>NC_090924.1:833497033-833833740 GCF_040938575.1 Ambystoma mexicanum | reverse complement strand
ACATTTTTGCAACATAGTTGTTGCCTGACCTGCGCAAATTACCCCTTCCTAAATTTGAAATTGTGTCTTCTTCTCAGAAATGTATGCCTTTCTGTCTTCCAATTCAATATTCCTACCCTCCGCTTCCATTCCGTCCACGCGTGTCCTATTGGAATAAAATGGCAAAATCGCCTACCTCTCACAAAACCATATAGAAATATTTTTTTTGGTTTCCACTCAACCTGGTCTTGAAAGCTTGGAAAATGGCAAATTCAGCACAGCAAACCATTTGCTCCTGGCTCTTATAAGGAAAAAAAAACAGGCTTCTTTGTACATCATTGTATTGTCATTTGCTGAGAAAACTCAAAATGTTCTCCATTTTTGGTTATTTTCTCTCACCCCATACAGAAAACTGGATTCCTTGGTGGCATTATGACTGCCTACATGTGGGAAGAAAAGAAGCCAAATTTGGCCAAGTTATCTCATGTAACAGAAAAGTTACCAGGGATTGAATGGCGACATACCGAAAGCACCAAAAAAGGCCTTGGCACTAGAGGGGAAAACCCTTGGCAGTTAAGGAGTTAAAGAAAAGCAATGCAACTAGGATGTGGCAAGGTTTGTTGCAGTGCAGTCATGTGATCTTATTTGGCATGAGGGTGTTTAAACGTGGCTGCAATGACAGCCAAGTCCAAACATCCTTTGTGCCAAAATAACCGTGCTGAATGACTGTCACGCCAAAAAGGGCATGCCAAAATGGGCGCTGCAGTGGAATGCCTGTGCCAAATCGGCACACAGTAAAACAATGGTGACGGAAAAGGGTGTACATCTTGGAGCACGCTTCATAACCAAATGGTGTGGTCCATGGAAAATAATGTAATCTCACTGCAAATTTCCTAAAAACATTGTGAGTTCTAAAAGATTGCAGTCTGAAGACCATGCTAGTGGTCTGGAAGCATTCTAAAAATTAGGAAATAACAAAATGCTTGTAATTCAAGGAATAATGTTAGCTGCAGGGATATTAAGGTGTGCAATACATTGTAACAAAGCCTTTTAAATTCAAGAAAAAACTTTAGTTTCAGGGACGTTATGATGAGAACTTAACACAACAAAAC
Organism: Ambystoma mexicanum; assembly: GCF_040938575.1. NCBI lineage: Eukaryota > Metazoa > Chordata > Amphibia > Caudata > Ambystomatidae > Ambystoma > Ambystoma mexicanum. The sequence continues at coordinate 833,832,649 of NC_090924.1, read as the reverse complement.
CCCTGAAAAAGAGCTAAAGCCACCTTACCATAGCGCCCTGTGTTGCACAGCCTATGACCACAAGGATGACATCACAGATCACATCACTGATGACATCATTAGTTACATGTTGTATGAGAACAATGATGGCATTACAAATCACATCTCGGGTAACAACACTCATTACATTGATTAATAAGTTATCTCATGAAAGGTTTGATTACCTTAATAACAGTTTTGGCTGTGGACTTGGCTTTGACAAAGGCTGGGGTCACTGGCCAGCACCAAAATCTATAGTTGGTGGTCAGTTATTGTTCAAAAATACAAATATGCATGGTCCAAAGCCATTCCTGGTATCCCATCACTGGTTTAACATATGCAGTGGGCAATGTTGAACGCTGTAGTCAGTGGCCATGGCTAAATGCCATAGCTAGTGCCCCTTAATATGTTAGAATATACAGTTGGCAAAGCTAACGTTTGTGGCCACTGGCTAGTATTTTGTTGAAGATCATGGCTAGTGGCTGGTTAGTGTATATAATATACAGTGGGCACGGCCGAAGGTCATAGCTAGTGGATGGTTAATGTTGTAAATATACACTGTGGGCATAGGCGAAGGCCATCACTTTTTGCATTTTATTATTTCAAAATATACAGTGGACATGGCCAAAAGATGTACAAACTGCTCAAGGTCATATTCCATGAGCAGAGACCCATTTATATGTTAGAATATATAGTGGCCAGATTGTGGCTGCAGGTCAGTATTGTGCTATAGTCCATGGCTAGTGCCTGACTTGTGCATTTAATGTACAGTGGACATGGTTGAAGGAAGTATCCACTGGTAAAGGCCAAAATCTATGATTGGTAGCCTGTTAGTGTTTTAAAATATTCAGTGCACATGGGTGAAGGTTGTGACTGTGATGGATTTGAAGGACAGGGCCTCCATGTCCTTGTTCTGCAGTCCTTTTATCATGTGTGTTCTGTGTTATTTTCTGCACAGGAGTCCATGTTAGACTCTTGGCAGTGCAGCTCTTCCTCTGTTTGGTTTGCTGAACAGAAACTTGGGATACCCTTATGGCACCCATGGGTGGAGGTACAACCCTGTACCGCTAGCATATGTTTTTGGGCACCTGTATGTGGCCCACAGAGCAGGGTATGGGCTGGTGGCAGCTCCATGCTGAATTTGACAGGTGCTCTAAGTATCCTCGAATTTGGGATAGCCAGGCCCTGCCATTGGAAGCAGTTGATTCTTGATAGGAGACAAGATGGCCCCTGTGGCCTCTTGCTTTCTATTGCCTGATACCATGTTTTACCAAAGTCCTGGGAATCCCTGACTCTGTTCCTTCCCCTGACTGGCTGTAGGGTGAAAATTACATATATGGTATTGTGGGGAAGTCCAGGCCAGACTGGCCGGAGCCTTCCCAATGACTGTATGTTGTGGGTACACCCTTGGGGTGGGACCTGGGTGAATGACTGAGTTTGACCCAGCAGAGTGACTAAGAGACCAAAGAGTATATCTGTGGACCTCTCACTGATGGAAACCGTTCAGAAGCTGAAGTCGAAACTTGATGCTTGATCTCGAAGCCGAGCCGGAAGAAGAAGGTTAACTGCTGTTTCCCTTCAACGCGATCTGAAAGCAGTTCTGCCTTCAAGAAACTGATCCAAGAGAGGACCTGGCTAGGAGACCTCTTTCTGAGCTACGAGGGACCAGCTAACCTTCGCAGGGACAGCTTGATGCTGTGCTGCCGATGACCAGAGCCACAACACTCCATTGCCTAAGACATTTAAATCAAGGACTCCCTTGCTGATCACCGTCGACCGCTTTGTCTCGATTCTGCGGTGTGTTTCCCGCCATCTGATCTCCTCAAAGACGCCGATGAAGATCCGAAAGCCAGCCATGTTCGAGTCCCGATCACCGATGCAAAACGCAGAAGAGTCAACGCCCTTGCTGGGCCTACGTTCTTCATTGACTCTTTGCAGCAACAAATTATCATCATCGAGGTGCACCGCATGTCTCGTCTTCGAAGGACGTCCATGACCGATTGTCGATGAGCACTGCCAGTACTGAAGCTGCTGCCTCGACGCCATGACTGTATTCTGAAACTGAGTGTGGAAGAAAGGGGTCAGTATGAGTGCATGAAGTCTGCTTTGATTGCCAGTTTTGGTAAGACACCTATCAAATACCTTTAAAGTTTCAGGGAATATAAGAAAAGAGAGAATGTTTCTTGGATTGACTGGATGAGTGCTGCACATATGAACATAATGGGGTGGATTGATGGTCAAAACGTTTGCTGAATTGTCCTACCTTTTGTTTTTTCAGCATTTTTCTGAAGCCTGTTCACCAGAGCTGCGTCAATATGTTGCTGACCAGAACATTTTCGATCCATTTAGGCTGGCTGACAAGTGGGTCTCCCACCGGGTGTCCCCTAGGGAATCCAGTGGGAAGAACAAGGACAAAGAAAAGGGGGTCTCTTCGAAGTCTGAGAAGTCCCAAAAGCAGTCACAGTTGGGTAAATCTAAACCTTCTTCTCCTAAGACCCAGAAATCTAGTGAGGATAAGTCCTATGTGGGTGGGAGTAAGAGTAGTGGTCCTCCTGCTGCAAAGCAGCTCCCAGTGGCTCCAGTACCGTACCATGCATTCCTGGCACTTGTTGGGACTGTGGGGCTCTGGACCACAAGAAGGGTGAGCCCAAGTGTAAAGGTAAGACACTTGGAGTCCATGCTGTCAGCCTGACCTACCCTTACCCCATGCCTGAGGTGGAGGCAGCTGGCCTCCCCTCCTCTGCAGGAATCACATGCAGTGCTTCCCTAGTGTCCCTTGGGGCCTGGGATTAGTATGCAGAAGTACTGGCTACAATCCTACAGAACACCTGTATGTTTTTGAGAAGTGTCCTCTTGAATGGCCAGCTTTCTACTGGTTTGAGAGACCCTGCAGCAAGTATGACAGTGGTGGACAGGACCCTGCTCATGCCAGAGGACTATGTAGGTGCTCCTCTGAGAACTACCAGATTAGCTGTTGGGCCTCCCAAATTATCTCCTGTAGCCCTAGTCACCATCACAACTGTGAACAAGACGGCAAATGTTCCTGTCCTGTTTCAGGACAATGTTGCTGCTAACATTTTGTTATGCAATGATCTAGTGGAGTTGGGGTTGATCTCTTATGGTCTCCCCCTGACTGCTGCTGCAGTCACCAGGTCACAGGTTGCACCGGGTCTGACTGCCTGTCAGGTACCCAAGCCAAAACAGAAATCCAAGGCAAGAAGGAAGAACAAGAAGGCCACCTCTGGGATTCATTGGCTCTCATTACAACTCAGGCGTTAAGGGTTTAACGGCACCGTCGGCGCCGTTAACCCTTAACGCCTGATTACAAATGTCCCTTTGCGGGTTGGTGTTTAACGCCTGCTTTTAGCAGGCGTTAAAAATCCAACCCGCAAAGGGACTTTGGAGCTAATTACGGCACCGTAATTTACGGTGCCGTAATTAGTGCCTTCCCCAATCCCATTATGCCCTATGGGGGCAAAAATGGGAATGGGGAAGGGCAAATGGTGAATGGGGAATTACCACCCCACTCACCTTGGAATGGGGCGGTAATTCCGCCATCCACCATGGCGGAATCGTAACCTTAGCGGCATGGACCATGGTGCTAATAGCACCATGGTCCTCCGCCAAGGTTCTAATGAGGGCCATTCTCTGGACGGGCTAGGTCCAGTGTTAAACCCAAACTCAACCACCCAAACTCAACTCCTGAGGGAGAAGAGCCAGAAATTCCTCTTGTGGGAGAGGTGCTCAACCCAGAGGATCACCCCAACCTTCAATGCCTGTGGCTGAAGGGGGCCCTCTAGGAGAACCTTCTGTAAGGGACAGAGTGAGTACCACTCTCTCGAGGGTCTGAGAAAACAGGCCCAGGCACAAGGTGAAGTGCCTAGGTCTTTCTGGATTAATTGGGAGGGTGAACTCCTTTGTAGTGAACCCACTAAGCCTGAACCTGGTGCCCTCAAGAGGTTGGTGGTACCCAGGTTTACAGGCCCTTCCTGTTGCAGTTGGCGATTGAGGTGCCCTTAGCTGGTCATCTTGGGACCAAGAAGACAAGCAAAGGCTCTCTTCACATTTCTACTGGCCCTGGATGGGAGTAGAAGTGGAGTCCCACTGCAGGACCTGCCCCAATTGTCAGTTGTCTGGCTAGATTGGAGGCAGTGTTATTGCCCCACTGCAGCCATTGTCAGTGGTTGGCACACTGTTTGAGAGGGTGGGCATCGACATTGTCGGTCACCTTGACCCTCCCACTTGTTTTTTTTTTTGCCCTGCCCCCGAGGTGAGTGGTCCTCCTCCCTGAGCCCCCATTCCAGCAGAAACCAGTTTACATGTGGAAAGATGCATATAGAAAATCTGCCCAATTGCATATCTGTGGAATAATTGCATCTGGACAGTCCCCCTATTAACATTTCGGTGTAGTTTACATGTAGAAAGTTGCATTTAGAAAGTCGGCCCAGTTGCATAGCTGTGGCATAATTGCATCTAGAAAGTCATCCTAACAGCATATCTGCGGTGTAGTTTACATGTAGAAAGTTGCATTTAGAAAATCTGCCCAATTGCATATCTGGGGAATAATTGTGTTTAGAAAGTCTCCCAATAGCATAACTGTGGCATAACTGCATTTAAAAAGTTGCATTTAGAAAGTTCTGCCCAACGGCATGTCTGTGGCATAATTGTATTTGGAAAGTCCATCTAATAGCATCCAGGTTATAGTTACATTTTGAAAGTGTCCCGAATAGCATATCTGTGGTATAAATGCATGTAGAAAGTGTGATGAATAGCATATCTCTGGTGTAATTGCATTTAGAAAGTGTGCCGAATAGCATTATCTGTTGGTGAAATATCATTTAGAAAGAGTCCCTAATAGCATCTCTATGGTGTAATGCAGTTGGAAAGTGTCAAATAACCTATCTGTGGTGAAAGAGCTTTTAGAAAGTGTTCCTAAATAGCACATCTGTGGTATAATTGCATTTGAAACGTGCCTAACAGCATATCTGTGGTCTAGTCTTGCTTTTGGTGTAATTGCATTTAGAAAGGGTGCCGAATAGCATATCAGTAGTGAAATTGTGTCTAGAAATAATCCCATATAACACATCTGTTTAGTTGAACGTAGAAACTGTGAATAACCTCACCCGGTGGTATAGTTGAAATTAGAAAGTACAAATAATGACTAGGTCCAGCTGTAGTACTATTAATCATAAAAGTATGAACAATTAACATCAAGTAATATAGCTAAAGTGGAATGGTGTGAACAAAATCATCCAACCCTATCTATATCACAGTTCAAACCATGAGGGCACCCAATCGACAATGGTCTGCCGAAAATGATCCCCGTGGCCCCCCCACTCCTGCCAGCCCTGTGACCCGTCCCTCCTTCCCCAATCAGCCCACCCTCCACTACATCCCCTACCCATCCCCTTTCCAAACACCAAGCCAGAGGGGCACGATTGCGAGCCAACTACCCTAAAACCACTGCTTCTCCCATCCCCTCTACCCATCAGCCTACCATGATCATACCCGCTCCCCTCACTACCCTCCCAGGCACACCCGACCCAACAACCTTTCACCCCCACTTCCCTCATCAACTCCCACCACCATGCCCCTCCGACCACACTCCTTCAGCTCCCTAAAAACTGCACTCCTCGCCCTAGCAAGAACAGAAGCCTCATCCCTTTCCCTTTCTGACCCCCTACCCTCTCTCACACACCAATCGCAACAAAGACAAAGAAGAGAAAACGTACCTGGTCCCCTTCAATCTCTCAGTACTCATTGCCTCTCCTGTCTCAACCCACCACCTCCTCATCTCAATCACCACCCTCCCCCCATACCTCACCCTGCCTGAAACCCCTCTCCCTCGATTTCTCACCGTCCACAACTGAAACTCCCAACCCCCCACACCCTACCCTCAAATCCCCTATGCCAAGCCCAATCATCCCAGCACACGCGTCCATCCCCCCCGAAACCTACCAACTCTTCTGCTCGCCTACTCTTCCAATCGACCACCAACCACCCCACCCCTCTCACTCTCCAGTTTCCACCCTCTCCCCCCACCCCCATCTCTGCAACTCCGACATTATCCTCCTCTACGAAGTGAATTGCATCCTTTTTAATGCCTGATCCGTAGCAAAGAACAGACACAGCATCTTTGACCTCCTCGCCTCCTGGCCTTCATCACCGAAACCTGGTTCTCTGACGACTTTGCCCCTATCGCCAATGAAGCCTTCCCCCCTGACTACTCCCACATCCAACTGAACCATCCTTCTAGAGGAGGAGGAATAGCAATCGCCTTCAAGTTTCACTTCCACGCCTCAATCATCGACAACCAACCATCCATTCCTTCCTGCGAATCACTCCTCATTAAAATATCCCTCCGCCCTTCGTTTTCCCACAGCTTCCTAATAATCTACAGACCCCCTGGATACGATATACAATTCTCAAACAACCTCTGTGACTCTATTGCCACCCTCCAACTAAACCATCCCAACCTCACCCTGCAAGGAGATTTCAACATATGCCTTGACATCCCCACCAACCCTATGACCCACTCTCTGGTTGACGGCCTAGACGCGATTAACCTCCAACCCCACATTAACGACCCGATTCACTATAAAGGACACACACTTGATGCCATCTTCAACTCCCACAACCTGATTCTTCTAAACCCCCCCGCCCCTATCATCTGGTCAGATCACTTCATTGTTTCTTTTGCCATTCGCTCACCCAACCCGCTCGCCTTACCCGAACCTGAACCTCTGAATCTACGGAAATGCTGGAAGAAATTAATAATCCTTCCCGATCTAGCTGATGCACTCCTTCAGTCTCCTCCCCCTTCCTGCCTACTCAATGAACAACTAACCTCCGACGCCTTTGAATCATGGCTCAACACCTCACTAATGCAGTTCACATCCTCTTGCAAACCATCTGCCCGCTGTGGCCTTTTCCCTAGATGGTTCACACCTGAACTGAAGACCACTAAACAACTATATAAATCCCTAGAACGCAAATGGCGGAAAGACAAAACACCCTTGAACAGATCCACCTTGGCCCGGCACCTTCGTCAGTACAAGGCTGAAATCCGGAAAGCAAAAAAAGCCCACTACAACTCCCAAATCCTAAACTGTAAAATCCCCAGCAAAGAGCTTCACAAAATCATCATCGAATTCACCAAACCAGCATGCACCACCACCCTCCCGACCCCGTCATAATCGCTGTGCGACTCACTCTCTCTCCACTTTTACACCACAGCTCTCAAAAGAACAAACACTCTAACCAACAAACTAGCTCTCTTACACCCACCAGGCAATCCACCCTCCATACCGGCCATCCCACCGCCTGCGACAACCGACCAATTTCTGAAACTTCTCTCTGCCCGCAAACCATCCAGCTCTCTGCTGGACCCTTGCCAAGCCACAACCCTCAAAGAAATTTTCACATCTACCTGCACAGGAGAACATGCAAGAACCATCATAAATGACTCCCTTTTCTCAGGAATTTTTCTTGACGCATTCAAAATGGTTCATGTCAAACCTCTTATAAAAAAACCTTCCCTCGACCCTCTCGAACCCAAAAATTACCGCCACATCTCAAATACCAGGTCCTTGCCAAACTAATTGACCAAACCGCCTACTCCCAACTAAATGCCTTTGTCGAAGCCAACCATCTCCTAGACCTCGCTCAATCAGGTTTCAGAGCCCGACACGGAACCGAAACCACCCTAACCTCAATCTGGGATGACCTTAAAAACACGGCAGATTCTGCGGGATGTGCCACATTAATCCTTCTTGACCTATCCACCGCCTTCAACACAATCAACCACTCAATCATCCTTGACCGCTTCCACTCCCTAGGAATTAGTGGAACCACTCTCAAATGGATAGCATCCATCCTCAATAATAGGAAACAAATAACCCTACTCTCCACCTATTCCTCCCAAGCCCGACCAGTGGACATTGGACTTCCACAAGGAGTATGCCTATCAGCCCTCCTGATTAAGCCCTACATGGCCACCCTCCCATGAATAATTCGTTCGCACAACATCCTGTGCTACAACTACGCTGATGACACTCAACTAATTATAAAACTCCTGAACTCAAAACCCAACTGCCGACCTGACCTTGCTTCCTGCCTCCTTGACATAGATCTCTGGATGACCACAAACCACCTCTTGCTAAATCTCTCCAAAACCAAAATCATGGTATGTGGCAACACCGAACTTCTTCCACACCAACTACCCTGGCCATCTGCCATGGGCAACTCACCGACTATTCAATAAAAAACCTTGGATGCACCCTAGACTCAGACCCAACCCTGTTGCGCCAAGTCAACAACATCTCAAAGTCCTGCCACTACCACCTTAAAACTCTTAGGCGCATTTTTCCATACCTCTCCTTTCCCAACAGACTCTCTGCGGTGCAATCAATTGTTATATAAAGACTGAACTATGCTAACCCCTCTACCTCGGAGTCCATGCATACCAGCTGACTAAACTACAAAGAGCACAAAATGCTGCAGCCAAACTGCTATTAGCGCTTGGCCCAAGGGACCATATCTCCCCAGCCCTCAAAACTCTGCACTGGCTTCCGGTTGCCCGAAGGGTGACCTTTAAATCCTTATGCATTTCTCACCGAGCAGTGCATAAAAGCGGACCTCAATATCTTCAAGACAAACCAAAACCCTATCACCCAGCACGTATTCTAAGATCAAGCTCAGCCGGCCTCCTAGTCATACCAAAAACAAACTCAGTCAGGTTAGGTAGATCATCATTCTCAGCCTTGGCCCCCACGCTGTGGAACGCACTCCCACCCCACATACGACTCACTGAGGACCTCATGTCTTTCCGCAAATTACTGAAAACATGGCTCTTCCCCTAATACCAACCCCTAACTCAAACTGGATAATTGCAACTCAATAACATTAGCCCAAACTGCTAGATCATAAATAATAATCCAGCATCATGATCCGAACGATAAATCGAAAACTAATAACCTCTAAGGTAAACAAAAAAGTCAAACAAAATAGAATGAGTAAAACGGATCAAAGCAGTGAAGTAGATAAAAAGAATAGGTTGTATGAGAGCAGTAAAGTGGTTGAAATTAATTAAATGGATGAAATAAATGTAAGGACGAGAGGAAAAAAATGGATGAGAGGAATAAAATGGAGAGGATGGAAAAGATGAATACATGATACGGATTAGTGCACAGAGTGCACAGAATTGGTAGACTGGATGGAACGGATAGATGGCATGGAATGTTAGAGGTATTAGTTCCATGGTATAAATGGAACTAATAGAATAGACGATTCAAGTGCATAAGACGTGTGTAGTGCATGGGACAGATGGAGTACATGGGACGATCGAGTGCATGCGACAAGTGACATAGGTTGAACCGATAAGGCAGGATGAATGGATGAAGTGAGTGCGGCAGACGAAATTGGTGGAGCGGATGAAGTCGGTGGAGCGGATGAATGTCGGTGGAGCGGATGAATGTCGGTGGAGTGGATGAAGTGGGTAGAGCGGATGAGAGTGTAGAGCGAATGAGTGCATAGAATGCATAAGAGCGTGGAGCGGATGAGAGTGTGGAGCGGATGGAGGGTCTGGTGCAGATGTAGTGTGTGGAGTGGAGTGGATAATAGCGTGGAGTGGATGTAGGGTGTTGAGCAGATGTAGGGTGTGGGGGTGTTGAACAGTTGTAGGGTGTTGAGCGGATGTAGGGTGTGGTGCAGATGTAAGGTGTGGAGCAGATGAAGGGTGGGGAGTGGATGTGGAGTGGGTATTGCCGCCATCCCAGTATCCCTCATTACCACCTTCAGGATGCCTATATTTGCATGTCCACCTGACTTTTGATGTCCTCCTGTAAGCGCCATCCCGCTATTGCCGGGACCAAGGGCCGCGTGCCCGCACGCATGCCGGTAAGGGAGAGCACAGTATCAGTGGTGGCGCTAATACCGGGTTGTTGAGTCGGAATAGCCCAGAGCGGTATGTGGTGCTGATAATCCCTTACCAGCATTGTTTTTCCATTACCTCCAACCTCGTAATGACCCCCTCTGTGTCTAACAAATATTCTACAACAGCCGAATGTCTAAGTAACTCCTTCTAGATCACTTCTGGGCTAATTACTGGCAGGACGGAATATAGCACCCATATTCATACTCATATACCGAAGTACTCATATGATCACAGATATTTCATAGCAGCATCCACTGTTCGACTCCCTGTCCACAGCCCTGTTGAGCTAGGCCACAATAAACAGTGTGCCCATCACTGTTGCATATAAGCCTTTTAACCCACAACCCACAAGGCTGCAGGAAACAAGACCCCATTCACCCTAGCAACATAAACGGCAAGTCCAAGGTCAGCGTGTTTTTCCTGGATGCAGGCAGGCCATGGCAGCTGTGTACAGAAATGCATGGCACCTAACACCATTTGCTCACCTTCCTCACCAATTCCCCAAGCATACTATGCACATTTCCGATCCATGTGGGAATGTGTCGGTGCATGACATAGTGTCTCGTCCATGTGTGGACGCGATGCAAAATGAAGTGCACTTGATGTATCAAACCATTCAATGCCAGAATACCATGCCTGAAAAGTCCAATTTCAGTACCTGCGTGACCTGACATGCACATCACTGATGGAGTGGACACACTGCATCGGTCACAGCACGACACACCTCATATACATGTGGATGCACATGTGCATAATGCCACAAATACACAGACACAACATGCAAATGACACACATCGTGAAATTAGTATTCATGGTACAAGTGTGATGACAATACCATCCCATTGCAAGGAAACACATGCCTTGACCATGTGCAGGGTCAGGGTCCACATCACCCCACCCATCCCATGCTACATAGGTACAACGCAGATACACATTAAAAATTGCACACGAGTTGAGGATGGAACATGATATCCATCGAGTGCGCTTTACAAATCCAAATAAATATCCTGTGTTGAAAAATACATCACAGTTAGAGTTTACGGTTTTCTGTAAATTCAGAAGAAAATCTGTTAATTGACCCTCAGGATTGTTGTTTCCTTCCTCATGGGCTCTGATGAACACTGGTATAATAATCAATTGCCCTCACGTGAGGGAGCGTGATTTGAATCCCTGTGGCTCTGTGCTATCTTGCTTCATAGACAGAGGCTTTGCAGATGAGCCACTGCAGCCAAGCACTTTAGTATGCTCTTTTATTTCATTTTTATTGGTGCACACTTGTGCTGGTCCAAGCCGAGCCGTGGGAGGTGGGAGGTATCACATGGGAACAAGGTTGTGAGAAAGTCCAGGAAGGGGATTTAACCTCATACAGCAGGCTGGGGAAACACGGACGAGTGATTGGGTACATGTGGAGCAGGAGCAGGCACGTGGGCCACATCAGGGGGAGCAACAGTCGTCCCTTGGGATTTACATGGCCCTGCATACCTTGTCTGTAGCCACTCGTGTGCCTCCTCATGCCTTACCTTGGCCTCCACCATTGACAACTCTGCCACCACAGTTCTCTTCCTTGTATGTGTCCTGTATGTGGGTCACAGCTCTCACAAGATGCCCTTATCCTGGGCCATGAGGTCATGGGCAACGGAGGCTGCAAGAGAGGAGAAAGCGACAAATGAGACGATGAACACACCATGTGGCATACAGCTCAAACATGTGGCACACATTATGTATATAAGGGCAACAGACATGAGACAGATCAGCACATGTGGATACCAATTCAATGCTATCCTGAATCAGGGGTGCGGTGAACATGCATGTGGCACACACATCCGGGGAATGATAGACATGATATGAGTATCATCAACATTCCCTCTGTGGTCAATAGGGCACCAAACACCTAATGGGCATATGAAGGGGCCTGATGTTGTGCTCAGACCTCTGGTAGTCCTCTGGGACAATCTGCTGTAGTACCCGGAGTTCCAGGGGGCATATTCAGGCCTACAGCATGAGCCAGCATGTATCCTCTGACCCGCCTCCACTAACTTCCGTGCCTTCATGCCAGTGACCCACCTGAGGTCGTCCCAGCACTTCTTCACCTTCTTCCTGTTCTGTGCACCAAGCATGCAAATATGCCACGCTGGGCCATGACTTTGCCCATGCTGTCACCTCGGTGTGCAGTAGGCTGTGGTCAGTGAGGAGCACATACTTAATGAGCACCTCTGCCCCCAGGATATCCACCTCCTGTTGGGTGAAGTTGGGGTTTTGCAATCCAGGTGGTGGAGAGAAGGAGTCATCCCCTGGAGGTGGAGAGTCATCCTGCGGGGTTGGGTGTTAGCTCGCAAATACATGGTCGGAGCAGTCATGGCTGGCAGTGAGGTAGGAGTTTCCTGCCCACTGTGGTTGTCCCCCACCTACCCCTCCAGAATCGAGGGAGTTTGTGTTCAGGAGTGCCAACAATGTCCTTGACAGGGGCACTGAGCAGGGTGCCCATGCTCTGCTAGCCTGTGGTTCACCCTCCACAAGGACACCTGTGGTGGCTGAAGCACCTGCATCTTCAGCTGTGACCTGCCTGCCCCTGCCTCTCATGGTCCTCCTGCACAGACCAGAGGGTCCCTCCTGTGGCTCTTGAGAATCCCTGCCTCCAAAGCATTTCCTGCTCCCTTTCATGTCAGCTGTTGACCACATGTATAGGCACGGTCGGCCTTTATATGAAAAGGGTGGCCTCTGGTTGCTAGGAATGCTCATTGCTGTTATGGTGCCAGAGTGATCCAGAACTTATGCAATGGGGTTGAGAGAAATCCACTTAGGCCTGGGTGTGTTCACAGCTTCTACACGTTTACCGGGAATGGTGCATTCAGGGAGCTTGGAGTTTCTGACTCACAGAAGGTGGCGTTCACACATGTGCACATGCAAGTGCCTGGGGGCAAGCAAGACAGTGTTGGCATGTTTGTGAGCTATCTGTGTGACACTTCTACTTGGAAACAGTAGTTTGTGTTGCACGCATTGAACTGACAGGAGAGCACCAAGTACTGGGCGACATGTGCACATGCTGACTAGTTGACCCTGTCAGTCAGGAATATAATGCAGTCTTCATATATGGGCATCTGAGTCATACATTGTAACTTGCATTTGGTGGTGGGCCACTGGTGTGTATGTGCCATGTGTACCTTTGAGTCGTGCCATTGAGCGTCACCTGTCATTGATGTCTGTAGTAAGGTTGAATATGCTATGTACGTGTGTGATTGTGGCTACTTGTTCACATGTTTACAATTTGTCTTGCCCCAGGACACACCATCCACAGTTGCAACTTCCCTCTCCTCACAGTCATTGCATGTCTCTGCATATTGCAAGTCATGACAGATACGAAATGGCTATCAGGACTATTTTTATTGAACACGTTCCTTCATGAAGGTGAGTGTGGTGCTGTACAAGTGCCAGCGGGGTGTCCAGCGGTGTGTGTGGTGGGGCCATGCTCAGGGGTGGGAGGGTGTTTCTGCATTAGGTGGTTTGTGTGTCTGGGATTTGGGAAGGAGGTGGAAGAGGAGGAGAGGAGGAGGGTGTGCAAAAGGAGAGATAGGAGGTGAGTCTAAGGTGGGAGTCAGGCCACTTCCTGGGCCATCCACATTGCCATTTGGGATGAGGGTCAGCCTGGGATGCTTGTGAAGCCTGGGATGCTAGGGAGGCCAGGTTTTCCTCCTCACCAATGGCTTGGCTGCCTCTTTGCTTAGTGGACCTCCGCTGAGTGGTTGGCCTGCTGACAGGCACATGAGGTGGGGTGCCAATGCTTGCATGGGCCTGTCGACCATCTTGGGTATCCTCCTTTCTTCATCAAGAAGGCACCATTTTGGGAGATATAATGCTGGGATGGGAGATACGTGGAGCCTCAGCTGCTGGTGTTGTCAGTGAGTTCCTCCACCTGTGAGAGGGGAATGTGCCCTCAGCCTGCACCTCTGGCATTGCCTCCTCTGAAGGTGGGGTGATTCAGGGTCCCACGCACATGTGTCCTAAAGACGATTCGGCATGCCACTCCTCCTGTGTGGGGAGATTTGTTAAACCCATCCTCCTCCTCCTGGGCAGTCTCTGTTAGGTGCGCTCCAGACAGGCAGGTGTTGTTGTCCCTCCACACTGCTGTCAGAGCATTCTTCAGGGGCCCTTTCTTTGTAGTCAAAGCTGCGAAGTAGAAAGAAAATAAAACCTGTTTGCGTACATGTTGTGTTTTCTTTGTGCCAGTGTATTCATGGTTCAGATGTTACATGGGAGGTGGTGAGGTGGAAGTGAATGATTGCGCAAAGGTGAGTCTGTGCCTTTTGCTGAGCCTTGTATGCCCATGCACACCTTATCTGGAATCAGGTTCCTTGGGAACCAGTCACAACCTGGGGCCTGATGGTTCTCCAGGAGCACGGACAACAGTGAACTGGGTATATTTTAGTTTGACAAAACGCTTCTCATCCAACCACTTTTTGAACTCCTCCAGGTTGCATTGCTCATCACCCATGGCATTGATAACATCGAGAATCTGACCCAGTCGGTGCCCCACTGGTTCTGAGTGTTACAGTGTCCAGGCATAGCAGCTCGGTGACTGTGGATGAACTCCACCATCTTATCCACCTCTCTTTCATTGAAGTTCATCTTGCACCGGACCGCTTTGGCAGCTTCCATCTTGCTGGACACCACAACCTCTGCAGTGATTGCGGACACTGGTGTGCTGGTTTAATGTAGTTTGTCAGAATTCGAGGAGGAGTCATTTTACACTAATTAGAATGTGTATGTCATTTTGTTTTCTGTTGTCAATCACATTTTGTTGCATTGGTTGAGTGAGCACATAGGTGTTGGATCCACTATGTGGTCATGGCATGGTCTTTTTCTGAGCGTGCACCTTGTTTACAGATTGTGGATACACAGGTTATTAAGGGGGTCACATGCGTGGTCATGTAGTTGTGTGCAGTTTGTGTGTTTGTATGTTGATAGGGGTTGGAACATGTCTGTATTGCTGTCTGATGAGTATGTCCGGTCAGTGCAGGTTCAGTCTTGACCATGTTGGCATTGTCAGAGAAGTTCTGGCATTGATGTTACATTTGGCAGAGGGTACACTATACCGTGGGTAGAACAGGTGTCCCACGATTTTGAATCTTGTCCCAGGGGGGATGCCATCCAATGACTGCAAGGGAGGCCACTCCCACCTCTTCACTTCCCGCCTGGTCCAGGGCGCGGGTGTTCCGCTCCCGCAGGGTGTTCATTGACATGAGGGGGCAGGGCAGCCACATAAGAATGGTTAGCGCAACACTGGGGCAACGGGACCAGGAAAATAGGCAATCAGGTGAGAGGCTGTGGGGCCAAGTGGGGCTGGTCTGAACCACTCTGTCTGTGCTTCTCCCCCAAGCTAATCACAACTCCACACTCTTTATCTGCACACTACCATGCAATACCACAACACGCTGAAACATAAAATACTGACGGTAAAGCGTCAAAGAGCAAAGGAACAACAACAACCATTTGGTTCTTGCACCAGTGCCGTCATGGATAAGATTTGTGGAGGGATGGGTATTTCCTGATCAAGGAAATCAACTAGCTCCTGGGTACTAACCAGGTTTCTTGGGGGAAAACAACCTGACCAAAGACCCAGCCAATATGTCAAGGGACAAGCCAAAGGACAAGCCAAGGGATAAACGCTGTACCCACAGAAGCAGCGGAGTGGCTATCCAGACCCACAAATTTAAAAAGAGACATTCTTGCAGATACTGTCACAGCCGATGTACCAGCGATCGAGAACATGACCTGGAGCCTCATTACAAGTTTGGTATGGAGCCATGGAGCTATTAGCTCCATGGCTGGCTCCAAACCGGGCTCCATTACCGGGTTCCTGCAATGAGGAATAACCGGGTCATCCCGACATAGGAGGACCCGGTAATTCCTCCTTGCAGGAACCATTCCCCATTCCCATTTGAGCCCTCATTGGGCTCAATGGGAATGAGGATGGAGGTAACAATGGGCACATTACAAGTGTCCCGCTGTTGCCTCCCTCTTCCCCTCGCAGGACCCGGAAAAGATGTCTGGTTTTACCAGACGTCTGATCTGGGTCCCGCAAAGGTAACCTCATAATCAGCTATGAAGGAATAAAGGAGGCTGGTCCCGTACCGGCACCCTTCAATCCGTCAGCACCAGGGTCGTAATGAGGCACCTGGTGTACGTTAAGAATCCCAGGTGGACATCCCTGTGAATGAGGAAAATGGGGCAGCAATGGAGCCATTCCGACCATTCCAGCCCCGGAGGCTCTGACCCTCAATAAGCACCCAGCAGCTACCTCTGCCACCATCTTCCCTGATACCTCTCCAACTGGATATGGGAAGAGATGATGAACCAGTACTTACGTCTTTTTCAGAAGGCACTGGCGAGAAGTCTTCAATCTGTGGACCAGCACATTGGCCACAGGGTGAGGAGGAGGTATTGGCCAGGAACAACCCCAAGAGAGACCATAAACAAGACGAGATTCCAACATCACTGGGACTTCAACAAGAACACTAAATGCTGGTACCACCCATAGGTTCGAACAGTCCTATGGTGTCCACTGGAAAAATTTAAATTGAGGATGTGGAGGATAAACAGTGTGCCGTACTTGCTTCTGCCTCAGTTTTAGACAGTAGCTTCCCCCCTGACCCCCCGCCGAAAGGCCCAGCTCTGAATGAGAAGGGTTTGGTCATGTGTTCGGGGAGTTGCTCCCTGCTGTGTACCAGCCCTAGTCCCCTAGTCCTCCATAGATTCTGGACCACCCATCTCGTACACTGTTGAGCGAGCTGCCAACAGTGTACCCAGGGATAGTGGATGTAAATGCAGCTTTGTTCTGGCAGAGTTAGCAGATTTAAAAAGACTGCTCTTGGTCCTCATAGAAGCCCATGGGAGGGAGGAAGACATGGGGGAGTCATCAACTAGAACAGTAGCTGACAGAGAGGCTTACCATCTACCATAGAAGACACCCAACTATAACCTTGATGCACCCACATATATGGTGAACAGCAACATGATGAGGATGCGGCCTATTTGTCCAAACAGGGAGATCATCAGCCCCAATAGTTTGTTGTTTGACATTTATGGAAGTAAGCAGCTCAACTGTCCCAGAAGACCACACCCAGGGTCGACTTTGTACCAAGCACGAATCTAGTAATGGACAAATCCGCCACTAGGACTGTTTATTCAGCACAAAACTTTGTCACTAACGATGCTTGCCCTAGAGTCTACAGACCACCACCCAGGTAGAGTAAGACAAATTGCAAGGCTAGTGGGTCCCACTAAGGGGCATAGTATTTCAGCATAAGGTCCCCAGACCGGACCCCAACCAACTATAAACCAGGGAAGCGCTTATTAATAAGTGCACACACTGGTTCCGGGCTGTACGTGGGTGTTTATCTGTGATCGGGATGATATCATGACCTGCACTAGATTTCAGTACCAAGAGGAAAGTGCCTGGGACCTTCTTCGAATAGGACTTAGGGACCAGTGAGTGGCCAGTGGGATCTTGGGCATCAATACGAGAGGCTGCCAACACCCAATAGTACAATTGAAATCAGCGCCCACTTCCACACCATCACGCAATTAGAGTACATCTATACGCATTGACAAATATGGCCTAGCTGCTCACATACAAACACTACCCCATGAAGACCCCATCCCTCTAATAAAACACAGCTATATCCCTTGATAAACCGACGTCGCTGCACACATAAACGTCCTACAGGCCTTACGCAGCTAGAACCCAGTCTGGATGTCCACCCACCAGACTGCACACAGTCAACTGATATCATCACCACCACACCTAATGCTAGGATGCAGCTACCATCAGACAATTACATCAGCTGCACACATAACTAGTGCACCTATGCACCCTACAACACTTACTCTCTCTGCTGACCTGGACTGCGGTGCCCGAGGGCGTTCAATCTACCAGCGCTTTGAGTTCATACCAATGATACATAGAGCGCTATATGAATTCCAAATGAAATAACATTGACTAACCTCCTGAAATAAAGTCCCATTGCCCTGTGTTAAGTTGCACCAATATGGTGCTGACATGCACGTGGGGGTCTGCTATAGCCTTGTGTATGTTTTATTGTGTCATAACTTCCTATTTTTTAAAAACACGCAAAATCGTCAATCTCGCGAAATCACCTATACTGATAGCACAGGGCAGGAGCCCGCCCCACCCATGTGCAGGGCAAATGGGTTGGGTTGGCTAAATTTCACTATTGCCAATTCACCCCAGACTGGTATGCCGAGCTTGTGTCCTAACTTCATATATTTGGTAAAGTTGCAAAAATGGCAATCTCCCGAAATTGCCTATATTAATAGCACAGGGCGGACCCCGCGCTTTGTAGGGTGAATGGGTGGGTGTGGTCAGATTTCACTATCACCACTACACCCCATACTGGTATGTCGACATTGGTCCAAAATGTAAGCCCACCAACTGTTATGGGGCTGGAGCCACCCCCAAACATACAAACACACTTTCACATATATATATATATCGATAGAAGGTGATTTCAATTATGTATTAATATGTATTCATAGGTTATTATGTAAAACAAATAGATATTTTTTAGAGTTTTAAAAAAATATACCTTGTTGGTGGTATGATTAATAATTTATTTAAAAAAGTATAATTGTAGTATTTTTTTATATTTTATTTTAATTAATGTATTATAATTCAAACATAAATATGTTATTGTAATACATTAATTCTTACAAAACAATGACCTACATGTATGAATATACAATAAAATAAGAAATAAAATTGGAAACAAATTATTTTTACATTAATGTTATGGTGTAAGAAACACCTGGTTAGAATTAATAATTACTTTAAATGATACTTTCATTTTTGCAGACGAGTAGCAGCATTTGTTTCTCCTTTGAAATTATTGTTCCACAATTTAAGCAGCCTAAAAAAGAAAAAAGCATAATCTTGATCAATACTTCATAATTTTGGAAATGAGACACGTTCCCAAACTAGATATGCTTTCGAAACTTTAGAAGACACATGTTATTTTCCTTTTTCTATGGTTTGTTTGGTTGTTTTATTTTTATAAACATTTTTAAAATACGTTTGTTGATGTTTATTTCACATGCGTGCTAACATTGCTGAATTTTTGAAGGGTTACCCCTTTTTAATTTTGATATTAAGATAGTGCAAATTGCTTTGGTTACATTTCAGAAATTTACGAATAGTCCCAAATCCAGGATCTTTATTTGCCAAATGGAAATGTTCCAGAGGTAATTATATTTTTTATTTGGCCTTTTGCTCATAACAGTGCTTGAAATTGTTAGACTACTGTCAGTACTACAGACATTGTGGTGTGATTTTTTTTCAGTTGTTGAACTTTCTGATTTGTAGGTTAACGAAGTATTACTGATAGGTACAGTATCTTTTTTTTGTGTGGGCCACACTAGTTTTATTTGCGAAAATACTACTACTTAAAAGTGAAGATATTTTAAGTTATTTTTCTGATGGATATTATAGGAGTTTCCATTGAGATATCAATTGTTTTACTTTTAGGTATCTGAGGGGTTTTAGTTTTTGACATAGAAGTAGTTGAAGTGCTACTATGTCGCTTTTTTGGCTGAAGAAAAGTATGTTACTAGTACTAGTAGTAGTAGTAGTAGTAATAGGAAATGGGCTTGTGTTATTTTGTGGGATTTGTGGACTTTCAACAATTGTTGGAATAGTAGTAGATTTATTATTAGGTGATATACGTTTTGTTTTATGTGGTGTAACAGCACTTTCAAATATGAATTGGTAAGCAGTGGTATAACGAGTAATAGCCAATGTAGATATAGTTGTATTTCAATAGGAACATTTTGTACTTTAGAAATATTTTAGAATTTAGACAGTTTTGTAATAATTTCAATTTGTTGACTTTGGGTGTTTCACATGCTGAGTGCAATTCATGAGGTGTGGTACAGGTAGTCTCAGTGGTACCATTGGGTGTGTTACTATGTTTAGTTGTTTGTTTTAAATGTTTTAAAAGTCTTGTGGATATAGATAGTAAGATTTTAACTGGTGCAATATATGTTGTTGTTGCTGTTGTAAGTTGTTCTTTAAAAATATCTATCTTCAACTACTTCTTCTGTGACATATCCAATAGTTGGTATAGGTGGACTGTCTTTAGTGTGAATGTTTATTTCAACATCCTGTTGGCTAGTGATATGTGTTATTATATTCCTTTTTTGTGTTCCTTTTTGGAAGAAGGTTTGTGATATTTTTCTTTATGTTTTCTTTTTTCTTTTATTGCTGTCTTTTCATGTTTGTGTTTATGATAATGTTTGTGTTTTTCTTCTTCTTGTCTTGTCATTGTCTCTTTATGTTGATGATGATGTTTCACCTATACAAAAGAAGACGTTGTTATAATAGTAAAATATGTGCATGTTAGTGACAATGTAAGAAAAGTAACATTAGTGCATGTATGTGTTAGTGTTAAATATGTCATATGCAAAATGTTAAAATCAATAAGTGACCTAGCACAAGATTATGTTTGAATTACTATGCATATTAGTTTAACTGTACAGTTGTACAAGCTGTACCTTATGTTTAATGTGGGTACATATTTGTATTTATGTGTCAAATATGATATATGTACTGCTTAATATACAAATGTGTTGAAGCTGTTGCAACAAAGTTTACAATTTTAACAAGAGATGAAAGGAAAGTAGCCATACAAGTGTAATATTTTTGATGTATGTTGATTTTATACATACTGTTTAACATACACTTTGAGTATAAATGTTATGAATTTAACGACAAATGAAGGAAATGACAAATACAAGTGTAACATTTTTTATTTACGCTGATGTTGTTTTATGCACTGTTAAACATACACACTTGTTGAAGCTGTTACTAGCAATTCTATGAATTTAACGCTTGTGGGATGTTTTTACCCATGCATACAAGCCCTACCATAAAACTGTGCAGTACTGGCATGGAAAACATCATGATGGCCAGAACTCCCCAGAGACTGCACAGGGAAAACATGAAGAATAGGCTGACACCCATTTTTGCCTATGTTGTGAGCACAGGAGGGCACTGCCTAAAACCACCATTGGGCTACACACACAGTAGCCTGAAACCATTGGGTATAGCAATGCTGATTGCCAAAAAAGCAACGCAGAACTGTGGGGAATTCATTTTCTTAATCCCAAAAATGGTTGCATTACCAGTACTCACCACTATCAGAAAGCCGGCGTTTTAAAACCACCAGACTTTTGTGTAAAACTGAACAAATGAAACAAAACCAGACCAAGGAAAGACTTGCTAAGAGGTGGATACAATGTAAAACTAAATTCTGAAATGACTTGAAGGAAGTAATTATTTAATGTATATGTAAAAATTGTAAGTGATTTAAACTGGGAACAAAAAGTGACATTTAGCTGAAAACTGGCTTAATGAAACTGGATTCTGCCTGACAACTACCCCCGACAGGAGTTGAAACCTGCTCAGCCACTCTTCTCCTTGCCAAAAGGAGTTGTCACCTCTCTGATTAGATTAGGGGTGGAGCAGCTGGGGACTACAGGGAGTTGAACAAAGGCCTGTCCTGGACTCAGGCAAATGTTATATTGGGGGCGTCGTAACATAGCTTCCTCTTGGGAGAAACTGGGGGGCAGCTGTGCCTCTGTGAACAAGCTGGCTTGGGGGAAGTGGATAGACCAGTTATTCCACCCTGTGATGGGGAAGCCACACCTCTTTTTGACCAGGGCATAATTTTAAAAAGATAGATAACTCATAGTGCGGACTCGTCAGAATTATATACGTAATATCATTATTTTTGTGATTTTTCTGTGAACATTTTAAGAGGCGTTAGGACCCTGTGGTGTATTCTGGGGGGTTGCTAGCGGAAAATAGGGTCTCACTCCATATGTATGCATGTTAAAAATCTGACACTTTATCATCTGTAACCCATATCCCTGGTGCACATTTGTGTAAAATCTGGAAAGGTTTAGAGGTCGTTATCTGGATGAAAAGGGGAGAATTCTGTCATCGGTGTACACAACATCGTACAAAGACAGGGAATCGGATGGTTTGGTGCTACAGAAAATATGTTAACTGGACCTATAATATTAGAAAAATGGTACATAGATAAATATGTATTTGGGTCAGAAATAGATTTGTGTGCAATCTGACAAGGGGAGGTTCCTCTGACCATAAAACCTACAGCATCACTCTGACTCACATTTCCTTCCCCCAATCAAGGGAGAGAGGAGGAATTGGCCAATGATAAGTGAGAGGGGCAGGTTTAGTTATGACCAACGCACACACCCACTTTCCAAAACACATAAAATGAGACTGCTGGGACAGGTAGAGACATTCAATTCCATTTGCTGCGGAGCATGCTGACCGACAACTTCACATCCAGAGATCCAGACTTCAAATCCATCAATCCCCAGAACCTGTAGCAGAAATTGACTCCAGAATTTGTAGCAGAGAGGCCTGAATCCACCAGCTGAATCCTCTTCAGCAGGCCTCAAAACTAACCAAACTATTCAACAGCCGGGCGAGCTGTTTGAATTTTTGCGGAGAATTTTTGCAAAAACCTGTAGCAGTACCCAGAAAGCAGTGTTACATCCAGAATCCAGAGAGGCTAGACCAGCAGAGCAGAGCTGACCCAGATCGCTGTGAGCAGAACCGATGCCTGATTGACCCGCCGAGCAGACAGAACCGCAGCCGGACGTGTTGACCAGATCCGTGACGAGGCCTAGTTCAAATTTATATTGTGAGTACCTAGCAGAACTGTGCAGAACCAATCTTTTAGTTAAAATCATCTAATTCAAACTATTTTAACCTAAGTAGAACTGCCTCCTAGAAATCGTGTCATCTGTCATTTTTAAAGCTGCACAACTGTCACCTGTCATTTTGAGTTTTACTTTAAATCCGAAAATCTACCTTTATTAAATCGTCTGTATCTCTAGAACTGTTTGGGCTAGGAACGAAATTCTAAGCTTTCCAACAAGCCTAGAACCGACTTCCTACTCCTTATACTTTTTCCGCAATCACGATTTACGCACTCGGGAAATTTACTGCGATTTGCGATTTTGGCTCAGTTTCTCCACTTGTCACAATAGCAGCTCCATTCTTTCTTTTGTTAAAATCTGTTGCAACTTGGTAATAACTCATAGAGCATTGCTAAAGTGAGCCTGAAATAATACCAACACGCATCTCCCACTCACCCTGAATCTCTAGAGGCAATTAAAATCAGTTGGCACATTTTCCCATCCATTGCCATCACATTTAAAAAGCATTTTGGGCCTGTGTTTCAAGCTCCTACCTGTTTCCTCTAAGCTTGCTGGGGGGGAACTGAATTTCGTATTGTATTTGATTGCATTCCTGAGAACTGTGTGCTCCTCTTTCCATCTCCTTCCATTTTTTACATTGCATAGGGGAAGGGGGTGAATTGCCAGAGAAAAAGTGATTATCTTATCTTTTGCTAAAATCATATCAAGTATTTCTGTACTGCATTTTATTCCACATTGCTTTTCCCTTGAAATCATAAAAGTATTTTTGCTACTTTATCC
Organism: Ambystoma mexicanum; assembly: GCF_040938575.1. NCBI lineage: Eukaryota > Metazoa > Chordata > Amphibia > Caudata > Ambystomatidae > Ambystoma > Ambystoma mexicanum. The sequence goes on along the minus strand of NC_090924.1, from coordinate 833,809,152 downwards.
ATCCTATACTAACTCCTCATTGATTGTAAAGAAGTGTGCCAGTGCCAGATTACCCATTGTTGATCAACATCATATGTCTAAGTGTACTATCAGATATTCATTTATTATAAAGTGTGATATATATATATTGTTTAAATTCTCAAATAAACCTTTTAATTTGCAAAACAAACCTACTTCTTGGCTCAGTGGGGTCAGGGGGATTCTAAGAGGGGGGGTGTTATACAAGGGTGGTCATCCAGAGTACTGAACTAGACATAACAATACATTAATAAGGGTTTTCCTCAGCATCCCAGACTAGGCATTGACTTGGCTGGAGTGTTGATTGAATATCGCTTACACACAAGATGAAAGAAAAGTGCACACACAGACATGTAATGTTTTTTTATGTACGCTGATTATGTTATACAAACCATATGGAAACCGTTACTAGAAATATTTAAATTTTAACAAGTTTAACGGAAAGCAGACATTAAACATATGTGACACCATTTATGAATGTTGATGATGTTATATGAACTGTTTTTCCTATACACCTGTTAAAGGTGTAAAGTGTACCATATGTACACAGTGCTACCAATATCACTTTGAACATACATTTGTAATTATTTAACATATATTATTTTCAGTCAAATTATACATACATTAATATGCTTATGATGTAAAACATTAATTGTACAAGCTGTATATTGTATATCATGTTGTTTCTGCAGTTTAGCATACACACTTGAACATTATACTTGTAAAAACACTTGTTAAAAATGAAAAGTGGTTCTGTTTAACATACACACCTATACGTACATTGTGTACACATACACACACATACACACACTTCTGATATTGACCGTATACTTTATAAGCTGAACAGTATGTATTATGCTATTCTTGCTATTTAGCGTACACACTTGTACATTGTAATTGAAAGGATAATTGTTAAGTATAATATGCTGTACTGTTTACTGTATACACCTGTGCGTTTTAACTGCAACAACATGTGATACTACTGTTTGCATTTGTATTCACATTTTTTAAAAATTGATATGAATAGTAAGCTAGTGCTTACATTCACATCTGTTTTATGTAGCATTACAAACATGCTTATTTTACTTCTTATGTTACATACTTGTACATACTTGTACATTCTAATTGCACTGTTTATTGTACACACCTATATTTTATAATAGTAAGAACATTTGATGCTGCTGCTTACATTTGCATTAACATTGTCTATATAGTGCTATGAATAATATGCAAGTGCCTACACTTGTATTGACATTTTCTATATAGTGCTATTAACAGCGCGCGGGTCATTACATTCGTAATACTTTTTATCTTCTTTTACAAACATGCTAAATTAGTGTTTATTGTACACCCTGTTGTTGCATATAAAATGTACTGTCTACTGTATATAACTGCACATTATAATTGTAAGGACATTAGCTGCTACTACTTACATTTGCATTAACATTGACTACACAGTGCTCTGATTAGTATGCCAGTGGCTACTTTCATATTAATTTGTATCTAGAGTTACAAACATAACTGAATTTTGTGTACATACTTGTTGAAGCTATACAGCATATGAAGCGTATTGATTAATTGAACTATGATAGCATGCTACTGTTTAAATATGCATTTATAGTTTATATTATTGCTATACTGCATTATAAAATGAGTAACTAAAAGAGCAGGTTTTATTATTTACGATGTTTAAATTTAAACAATAGTTACATTCACTGGTAAAAGTCTATTTTATAAAAAAAAGATTACTAACCTGTCTCCAGTGAAGGCTCTAATGCAGTGGTTGTTGTTGACATTTTCAAATTTGCATAAATTAAATTGTAATACATTCTTTTTTTTATGGTATAACATTGAATAATTACAAGTTTAATGTTATTATTACACATGTATATAAGTTTGTAAAGGGTACTTATTTTGCATCTGCACTGGTCACCTATTGTTAATAGGCGTGGTTGAATAAGTTGCATGTTTGGGTGTGGTTTAAAGCACAAATGGAACAAGCATTTTGTGTATCATAAGTTTGGCTGAGTGTTTCTCTATGTTGGTTGGTTCATGGATTTTACACATTTGGAGGTAAGAAGGTGAAATGGCATAGCTATCAGGGTGTCAAATGGCAAGACATTCTTGAGAAACCTTTTGTTTTTTGTGAGTGTTGGGAAACAGCCAGATTTCATTTTAACCAATGAAGGTAGGAATGACATTGGCTACTGAAGAAGAACATACATTTATTTTAAAGTTAAAACTGATCTGCTATGCCTAGCAGGATTATTTCCCAACACTACAATTATGTTTTCATGTTTGGAAGTGTAAATCATTGAAAAATCAGTAAAGTGTGCATAACTGTAAATATATGTATATATACATTTTTGGGTGTTTTACTATGTTTAATTGTTTGTTTTAAATGTTTTAAAAGTCTTGTGGATATAGATAGTAAGACTTTAACTGGTGAAATATATGTTGTTGTTGCTGTTGTAAGTTGTTAAATCATTGAAAAATCAGTAAAGTGTGCATAACTGTAAATATATGTATATATACATTTTCAATTGAACATGGCCTACATTTTATTTTTCACTGCAAAGTGAAGACACAACTTGACAATATGTTTAGGGTGGGTGGAGTAAATTTAACTAACCAGGAGAATATTTTTTTCAGGCAAAAATATTATTGCTTGTGCATATGATCTGTGTTTATGCTAATGTTGACTGAATATTGTTGCTGGAATTAAGTATTTTCTTGATTGAGTGTATGTTGGAATCTGTATTATGTGTGGGTTGAGTGCATATGCTGTGTGTGGTCATGATATGTTGGAATGTAAATGCAGTATTGGCAAGTGTATATATTGTGTGTGGTCATGATAATGTTGGCTGCATATTGTTGCTGGATAATGTATTTCCTTGCTTCACTGTGTGTTGGAATGTGTAGAATGCATTGGGAGTGAGTGTGCATGCTGGGTGTGTTGGTAGCTGCTGTGCATATTAGTGGCACACTTGTTGCTGGATTATGTATTTTCTTGCTTAAGTGTATTTTGGAATGTGTATGCAGTGGGGGTAAGTGCATGTGCTGTGTCTGGTCATGATAATGGTGGCTGCATATTGTTGCTGGATATTATGTATTTCCTTGCTTGAGTGTCTGTTGGACTGTGTATACAATTGGAGTGAGTGCGTATGCTGTGTGTGGTCATGATAAGTTGGAATGTGTATGCTGTGGGGGTGAGTGTATATGCTGTGTGTTGACATGATAACAGATGCATATTGTTGCTGGATATTATGTTTTTCATTGCTTTAGTGTATGTTCGAATGTGTATGGAGTGGAGGTGACTGTGTATGCTGTGTGTGGTCATGATATAGTTGGCTGTATTTTGTTGCTGGGTTTTGTATTTCCTTGCTTCACTGTATGTTGGAACGTGTACAATGCAATGGGAGTATGTGCGTATGCTGTGTGTGTTTATAGATGCTGTGCATATGGGTGGCATGGTTGCTGAGAATATGGGTGACGTGGTTGCTGTGCATATGGTTCGCATGTATTTTTTACATTTTTCCACAGGAAAACTTGATTGTTGGTGTGCCTGTGTCATATATAGATACTTTTTCAATCCTTAATATTTCAAAATGTTTGTGTATGTTGGACTGTGGATGCAGTGAGGCTGGGTGTGTATGATGTGTGTGGTTATAACAGTGGTCAAATTGTGAGAGCATAATGATATTTATTTTATTAAATGTTCATGTGACAAGATGTATGTAAGTAACATTTTACGGGCAGTACCTCTCTGAAATAATACATAATAGGTCCAAAATCAGCGCAGGCACAAGGACTGCACAACTGGTGGAATACTTCATGACATATGGGTATGCATCTGATGATCCAAAATGAATGGTCTCAGAGAAAGGTGAGAAAAATACTAGAGGTGCATTCACACTAAGGGAGAAGGATTGGATACAGCAATTACATTTATGTGAAGAGGGTTTTAATGATCACGCCTAGTACATAACAGCATCTCCTGCCCAATTACATATTACTGAAGGAGAGCTATAGACTAATAATGAATATTGTGTTTGAATGAATCAATTAAGTTATTCAACTACATAATAACATGTGTGTGCCTGGATTGAGTGATATCATATGTTTAGTCTTGACTCCTATTGATAGGGTGTCCATTCAAATATGTCTCTACTTCAAGGAAGTACAAGCTATTATTTTCATGATCTTGTATCTATTCAAATATGGCTACACTGATTCAACAAAGTAGATTGATGAATTCTATACAACCACATTGACATGCAACCGTGTTGATATGTGACAACATTATCAATGTGCCCAATGGAGGCCCTTATTCAATAACTGGCTTGAGTAATGCACAATAGCACTCATACAATTGTGCATTGCCAGGATGATCAGCTTAGGTTGTACACTAAGATTTGAGCCAGTTTCCATTATTTGCTTCTTTAAACATTATTATTATTTTGTGTTTACTAGGTAAGTATATTGGGGGTCTGGAATTGATTTTTAATACTCTAGTGCAGTGTGTTATTAAGTGAGTTAATGATGGGTGTATTTGATTACATGATGAGTTTTAGATAACAGATGTATTTTATTCTGGTAGCTTGTTGTTTGCTTGTCATCCTTCATAATTAGTAATATGTAGCTCAAAAGAGCATACAACTATGTATGATGTTGATTGAGGAGGTATTATACTATCTGCACTAAGGTCATTTTCACTCAAACATGCTCAGAGTAAATACAAAATATTTCTGGAGTGGAGTTAAATGAAGCCATTGTGTATTTCTATACCTACTATGCAGGTTTTCTTTACAACCCCTTTAAACTCTAGATGCTAAGCCAAACAATTATTTATTTATTATTGTAGTAATGGCAACAAAATATAAATGGAGCTCATTTAGGTCTATCAATTCTTCATGATAAAATTATACACAGTAACTAAAGAAAGAAAACACGTAGTACCATGTTTTTAAACATGTTTATACTACAGAGCTGTGAATATATGTTTTGTTTTGGTTCTGAATATTTTTGCAGACCTCTACATTCTTACAGTCCTGATGAAGATGAGGCACACACCCTTTGGCCATTTCTTTGAAGATAGTTTAGCAGGTTTCATATAGAGTTATTTGTAATCTGAAATTGAACAGGTTTTAAAAATGGTTATTTGTAAGGTGAATTTGAAAAGTGTATTTTTATATATTTTTAATTAGAGTAGTTCTTTTTTTAATCAATTTCTTTTTGATATGTTAATCATCTCATATTTAGCTGTCTTTTTAATCCACCCTTGTGGCAACAGGTACAGCTCCCTTCTTGAGCCTTGTTATCTTCTCTTTGAACACCTCTGGGCACCAGGAAGCTACTTCCTCATACACATAGACTCCATCTCAAGGGTTTGACAGTGCCCCTTGCACTTTATCGATGGCTTCCTGTCCCTTAAATCAAAGCACGGCTTAAAATTCTCCTGCAATGTCAATGGACACATTCCCATAGGCATTGGCACGTATTCCTGGCTCTTTCAAGGTGCAACATTCAAACTTGTTCTTCCAAGTTTCCAATCTAATCAGGGTGTAATCTACCCTGCTGTCAATCAACATGGAACTCCTTTCTTCATTTATACTAAAGTGTCAGCATGTGGTTTAGTCCCCCTAGATCTTACAGACACTGCACTGACTGACCATACTTCCTGTCTTCCTTCAACACTGTTTTCACACATGTCTCTTTCAAATCCTTCTCACTCTGTTCCTGCAGTTCCTCTGAAATCCCTGCAACATCTGTCCAGATGCCCATTCTCCCACAGACACAGTCTTGACAGATATGTTAATAGGTCTTGTACCGCACACTTTCACCACTTGATGGTCTCTCGGTGCTCTGGCAGATTTGCAATGGAAGGAGGGTTTCGGGTCTGTCAGTGGGTTGAGAGTGGGAAGAGAAAGACATCTTTGATGTGCTGTTGGTAGCTTCAGTTCAGAGAAAACAGTCACTGATCGTTGGTGCGTATTCAGTTGGTATCCATCATGTGATATTGAGGTGTAATTGTGTATGGTTTGTTTTCAGGTCGATTGTGTGTAGTGCATGTGGTTTGTGGTGCGTTAGAGGCATGGTTATGTTTAGTTCCGAGTTTGAGAGTGCCCATAGAGAAAGGGGAGTTTTTAGTACGCTTAGTTAGTGACAATACTTTTCCTATATCTGGCATTCCGTCATCATATGATACATTTCCCACACCCAACCATTCATTTATATGCAATGCATTTACCTCTCCCAGAGATTCATCCAGGTGATACACTTTTCTTGCCCCCAGCATTCAATCCGAATGCAGAGGGTTTCTGCCACCTACCACTACCTGTTAGGGCCACGCATTTCTCACTCCCGGCAATCCATCTAAGTGTGACACATATCCTGTAACTAACCGTTCATCCAATTGAGACACGCTTCCCACCCTCTACACTTCATTCAAGTGTGATACCCTTCTCGTCTCCAACAGCCCTTTCACGTGTGGCACTTCTCCCATACCCCGCAATCCATCCTGGTGCGACACACTCCTCACCCTTAAGCAATCCATCTGGGCATGATACATTTCCTGTCCAAAACAGTCTATCAAAGTTTGATGCCTTTCCCACCCCACACAGTTCATCTCAATCAACCCATCAAGATACAGAAGTTACATAAAGTCTGTTTCAGAGCGCAGCAGGGATCATACGACTGAGGTATACTAAGAGACTAGATGTGGACAGCATCACTCGACAGATACTTGAAGCTCCCCAAGCAATAGCATCTCCTTTCTCTGGCACCTCGCCCTATTTGTATTACACTACCCATCCCATGTTTCGGTCTTGAAACCCATGATTCCTGCTAACCTTTGTTTTTTCCTCTGCATGCTTCCTCTTGAAGTTACTCTTTGCAGTGATATAGTTTGCACATCAGTTTTATTGGTATCCAGTAATTTTTTGAAGCCCAAAGTTTTGAATCTAAATGCTGAGAATACATCTTTTCGAAAATCTATTTTTTCGAAAAGACATTCTTCCGAAATAAATTCGAATATGGTATCTAAATGAAGGTAAGTATTAGTGCAGGGCTGGGGACAGGGTTAGGGTTAGGGTTGGGGCTTGGGTTAGTTTAAGGGTTACATTGGGTGTTAAATTAGGGTTAGGGTTAGGTTTGCGGCTAGGGTTAGGGTTTGGGGTCAGGGTTGGGGTTAGAGTTGGGGCTAGGGTTAGTTTAAGTGTTAAAATGGGCTTGGGGTTGGGGTTTGGGTTAGTTTAGGGGTTAAATTTGGGTTAGGGTTAGGGTTGGGGCTAGGGTTAGGGCTTAGGGTTAGGGTTGGGGTTGGGGTTAGGGTTTGGGCTAGGGTTAGTTTAAGTGTTAAAATAGGGTCAGTGTTGGGGTTTGAGTTAGTTTAAGGGTTACATTGGGGTTAGGGTTAGGGTTGGGGCCTGGTTTAGGGTTTAGCTTTAGGGTTGGGGCTTGGGTTGGGGGGTTGGAGGGGTAGCGTGGGGGTTGGGGAGTTTGGGGGAAAAGCCCCCAATATACACAAAAACTTTAAAACGAAACAAGGGGCTGGCCAGTAATGAAAGTTCAGCATTAGACAGCTCCATGTAACGTTTTAAAGTTAGATAAAAACATTGAAATGCTACTTTTAACATGTAAAAGTGCATTTCTATTGAAACCAGTCCATGTCTATTGTTGAAGGATTGGTTTCGATATAAATGCGCTTTTGCATGTTAAATATAGCTTGTCAAAGCTTTTATTTTGGAAACTTTTGTTTCGAGGCTTTAGTGATTTAAAATTTGTCTTTCGAAACGATCACTATAAACCGTTTTATTGAATTAACTCTCCTTACCACCACATTTGGTAGAAGGATCTGTGTGTAGTTACTTGATGCAACTGTTTGTTCAATGTTCTTTACAATCTCTATTCCTCTATCCAAAGTAGGGTCTATCTCGCTCAACAGCTCCTCTGGTATGTTGTTGTTGATGCACTTTATCATTAAATGGTCGCATATGTGCTCCTCCTGGCAATGATCAAAGTGACATTCAGCCCCCTTAGCAGTATAATGAACTCCTCAGTGGTCTCTCTGTGCCTTTGTTCCCCTACAGCAAAGAAATAGCGGGACAACGTTGTGTTCTCCTTCACCATGTAATGTTTGTCCAATCTGGCAATTCTAACATCAAATTGCTTTATGTCTTCCATTGTTCAGAGTCTGGGAGCCTCTTGAGAATGTCTTGTCCTGCTGGGCCTATGCAATGAAACCGAAAGGCTTTTTACCTCTCACTTGAATAGTTAGGCCCATATGCTGCAAACATACTTTGTAAAGCCCTCTTTCCCTTTACTTCAACTTAATGAGTGGCCCTCTTGGTGAGGACAAGAAAAGCAAGTGGCCTGGTATGTTTGCCTTGTGTGTAATGATCTCTGATCAAAGCCACGTCCTCTTCTTTTTTCCCAAAGATGAGCAAGTGCAAGATATCTGTGCACACACGCCTTCCGCCCCTCTATCCTATTTCATCACCAACCCTCACTGCACCTTTATCCTTACTTCTTTCTCCACTGGCGTCTCCCATCACTATGTAGCAGCATTCATCACTGCAAATTCACAATGCATCCTACATTGCTAAGCAAATAGCTCTGGCTGCCATGTGGGTGTGCACAGCAGTGCTATGGCTGACAGTGTGCATGGTTCAGGCTCCCAAAGTAAGAGGGCCAAGGTCCTTCAGCATGTGCAGAACAGAAGATTGTTCTACTAGTGCACTTGTTCCTCTCTATGGCTGGCACTGGGCAGACTCGCCAATGGGTGCACACGTTGGCTTCCAGTACTTGCTGTGACCTGTCAAATGTCCTTTGTCACCACTTTATTGCAGAAAATCAAGCTGCAGAAACTGTGAGTCTGACTTTTCTTGAATTTCTTAAGTAATAGGCTTGCAGCAACAACCAACTGGTGTCCTCAACACTCCACATGTGCTCTCTCAATCTTCACCCTTCGGTTCCCTCTCAGTGTTCCACCTATCACTACTGTGCCTTTCCTTCTAAAGATCTTGGATAAGGTAGCGTATACACAAATACAAAAGCGCCTGGAACGACATCACTTCTTATGAGCCAGACAATCAGGTTTCCGCCCCAGCACGGCACGGAAATGGCCCTCATCAACCTTAAGACCCAAATTGATGAGCTCAAAGATAATGGCAAGTCAGCATTACTCCTCCTCCTAGATCTCTCAGCTGCTTTCGATCTAGTCAACCATACTATCCTCTGTAACCATTTAAACACAGCAGCACACTTCTCTGAATACGTTGTTACCTGGATCAGATCCTTCTTAAACGGCAGAACAATGAGGGTCTTCTCGCCGCTAGTAGCTGCAGACCCCATAACCATCACCGGTGGTGTGCCCCAGGGATCATGCGTTTCGCCTACACTTTACAATATTTTCACTAAGCCCCTTTTCGATGATCTGGATCATCTCAGTATCACCTACATCAACTATGCAGATGATACCCAGATCCTCCTCCCACTTTCAGGGGATTATGAAAAGGATTTGGACTTGGTGAATAGAGTGTACATCATCATCCAGGCATGGATGGCCACACATAGTTTATGCCTGAATGATGATAAAACTGAACTCATTATCCTGGGCACCCCGTCTAACCTAAAAAACTAGGGTCCAACTATTCCTGATTCATAATCGATTGCAACATCATAAAAGTAGAACACTAGGTAAAAACACTTGCCTTTTAGCTTGACTCAAACCTTTCTTTCACCAAACATGTCAACTTCCTAGCATCTTCCACGGCCTATACGTGTGAATTAATATGCACTGGCAAGCCATTCCTCTCTGATAGCAGCTGCATCATTCTGGCTAGAGCCCTTATCCTGTCACGCCTGGATTACTGCAATAGCCTTTACCTGGGATCGACTAAAGCCACCATCAAAAGAATGCAAACTTTACAAAATAATGCCCTTAGAGCAGCTTTAGGCATTCTCCAGAAGAGACCACATTTCAGAGATTTGTCAACAGAATAACTGGCTCCCAGCCTACGACAAAGTCCTCCTAAAAACTCTGTTGCTTACCCACAAATCTCTCAATAATGCCACACCTATCTACCTGGCAGAGAGATTCCACAAACAGACTTCCATGAGACCAGTAAGACTAGCCAACAGAGATCGACTCTCCATACCATGCTTCAAACGATCCACAATCGGAGGTAACGGCTTCCCAGTGAAAGTGGTCACACTATGGAACTCTCTGCCGCCCAGTTTGAGAACTGACCAATCCTGCCAAACATTTAGATCCAACACCATTACATGGCTGAAATCTAATAACCAGAATTAATAACCCCTGTTAGGATGTAGCTAGAACTGATCGGCCAGCGCCATGGTACCCACCATATGATACGATATTCTCACTATCTGCTAGCATCCTTGTAATTATCTACCCTCACCCACTTTATTCTGTATGTACTGCCCTCTGGAAACTGCCTGTATATTCATCTGCTGCATACTTTGCCTGTAATTTGCACCCTTCGTATATACACCCTTGTAATTATTACCTGTATGTAAACTGTATACATTTTTGTGTAACTAAGCTTCGCATATACTTGTAACTGCTGCGCCCTGTTACCCTAGGGTATGCTGCACATTATGAATAATAAAACAAACAAACAAACCTTCTACTTCACCCCAGCAACATTCTGTGCATGACTTTCTAACACAATCCCAAGTGGAGCATTGAGAGAGCCATCATCCAGGATGATGGCCTCCAAATTATGGATAAGGGTGACCCATGCCTCCTTGTCCTCTGGACTGTATTCAAAATCATTGACCACTGCATCATCCACTGGCTCCATGCCATCAGGAGGGGATTCTCTGGCACTGTCCTGAATGGGTTAACCTCCTACCTCTCAGGCAGACACCATGCCATCCAGGTGAACATGTTGTGTTCTGTTTGACTCCCAGTCACCTGTGCAGTCCCCCAAGGCTCCATCAATTTACCGATCATTTTGAACCTTTACACGGAGCCTCTGGGCAGACTCCTCAATGATCCTGATATAGCCATCCATCAATATGAAGAAACATACTCATATGTTCATGAGAGTAAAATTCCCACAGCACATTAGTCGTTTTCGCAATTACCTAGACATCATCCAGTCTTAGATGTTGACTGCTTACCTCATACTTAACCCATCGAAGACCGAATTTGTATTCATCAGTCCCTTAAACAACAATGGCTCAATGATATGTGCATTAAAGAATTTGACCCACACCTTTTGGATTCTGCAAATTCCTTAGGCTTCACTATAGACAGAAAGTTGTCCTTTCAGAGCACATCGTCCAAATGGCTTTCCTCCTAATCTCCACTCTTTGCAAAATTAAACCCTTCATTCAGACACAGGGCTTTGAGATGCTAGTTCATGGCCCTGTGGAATCACACATCAATGGAGTTAAGGACTCCTGATACGAATCACAGCCACTCACTTGTTTCCCCAATAATCCGTCCACCTCGATGCAGAATGTCTTATTATGGGTTACACAGAAATTTGACCAAATCACTCCAACATGTGCAAACTACATTGGTGTCCTCTAGGACAGGCAGGATACTGTTCAAGTGTGCATGTATTATCTGCAGAGTAGCACACCCATGTACCTAATGACTAGGCACCACATATCTGGTGGCACATTCTCCTTATGTAGTGAATCGATCCCGGCATCAGCTCAGAATGCCCCCACAATTCACCAATTTCACAAATCTCTCAAAACGTGGCTTTTTCAACAACACCTGACCAAGGACTAATTTCAGTGGATACACAGAACAACACACAGACCGCAAATCACAGTACTGTATTACTAAAAGGACACTAGCCCAAAGGCTGGCTACCCTCACTATGTTATGTGGTCCACGACTTGCAAGCTTGATCTGCACTTCTAATAATAAAATACAATAAAAATAAACCAAAATGAATGTAGTAGGGTAATGAGGGCTTCTGGATTGACATGTACCTGGAACAAATTGCAATCCAGCCCATATTCACACAGTCCATAAGGTTACTAAGCTCTACTGGCTACAGAACAATGAGGCCAAGGACAATTTGGGGTGGTGTGCTTTCTCAGTTTCTCAGTTTCTGCTCACATTTTTGCATCATAGTATTTCATTAAATCATAACAGTGCCACGACACAATATAGTCAGGTGGTACATCAATATATTTTAGGATTGGCGTTTCGTTTGTGCCTGCTAATGCGTTATCTTGCCATATGTTGGAATATAGCACTGAGAAGTCACTAACATTTCTGTGTAGGGAACAAAGGGCATTGCATCCACAAATTGAATCATGTCATGTGTGTCTTTAAAAAAGGACTTTGTGTTTTGGGCCAGTGTTTGCAAGAACCAATATTGATTATTTTGAAAATATGAATGAAACCACACCCCATGGCAATAGGTATCCCTGATTGTTTTAGTGGCATCAATTTGAATCTTAGGTAGGATATATTTAGAGGGGAACAATGATTTGGGACTGCTGCGATAACTCTATTCAAGCTGACTAATGTGTCTATTGAATCTTGCCTTATGCGAACAATCTTGATTTGATGATTGTATCTTATATGTGGAATTTGGATTTAAATAGGTGTGTTGCTCTTGGTTATTGAGGAGCTCCATGAGCATGCTGTTGTACTATTTGGTGGAGGAGACCATGATAGCTCCTCTGTTGCCTTTTTTTTGTTGAGTACATCTTTGTAGCTTACTTTTAGGAATAGCCTTTCCTCTACTGATCTGTATTTTGGTTTGCACAGATGCTCTTGATGTCAGCAAGAATGTGTTTGTCATCTTAAGGTAACTCTTGTGGCAAACGTATATCACTGGGACTGAACGTGGCTATTGGTTTAAACCCTCAGCAGTCTAATGTCTGTTCAATGGTGATCTCTAAGCAGAATATTTTAAAGTGGATTTTTTTGAGAAAGGTTTGCATTTTGCAATCTGCATCTAATTATGGAATTGTCTCTGTGGGGACACATTTTAGGCCTTTTCACCAAGTCCTGACATCTCATTTTCAGTGTGATTGTGGCTTAATAGACTAAACATAGGCACCGTCTCCCGTATGCCCATTTCAGGTGAAGTACATACCTGAAATGATTGTATGGGTTGAAAATGTTCTGCACTGTCAGTTGTGCAATTATCAGAGGCCTCAGAAAAGGTCCCCAATCAACTGCTGATATGTATATTTACTCTCGGGTTGGTGTCTTCATATTAGTGCTTACGAATAACGTCTGTTGTTTAATATTGGTAAAGTGTCTCTGTATTGAAATCTTGGAAATCTGTTTTTAGTTTCATTTTCTGTAGTTGGGAGAGTTTAACCACTACACCAATAATATTGTTTTTGATGTGGGTTTTTCGGCCTCATCCATCTCCTCTTGGACATTCTGATTGTACTTCATATTAATGATGTGGAAAAGGTTAAATGACCAGACAGTACTCTAATGTCATTATAGTTGATAGTGCCATTGGTTGCCTACTGAATTTGACTGCAATAAAATGAATGTTTTAATTATATTCTGTCATTCAAGAAAAGGCACATTTCAATGCAGGGTTAAAGTGCAATACCGGGGTTTTTTTCTATATCAACCATCCGTGTCCTGCGCTGAAAAGAGGGTGGCAGCTGTTTAGTGGAGTAACAAAGTTTTCTGTGCTTTACCTCTTGCAAATTGTTTCTGTACCATTTGAATATCGTGTATCATTTCGTTTGCACTTTTGTTTTATTCTCACGTTATGAATATGTCATTGAATTTATTTGTTCTACTCGTTTATAATATTGTTAACTGTAATCTGCTTATTTTTGTGACCAATTATTTCAGCCCTGATTGAAAAAGGCGATTAAGTTGCCGAAACACGTGTCTCACATAGGCATTTTTTGAATATATTCTCAACTTCTTACTACTCCTGAGTGTGTACTCGTCATTGATTTTGTGGCGCTTGAGAGTAAGTGGAGTGGGGTTCTCCTGAGCCCCGAGCATGTTCTTAAAGTGCAATACAAATCATGTTAACATCTTTCTACGTTTGATCATTATGACTCCTACAATATTTACATTGGGACCTGGCAGTAGCTCTATGTTGTAAAATACAATGAGGTCTTCAATAGTCTCTATCCCTCTCGCCTGCACTTGGACATTCTCAATGTCGCTGGACCTAGTAAGATCATTGTTATGTCTTCCCTGTACCCCTCCATTGTCTCATCGCACCTTCAAACATTTGTGTATGTGCGCGATATAAAATATCTTATCATATCATAGCATATCATGTCATAGAGTGTGAGCATCAGTATGAGTCAAAGTAGCTAACTATGCTATCCTCTATCTCTTGCATGTGAAATAGCACAGAGCTATAAGTTGGTAATGGGTCATTAGCCAAAGTGTTAATTACCCCTCCCAATGGCTATAGGGCTAATAGCATGATTAGGTAATTTTGCAACTGCAAAAATGTATATTTTCTAGACGTCTGTGGAAAAGATAGAGAGAAGTGTGCCGCATATCTTTAAGTAAACTAGTTGGAAACAGGTTCAAGTGTGTTTGGTTCAAGCCTTTCCATACGGTTACTGCAGTATCAAAGGTGACAACATTGTGAAACCATTTTCTGAAAGGAATGTGAATGAACAGGGTTATTTTCAAAACAACATTTCATCCACATGTGTAAAGATAAAACACAAGACTATAAGAATTAGGCAGTCTACAGTAGTGGTATTGAAAGTAGGGGGGGCTCTAGATTTTGTACTGCTTGTACTTATACTTTTGATTAAAATCAGTCACTTTAATAATTGTTTACTGAGCACGGATCCTCCTAGAAATCCTTTAGGCCTGCTAGGGGGGACAACCCATAAATGGGGTTCAGGGGTATGAACATCTTTGAATACTACTGATCTAAGTTTGAGAAAGTCTTGGTGCTTTTTAGAAAAAATCTTAATTTGACAGATAAATAACTGCTGTCAAATGGCTCAATTGTCTTCATTAACATTTACCTGAGACATCGTAAATAAAAGCGGTGGAAATGTTAGATGAGCTGGAAAAAACCCTAATGCATGGTACAAAGGGAAAACTATTCATCAAGCAAGCCACTGTTTCAAATTGAGCCCAATAGAAGCTCTGAAAAAATATGGCTTTTCTACCCCATATTGTAGTGACCTTTGATCTTATAATCCACCTCACAAAAACAGACTTTTAAAACAGCGTGCAGCAATGGCAATGCTTTATTTTAAAGGCTCATTTAAATACAGAAAAATGTGTAATTCTAATACATTATATCCGAATGAATTATAATGTGCATATTCCGATAAATCATGAATTACTTGATTACAGGAATATCATAATTTGGTTTATCCATCTAATCAGTAAATATTGATAAAGGCAATTTATTGTGAGCTGTAAGATTCAAAGACATTTGCCTCATTACAATGCTGGAGGTAGCCATGACCTTGATAAGGGCATGGCTACCTCCAAACTTGGGTCCGGCTCTGTGTCCTGCGAAAGGGGAATTACCGGGCCATTCCGACCTTTGCGGGCCCGGTAATTCCCCTTGCACGGGACCCGGAGCTGGTACGTCCCCATTCCCATTGAGCCCCCGTTTTAGAATTGGCACATGCCTCTGAACAATAATATTTTATTCAGCACATTCTGAGATGAACACATATTAGGTTGCTTAAGAAATACATATTTTAACAGTGAAGATGTGTTAAACTCCTTATGAGGTCATTGTAAGCCTTCATGCCCATCAGAGACAGGAGTGTGGACATTCTGGGCTTGTCCTAGTGATATTAAGCCAATCAGACAGCCCATTCAATAGGATTCTGCTGTATTAGACATTGGCATTGGCGCTGCAAGGGGAAAAACAAACCCAATCCTATGAGTAGATATAGATTACTGTATTCCTCGAAGCAAATAATTCAGATGATTTGATCTAGACAAAATAATGCCAAATTTGGGGACAGTAAGCTAAGCCATTGTATTTCAGTATACAGCAGGATTTGCCCACAGAGCCAGTAACAGGCGCGGGGGGCAGAATTTGGACCTGCCATTCAGTTATTTTCACGTCCCTTGGGTGGGTTCCATAGAGATTAATCCCTACAGCTGATTCATATCTAAAGAGATTTCTATTCAACAAATAATTCATGTATTTTGAATTCACATTTCCAGAGATATTGAATATTGGGAAGGTGAGAATCCCCTTTTCAGATAAATTAAATTATGTAATTTCCTTGGTTTGCTTTTGGAATCTGTGGCCTCTGATGCTAAACTTGTCAGAGATGTAATTAGTTCATTACACGACACTATGAACTCCAGCATTCTTTGTCAATTAATACTTTCAAATAAATGTTCCCAAACATTTTTTAGAACTTGCTTTTATTTGTCGTTATTCAGATCGAAGCTTCATTTGGAATACAATATTTCACAGCTTCTGTAGGAAAAGGAGTTTTCCCACAAACATTCTTAAAGATTTCTGTTAAAATGTATGTATTTTATTCCCACACATACAAACTATTCCAATTTTGATTCACCATAAAATATGTCCAGTAGAAGTGTGAGATATTTATTTTATTTAATCAAAACATTGAAAGTGATTATGCCTCATAATTTAACGTTACTTATCCTTATGACTTTCATTATTCATGGAAGTCAGATCAGTGGGCTTCGTCCAAATGTACTTAACTTACATGTTCACGTATTGCTAAATGTGTGCTTGTTATTAAAGTGATTTTAAATACATGTATTTTGGGTTTAGAATAGCCATTCAATGGCGATAATGGATGGCTGTCTATTTGAATGAGCATTGTAATAGCTGTGGTTTATTATTTAATTTCATTAGCAAGACAAAATAATAAGCAGTGGTATGATGGCAAATGGTATTGCATGGCAACCCCAATGTACTTGTATTTTGGTCACATCCCCTGTTTTGTGAAGTAGAGATCACTGGCACCTAAATTATTTTTTGTTTATAAAAACAACATAGCTTATCTTGTACTATATTGTTGGATGGGTTTGTTATTGCTGTGACTATTGAATCTGTATTATTCTTGCCCATCAAACGACCTGAACTATTTAAATCCTGAATTGCTTCCTATTTCTCAAAATAGTAATGCACATTCATGAACATTTGCAAATCTATTGTCAATATTATTGTATGCAGTTCATCAAACAATTTAAGCCATGATACATTTCTAGTGGTAGCTTGCATTTTTGAAGATCATTTTCTGTAAAAACTGTACCTTGAATTAAGTGTCACTAATTTCTGACACAAAGGATTGTGGTCTGTGTAGAATAGATGAATCAAGAAAAACACGCGAGGCTGGATATAGCTGTGCAGCTTGACTTTTCTCATGTACAACTAAGGCCAATCCTGGGAAATTGGAGGCCAAATGGATTGTCTCTGTTTTTGCAGTGTACCAAAAGATTTGTAACATGGACTTCATCAAAAGTATGATATAAACAGTAAATAAATGTGGCAATTAAATTACCTAATTGACGGTGGGTATTTGCATGTCTTCGGCATCTGTTTTATCATCCTTTGGGCATTTCGTGTAGTACTGACTGCAAAGGTGATCAATCGGGGCTAGTTGCTAGCATTATGCACTAAAGATAAACAGGGCTAGAACTAGTGGTTTTCAGAGACTATAAAACCATGCGCAAAGCTCCATGGAAATGTGATTTTCCTAAAATTCGAGATATCCCAGTTTTTTATTGGGTATATTTTGTTGTATGGTTTACTTTGCGGCTACTTAATTGTGCGCGACGTTTCATGCAGAATACATATTTGATTTTCAAGTTTTTGAAGTTGGTGTTCCGTGGCTAGGAATTACATCTCCAGTTACTTTCCAGGTTTGCCACTTGCCCGCTTTCAATTCCCATCTCGTGATTGCCCATTCTGTGTTAGCATTAGTCTTATAATTTGGCTTTCAGTGTGAACGGTGCATGGTAGTTGGAATGTTTGAATTGTACTTTATTGATTTTCCCCTAGAGGGCTTTCTAAATTGCCTCTCTATTTCATTCTCATGGTTTTTTATAAGCATGGTTCTATTAAGTGGATTTCGCGACCCTTTTATATTTCCAATTGCTCAAGATTTTGTTTGGTGACGTAATGGTATAATGGTTAGGTCACCTTCTAGCCACCACTTTTTCAGGGCGTGTGCGATTTATTTCAGTCACCAGGTGTGGTTATCTTGCTTGCTGTGCGAGTCAGGCCTGCATGTCACTTAAATTGAGTCTTAACTGTGGAAAGTGAGCTGCCCAGATAAAAATCAGGAAATAGTGATCACTTTAATTGCTGATAATATTACTCGATGCTAATTGTCAGTGAGCGAGGGTATAGCTTTAGGAAGCATCGTGGTGCTTTACAATGATAGGGTCGAGAACACAGGAAAGCAGGGTGAGAGCCGATCACCGAGTCTCGGGTAGGGTGAGGATTGGCATGTATGTGGACCTAGGTCTTAAGGGAGGAGCCATCCCTTGAAGAGGAACGTCTTGCCCCTTCACTTCAACAGTTCAGGAAAGAAAGAGCTTAAGTCTGACCATAGGAGGTTCCAAAGACTAGGAGCCTAGACATAAAATGTCTGTCTTCTGGTTCTTTCCTTCCTGCACTTTTCCTCTGGTGGATCCTGAGTTTCTCTGTTTATTATTATTTTTTTTTGTATTTACTTAATCATTTATGTATTTATATTTTTTTGTGAGGTGAGCACTGTGTGCTAATCTGTTGTCTGCCTAGTGTTTGTTTTGGCTTCTGAGCCTGTTTTTCTGTGCTGTTCTGCATCCAAAGGGTGCAGTCTGTGGGGTGTAGTCCTTTGTTTGTATCTGGCATTTTCTCAGTCCCACCCTCCCCCCTCCAGTCTGTCCCATAAAGTTCAATTTAGAAGGCATTCCCAACATCACTGAATGTCCCTAATAGTGTCTCTGTGTTAAAGTTCACCTAGAATGTGTGCCAAATGTCATCAGTGTGCTAAAGTTGAATCTAGAAAGTGTGCCTAATAGCGTCACTGTGCCAAAGTTTGAACTTAGAAACGATGCCTAATAGCGTAACTGTGGTATAGTTGAATTTAGAAAATATGCCTAATAGCGTCACTGTGCTATAGTTGAATGTAGAAAGTGTGCCTAATAGCATCACTGTGCCAAAGTTTGAACTTAGAAAGTATGCCTAATGGTGTAACTGTGGTATAGTTGAATTTAGAAAATGTGCCTAATAGCGTCACTGTGTTAAAGTTGAATTTAGAAAATGTGCCTAATAACGTAACCGTGGTATAGTTGAATTTAGAAAATGTACCTAATAGCGTCACTGTGCTAAAGTTGAATCTAGAAAGTGTGCCTAATAGTGTCACTGTGCCAAAGTTTGAACTTAGAAAGTATGCCTTACAGCGTAACTGTGGTATAGTTGAATTTAGAAAATGTGCCTAATAGCGTCACTGTGCTAAAGTTGAATTTAGAAAATGTGCCTAATAATGTAACTGTGGTATAGTTGAATTTAGAAAATGTGCCTAATAGCGTAACTGTGGTATTGATGAACTTAGAAATTGTGCCTAAATGTATGCCCCCTGTCCTGCTCTCGTGCTTGATCACAGGCGCTTTACTGATAATCACCATATCAAACTACTACGCTTACTCTTCCTTATATACCATCATTCAACTAGAACACAGCTGTACTATGACACATTCGGTCTAGCTTTTCTCATAATTAACATGACCCAACGAACTCCACATCATCCTAATAAAACATAGCTAGCTGAGCACATTCCGGCTATCTTAAGCGTCTCTTCAGGCCTGACGCAGCTAGAACTCAGTGTGGGTGTTCACCCTCCAGACTGAACACATCCAACTGATTTCCTCAGCACCACACCTACCGCTAAGAAGCAGCTTTCATGCAACAACCACACCAGCTGCACACATATCCGGTGCTCCCACGCATCATACCACACTCTCTCTCTCTACTGACTGAACTGAAGTTCCCGAGGGCGTTCAACCTACCAGCGCTTTGAGATCATACCAATGATATATAAGGCGCTATATAAATGCCAAGTAACATAACATAACATAACATAACATAACATAACATAACATAACAGTACACTAGTTATGTCAACAAAGTACTGCATAGTATAAATAGCTCATGCATATCTTAACTCAAATTGGGTGCTATTTTAAAAGTAAGAGCTGACTGCATGCTTCTACTATTATCTTCATAATGAGGAAAGATATCTGACTCATTCGTACAGACCTCTGCCTTGTGTCACTGTTTATAGGGGATAGAGAATCATGTACTGCTTTAGTGATCACGCCTCCGTATTTTGCCTTGCCATTGTAAGTGAGTCACTTTCCCTCAGGCTTAGCCTTTTGTCCTAGAAGAATTATTTCATTTGACATCTTGTTTTTATTATAATGTTCTCCCTTTCCCACGGGCAGCAGGGTTCTGTACAAAAGATATTACACAACTATCATACAATAACCTCTAACATGTTGAAATAAAGATCAAAATACAATTTAGAGAAAAAAAATACAAAATACAAAAATAAAAGTACAAAATAAAATACAGAGATGGAACAAAATAGCAGGAAAAGAGGATGTGTATGGCAAAACAAATGTTGTGAAGTGAGTCTGAATATATGTTTGTAACATATTCAGAAAATGTAATAGTAAACTGATCAACTGTAAACCAATGGAAGTAGAGTTCTATAGACATACAACTGTGAGATTGCTTGTTTGAATAGCTATACATGATTACAAATTATTATACTCCGTCTTTTGATCTCTGTGTTATAAATGGCTCTAAAAGGAACCTCTATTGTCAGCTTCTCAGTCGGATATATTGTAGTTCTTAGTACAGGTACACTTAAGGCCATGCAACCCAACTCAAAGTGAATACAAAAACCCAACAGTAACCATCAACGTGTATATATAGGCGTTATGTGATCAAATTTATGAGATAACAATGAGCTTTAATACATTCATTAATTATTGATTATACACTGGTTCCACCAAGGCGGCATCCCCTGATCTAACACCACTATTACATGATGACACCATGCAAGTCTGGCACAAGACACAGAGTGTATTTCAAATTAACATTCTGTTTTATTAGAATAACATATCAAAACCAAAGGTGGTCACCAATCATTATGTCAGGGAAGTTACTAACAATGTGGCACAATTTAAAGGCAGCTTGAATATAGAACATAATAACCCTCCTGTAATGACCTCATTGGTATATAAAACACACATATATCCATTAATATAAATCAAATCCATACATACATGAATTTCTAGACATAAATGCAATGTGCTTTGACTGTTGCCGCTTATCGCATCCTTGTGTTCAATATACTTTTGATTTTGTGAAAAGACAGCTAACTGAATGCATTCCATTTTCTCCATCATCAGTGACAGGTTTTGGTTTTAGTGAAAGATTGCAGATGAACATTCATTTGGCGTTTCTCTCATGCCATTGACAAGTATTGGCATCAGAGAAATTCAACATCATATATATGTATCACATTTGATATACACTTCATTTATTTGCAAGTCACACGTATGGTGCTTTTGGCTTCAAGTATATGCTTATATGAAAGATACAAAGGTACTGATTCATAGGAACGTTTTATAATGGTGCACTCTCATACGAAAACGTTATGGAATCAGGCTGACACTGTGGTGAATTACATTAAGAATCTATAAGCTTGGGTTAAGGGGAAGCATAAAATATAGGTATATAGGTATAAAATGAAAATATATTTGGGTAAAGGGATAGGAAATAACCCCCAATCATACTTGGTAATTCAATGTCGCCTTCATACACAGGGCTTTCTTTTCACAGTAATGTTTTCAAAAAAATATTAATGGCCATCAAAATTGTATACTTCACTGGGGATGGAAGTGGGCAAGCTAATCTATCCCTCCTCCACTAGAATGGTGTGTATGTCTTCAGAATGTCTCTCTTTTATCAACTATGCTTTTCAAAGATTAAAGTTTAGTAATCCACTGTAGAATTATGGGTATGGTGTACGCCAGTCCACAGATCCAGTCTCAAAATAAACCTGTCAAAACACATGGTTTTATCTATTTGACTACTGTCAGATGACAATGTGTATTTCACTCTAACCATGCTATCATTTTCTATTTCAAAATACTTGCTCGGTTGTTTTGACTATTGTCAGAGAACAGGGTGTATTTTGTGCTGAAAATGCTACAATATTCCATTTTAAATCAGTTCCAAATGACTTTCCGCGCAGTGCATCCCATTGGGTGGTTTAGCTGTCAAAGTATTCCAGAAGTAATACATCTAATTGTATTGGAGCTTTTATACTCACTTCTGAATACATCATGTAAGGCAAAGAAAGAACTGGCATAGCATCTCACAGTAAGAAATGCCACCCATTCTTCTCAGACAATCATTTCTGCTACAGGTTTCCTCTGCAGCGGGCCATCATAGGGAGTCCTCCCATATGCTAAAGTCATTAGCCCACTTTAGCACAAGTCCTCTAAGGCAGGGGTCCTCTGTCTGCAGACTTTCCAGAATCTCAGAGCTCTTCCTACTTTCTGTGGGTTTGGTCTTATTTAGAGTCTTCATTTTCCCACAGTCTAATTTCACATAATATTTTCGTTTTTATGATTGGTTGAGGCTTCCAATTGGTTGCCTGAAGCATTTGATACTTCCAGAGAAAGCATTCCTTTGTCAAATAGGTCCAACATATGTAGGTACAAGGGGTAGTTCTGTTCAATTTATGATTCAAATGCACATTTTCCTGACACGCTTTTGTTCTGAACTTTTCCAATCATTTATAAATGCATTTCTGAGATGGGCAAGATAGGGTTAAGGTCAACATCTGCTGGTGCCAAGTTCTTAGATGTATTGTTTTCTGAAAACACGGGCTTTTAAAGATTTGACTAACTCCCAGTCATAAAATGTATAGAAAACAGTGGCAGTGTATTTTCCAGGGTATATTTACTTCCATTTATGTTTTATTTTCCAAGTGGAGCATGTGAAGATGTAGATGCAATGCAGGTTAATGCGCACATCGACAGATTTATGAGAGGCCTATTTTCAGCGTACGGGTGGTTTATGAGTTTAAAAGGCATTGGCCACATGAGTTTAAAAAAGCACGTGTTAAGGTAATAGAGCTACACTCATTTGTTTCTTAATGGTATCACGTATTTGGGATACAATTTCAAATGGTAATACAGTTCTCACTTCTAGCTATCTATAATGTAATATGCACTTCAATACGGTTCTATTTTTTGTGTGTATTTTGAAGGCGCTTACACTTGTATACACTGATGTTAAAACCAGTTGTATGAGATAGCATTTATATAGAGAGATGAGACAGTGCATATTGACACAGGTTACCATTATGGAAGGAAGCACTATTCAAAGTTAACTATTGATTATCACATGACTTCAAACGCCATGCATTTCAAATTATACAGGCCAAACCTTGAACTTCAGTAATTGTGCAACATTTCTCACATGATGTGCAAACACAGAACATCAGGCCCTGGTGTATTTCCCATTGTGTTTTAGCAAATGTATGTTCCATTTACATTAACTGTCCTCTATAGGTTGTGCCCCATCCTATAACTCTGAATTTAGTGGATCCAGGGCGCAAGCCGGAAAAAAACAAAATTGAGTTATTTTTAAGATGTGTGGGACAGAAATTTGGAGAAATATCCAAAACAAATGCCAATGAACGAAAAGATGAACAAAGGCGTTGGCGGCATTCATAAAGATGAAAAAGAAAGAGAAAGTTGAACATGTGAAGACTGACAGGAAGGTGAGTGGACAGGCCACAAATCAGATTTAGCAGATTAAGGAACATTTGCTGACATCCAATTCTATATGGCAATGAACAGTCGTTTAGTTGGTGGATACCAGGTAGGGGCGAGCAGGAGAATGATTCTGCTTGGTATCAGTTGATGTGTTGTGTGATAACTGTAGACATGTGTTTCCCATGGTTCATGTAGGGAAGATATATGGTGAGGGAGTAGAATAACATTCTTACAATATGCCACTCTGGCTTCAGAAGGAGAGTATCAAGAGCATACCAGTGTCTGACTCTATTCCACCGACAGTAAAATAATATATGTTGTATGTTTCAGTCAGTTTTCTTTTTGGTAAATTATATCACACACTACTATGATCTGATGAGTAAAAATGTGAAATTGGCAGGAGTAGATGGTCATACTCCCTTTTACATGTCTTTTCTTGGGTGTAGGTCCAGGAATGTTCTTCTTTTTACATTCTACATGTCAATTCTAACGTATTGCTGCCTCACCAGTACAAAGTCGTTCTTTCTTCCTTTCTTTCTCGCAAAATACTTCGACATACTGTTATACCTTGCATGATCCTATTCACACATCACACTCCAAGGCTATCTTCCATACCTTGATTAAAAGAATATCTCTTTCTGTTGCTTTGTCTCTTGGTAATTCAATAATTTGCACTCTCAACATGTTCTGTTATACAAAGGCTTTGTGGAAAGCACTGTGTAGATAAAGTAGAACAAGAAAAAATAATATTCAATAACTTTTGAAAAGCTTTTGCAATGGTACAGGTCTAATAAGGTAATTTAGGCAATAGATCTTAATGGCTTCACATCATAGCGGGATGTAGTGACACCTTCTTCTAAGTTACTTCTTAAGGCTAAATATTTCATCATCAGAATCTGTGTGGTAGCAATGCAACATATGCAGATTTGTGTGTGATCAAGAGTGAATGAATGAATGAATGAATGAATGAATGAATGAAGAATCGGTCCCCAAGTGGTCAGATTACCTCTAAATGTAAATAAATAAGCACATTCCATGTTTTTAAGACCAGTAATGAACTAATGGTATCCAGCTATAATTTACGTATTATCATAAAAAGTAAAACCCACTCAACACATATGTTGATATGTCTCCAAAAGAGAAGGTAGCAGCTCAGATGTGATGCTGTACCCCTGCATGTGGTCAGAAACAGTAATGGGGAAGGTCACAGTACTGACAACATGGTGCCTTTGTGCTCTGTGAGCCAAAGAGATATTGGTTGAACTTTTGTGTTAGGAATTTAGCATTAATGGCTGTGGGAAGGGCTTACGACACAGGTAAATAGCCCACTAGACTGACGTGATTCTTGAAGGGATTAGGGCCATTACAGGCTAGTACCCCTATTAGCATGCTCGCAGAACATGTGGGATGCTAATGGCATTTTGATGAGGCAAACCAAAGTTGCATGGATCACGCACACTTAATCCTGTAAAAATAAATCACAAACTGGATGGCCACAAGGGGAATTGAATGGTAAAAGGAGTTCTAGGATGATCCATCCCCTATTTCCCTGGAGATGTGTGGAAAATGATGGTACAACGAGGGAGCAGATAGTGGGAGACATCAGATAAGTTACCCTGGGCAGTCGGGCAGCAAGGAGAGAAGCACTCTGCAAACCAAACGTATCCAGTGTTTTGGGGATACAGTGGTGGTGTCAGCTCGGGCAAGCAGCTGAAGTAAAATAGTGGGGATCAGGAGAGGCACTAGTGATTTGAATGGATCACAGCTTCAAATTCCCTAATTAAACAATGGTCCAAAGCATGCTGATTGGCTGGTGCCTCTATAAAGGTGTTAATTCTCCTGCCAGTCTCGCAGCTCAAGAACCAAATCAATATTGTTGTTTTCTTTCTGAGGCTTATGGGCAAATTACGTTTCTCTCTCGGGTCAAAAGGATTCAATCTACCAGAATTTCTGTTGTCTGTGAAGGAAATAATATACACCAGTAAATCAGTAGGCATACTGGTCACTGTGAACCATCTCTGCCGTACATGTTAAAAGTTGCATTGTGAATTGTGAATTCTTTAATTTTAGCCAGAATACAAAATGCTTGTCAATATAAATAGATTGATTGATTGCTCTAAAAGTTTGAAAAAAATAATATTTAGAAATGGTTTGCTTTTTTGTTGAATTGCGAGTGTGATGTTGTAGGCATGCACTCATGATAGTAACTTTACACCTAGATTGCTTGTGACTTCCATGTGACACTGGTGGACGGATGCCGGGGCAGGTGCTGTTCCACCGTCCAGTCGAGAAACAGGCAACTCTGCAGGTTGGAATACAAATCAAATCAATTCCATTATTCACCAGCCTGCGTAGTGAAAGCTTTATAAAAGCAGAGGCATAGTATCTTAAAATGCAAACATATCTTGCCAGTGTCATGCTAGAAGTGAAAGAATCATGACACGGTATTCATTGGAGCCAAGGGAAATAATGGCTATCAATGAGAGCAATACAGAACAACTTAATTTAGGAATGCAAGTATGCAAAACATAGAGGGGAAACACGGACACAGCATTAGTAGCACAGTGAAACAATGTAGATTCATAAAAGAACAGTGTTTATATGTTTGGGAAGTATGAAAATAGAACTAACTGTTATCCTAATGTTAGATGCCATGCTACCTTTCAAAGATACATATCTAATTGATATATATTGAAAATACCAAAATGTAAAGTGTAACATTTAAAAGTGTATGTTTCAAACGTATGGTTTTTAAGGAAATGACACCATGTTGTACAGTGGTGAAAGCAGATGTTCCTGACAGTGGCTCTAGAAGGGGCAGCAGGTTTCTAAATGATTGCATGCCAGTGGCGGATGGGGAACATTTTTGATGGAGTCTAATAATATTTAGTGATGAGTGTAGTGAGTTATCCCCAAGTACTGTTTTAGTATAACAGGTTGAAATGGTACATTTTAGGACAAATTCATGAAAAATATGGTAAATGTTCACACCCGTTGCAGTTGGTGTTGTAGGGTAACACATGAAAAGAATCCCAGAGTTAGCAATCGCCAACAAAACAGAGGAGTTTTTTTTTTAATAGGTTTTCATGATGCTGTGTCCACAACATAAGTCAGCATTGCCACTGTACATGATTTCAAGTAGTTGTGCCCATAATACATTTGGGGCATTTTCAGGGTAAATCACTTTCATAATACACTGCCCAGAACATAGGTCAGCGTTTATTTATTTATTTATTTTATATAACGTGTTTAATACCATACCTGAGTTTGGTTTCTAAGTGCAGATCTGGGATTTGAACCTTTGTTTCTCTGTGTGGTCTTGCTTCCACGACCAGCACCTTGCCCCTGTGCTATCCTCCTTTCACTGGGTAAATCCCTTTCATGAAGCTGCACCCGGAATGTAAGTGAGCGGTGCCACTGTTAATCACTTTCATGAAGCTGAACCTATGGCATGTCTTCATTGCCATGGCAAATCACTTTCATGAAGCTGACCCCAGAATGTACATCTTTCAGTGCCAGGGTAAATCACTTTCATTCTTCTTGACCACAACATGTCTTCATTGCCATGGCAAATAACTTTCATGCAGCTGTGCCCACAACATAAGTCAGCATTTGCAGGATAAATCATTTTCATGAATTAGTACCCACAAAATAAATCCACATTGACAGGGAAATCACTTTAATAATGCTTTGTTCACAAAATATGGCAGCATTCCTACTTTAAATCACTTCTATGATGGTTGCTTCTGTCCTCTTCCACTGCTAAACCAATGCAATCTCAGTTTCTCTCTCTCTCTCTCTCTCTCTCTCTCTCTCTCTCTCTCTCTCTCTCTCTCTCTCTCTCTCTCTCTCTCTCTCACACACACACACACACACACACACACACACACACATACACACACACACACCCCCCCCCCATATGCCTGCATGCGCAGAAATTGCATCACATTCAAACCACACATGAAGAAAAACAAACACACACTAGTATCCTTCTAAAAAATAAATGTTCCTTACCACGTGGCTTCAATCATCCTGCAAGTCCACTCCAGGTGGCGTAGGTGGATGATTCAGGAAGACTTGCAGTGTGGCGGGCCCGAGGTGACAGCAGTAACACATGGCTAGGTCTGAATTTGGTTGTCTAGCAGTCTCGGCTGAAGAGCGGAGATTCTCTCTGTTACAGCAGCCACAGAGCTGTATTGGCTAGAAGGGGCACAGCGAGGCATAGAGTTGGGGCCCAAGGAGGTCACTGATTCTTTGCATCCCTCCCCCAGCTCCGCTACTCATTTTATAATCATGTGCAAATATAGTAAATGATTCTTAACAAATAAACAAGACCTTTCCTGTTTGTTTCTATTGTTCATCTCAAAAATACTTTACACCTGTACGTCTTGGAATGCATTTTTTGAATTCATACTCACTTGTACAAGTTGTGGCTTTATAAAATACACTAACCCCATTATAGTCCACGGATAATTAAAAAAAAAAAAAAGTGCATACAATATTGATGGGTACTTTGGCATTATGCCACTTTAACTGTAACTTGATTTTGTTATGCAAGGTCAAAATAATATCTTTGACTTGCATACACCCCTGTCATTCTTGACCTTGTCTTACGGATCTTTAAGGTGTTTGTGATGGAGCTGGTTTCGCCATTGAGTCGGCGAGAGCACTTATGCTGATATTTGCTATACCATGTACAACGTTTTGTCATTGATATGCCATTGACCATGCGTGAGTGGATTTTTTTTTGTTGACATTTTGCATCCGACATTAAGGGGGTAATTCATAGAATCCACTGCACAAGTGGCGCACGCGGCTGGTGCACAGGGTGCGCGTGCGAATCCCTGCACCAGCCGCGTGCGCTAAAATCCAATTCCGCGCACAGCGTATTCATGGATTCCAGCCACCAAAACCAGCCGTGGCGCACAGTGGCGCAGCGACCCTGCAGCAGCGCCAGTTACGCCCCCAAGAGCGCCTCTCGCGCAGGGAAAAGCCATCAATATACCCAATCCAACGCAAAGGGCTGCGCTAACCCTGTACCAGCACAGCAAGCGGGCTACGTGTATCACTGGGGTGCGCAGGAAGTACCTCACGCGATTCCATCAGGGTACGTGTATTTCGGGGTGCGCGTGAAGTTCCACACGCGATATCAGCAGGGTACGTGTATTTCAGGGTGCATGGGAAGTTACACACGCGATTTCCGCAGGGTACATGTATTTCAGGGGTGTGCGTGAAGTTCCACACGCGATATCAGCAGGGTACGTGTATTTCAGGGTGCAGAGGAAGTTACACACGCGATTCCATCAGGGTACGTGTATTTCAGGGGTGCGCGGGAATTTCCACACGCGATTGGGCCCGTGCGAGCAGGGTACGCGTATCTCAGGGGTGCGCGGGAAGTTCCACACGCGATTCCATCAGGGTACGTGTATTACAGGGTGCGGGGGAAGTCTCACACGCGACATCAGCAGGGTACGTGTATACCAGGGGTGCGCAGGAAGTTCCACACGCGATTCCATCAGGGTACGTGTATTACGGGGTGCAGGGGAAGTCTCACATGCAAAATCAGCAGGGTACGTGCATACCAGGGTGCGCGGGAAGTTCCACACGCGATTCCATCAGGGTACGTGTATTTCGGGGTGCGCGTGAAGTTCCACACGCGATATCAGCAGGGTACGTGTATTTCAGGGTTTAGGGGAAGTCTCAGACGCGATTACAGCAGGGTACGTGTATCCCAGGGGTGCGTGGGAAGTTACACACGCGATATCAGCAGGGTACGTGTATTTCAGGGTGCAGGGGAAGTTACACACGCGATTACAGCAGGGTACGTGTATTCCAGGGGTGCGCGGGAAGTTCCACACGCGATTCCATCGGGGTACGTGTATTTCAAGGATGCGCAGGAATTTCCACACACGATTGGGTATGCGTATCTCAGGGGTGCGCAGGAAGTTCCACATGCGATTCCATCAGGGTACGTGTATTACGGGGTGCGGGGGAAGTCTCACACGCAAAATCAGCAGGGTATGTGTATACCAGGGGTGCGCGGGAAGTTCCACACGCAATTCCATCAGGGTACGTGTATTTCGGGGTGCGCGTGAATTTCCACACGCGATATCAGCAGGGTACGTGTATTTCAGGGGTGCGCGGGAATTTCCACACGCGATTGGGCCCGTGCGAGCAGGGTACGCGTATTTCAGGGGTGCGCGGGGAGCACCACACGTGAATTGCACGTGTGGGTCCTCCCAGGTGTTCCCTCTACACCCTCCACGGCCCCTGCAGGTGGCTCACACCACAGGGGCCTACCCTGCACATGTCCTGCAGGCACCCCATCCACCATGGCCATGCCCCCCAGCCAACCCACATGTCAACTTGCACTACTGCCCACCAACGCATGTCCCCCTGCACCCCCAGCCACCAGGGGCACCCTCCATAGGCCCCCACCCATGTCTCCCAGCACCCCCACCCCCCCAGCAGTGCAGGGGCACCCTCCATAGGCCCCCACCCATGTCTCCCAGCACCCCCAACCCCCAGCACTGTGGGGCACCTGCCAGCAGGCCCCCACCCATGTCTCCCAGCACCCCCACCCCCCAGCACTGTGGGGCACCTGCCAGCAGGCCCCCACCCATGTCCAACTCATGTTCCCCCCCTCCCCCCAGCACTGTGGGGCACCTGCCACCAGGCCCCCACCCATGTCTCCCACCACTCCCAACCCCCCAGTCACCAGGGGCAGCCTCCACCAGGCCCCCACTCATGTCCCCCTGCACCCAGGTCCTCACAATCCCCAATCATGTGCGTTATGGTCAGCCTCCACAGCCAAAAGGCCCTACCAAGTAACCCATTCACCCACATGGAAATGGAAATTACATGTAACAACCCCAATGTTTATAAAGCAAATGAACCCATGTCCGTCACACAGAATGGTTGCAAATGAATGGGAAAACACCCAACATGACATGCATGAAACCAATGAGATGATACCACACAGTGAAGTATGAAAACAAAATTGTATTAAAAAAAATTGAATGTAAATGAAATGAAACAAACTACAATGGCAATGAAAAAAAGATAAACTGCATGTCCGTCCAAAAAAATCAAAACTACAAATCCAAATCCAAAAAAAAGTTGTTCAAAGTCACATTAAAAATAAAATCAATCCAATGAAGAACTATGTACAAAACATCCAAGGGTCCATGAGCCCAAATGAACAAAGGAAACCTACAAAAAACCCTAACTAAAATGCAACTATATACAAAAAGTGGAGCTGTGTCCATCGACTCCAAATCATAAGAAGAAACAAATGAAACCTAAAACTAAAGAACTATATACAAAGGCGACGGGCAAGTCCTGCGGCTCACTCCGTGGTGTTCCGGGCCAGGGCATCATCAAACTCCTCGTCTATGTCCCGGAGGCGGTCCTGTTCCATGGCCCCGAGGGTCTGCAGGGACGACGCCATCTGCTCCTCCAACCCCCTGCGGATTGCCTCGAGGCACTCGGCCCGCCTCAGGGCCCTCCGCATGGAGTTCTCCGCCCTGACCATTGTGAGCCGCGCCTCTTCCGCACCTATATGCTGGCCCAACCGCTGCCACACGGAAGATACTTCCCGTCCTGGGTCCTCCTGCCCCTCCGATGTTGATGGCCCCGAGCCATGATGCCTCCCACGTTGACTCCGCTGCTGCCTCCGACGCCACTGCCTCTGCCAGCACGACGGCATCCAGGCTGATGGAATCCACCAACGCCGTCGTGCACGTGCCCTGCCTGATGATGCCGGCACATCCTCCATCTGCTGGGGTGCAGTTGCTGTGGTGTCCACCCCTGCTCGACCTCTGACTCCCGACTGTGGCAGGGAAGGGATCCCCACCGAGCTGGCTGCATTGGTCAGGGCAGGTCCACAGGGGGCCCTGGTGGCATCTGGGCCGGAAGACGGCAAGGAGAATGACTGGCGCATAGTCTCCACAGAGGAGGAGAGGGCCGCCAGATTGGCCTACACATGCAGGAAACTCCCGAACATGGACGATCCCAATTGGGCCACGTCGGCACGGTGCTCTTCGTGATGACGTGCGTGCTCCTCCTGGGAAGCACGCACGGCATCACGAATCACAGCCGTGCGCATCGCGACCCCAATCAGGACCTTCTCCATACGGCCAGGGGTCCCCTCGTCCGCAGGTGGAGGGGAGTCAGATGACATGGACATCCCCTCTACCTGCGGACGGGCCTGGGACGGGGCATCCCTGCTGGTGCATGGTGGTGCACCCACAGGGTCAGGGACAGCGACAT
Organism: Ambystoma mexicanum; assembly: GCF_040938575.1. Lineage (NCBI taxonomy): Eukaryota > Metazoa > Chordata > Amphibia > Caudata > Ambystomatidae > Ambystoma > Ambystoma mexicanum. The sequence continues at coordinate 833,777,102 of NC_090924.1, read as the reverse complement.
GCACAGGCCCCTCCACGGTGACCTGTGCTGCCTCCTGCCCTTGCCCCTGGACTGCACCACTTGCACCAGCAGGGATGCCCCCACCAGGCCCCATATGCACCTCAGTGGCGGCCTCCTCCTCCTCTGTGGAAACCACCAACCTGGATGGCTCCTCACCGTCTTCCGCTGTAGCAGGCCTCTGTGGGGGCTCACCCACCCCTTCCGCTGCAGCCGTGGGGACATCCCCGCCGCCTTGCTCCACAGCGCCGTCTCCGCCCTCTTCTTCACTAGCCGCTGCGTAGAGGGAGACATAGAACACACGCATCAGGGTACTGTACAATGGTCCCCTAGACAGGAAGCAATAGCAGATGAGTGCCACTGTCAAAGTACACTTCCATCATGTCCCTCCACAACACATGTGTCAGTCCAGGCAAAAGACACACAGTGACAGTCATGGTGCATGCCATGGACATTTCCATACATGTCCAATGGACTCTCGAAACATACAATGTAATGGAACTCACATGCATCATGGGTCATGCCTATCACATGCACACACTTCACCTCAGTCACATCCATCTGGCCCCGTACACCCCAATCACAGTGGATACAAGGATGACTAGGCTGCATCAGTGAATCTGTACATTGTCACAGACATGTGTCATGCATCCATGGCATCCACAAGTCACAGACACGCAGGTCAGGCACACAGACATGGACACCATATATGTACCTGGCATCAGCACCCATCCCTCACCCCCACCCATGTCCAGGAACAGAGACTGCCATGCTCTCATGTGTACAATCTGCATAGGGCTCCCCATGTTGCATTTAAACACATGCAACAACCGTGCGGTTCACACATTACTGGTCGCACATGCATCACCATGATGTCCCTGCACACATACATGCGTACATGGCCTATGTCACACATACAGGCAAGTATCAGACAACCAGCACACTGCAACATGCCCTGTCTCACACAGCAATGCTTGGCCACTTACCGCTCAACTCCAGACGGGTCTCCCTCTCAAGGACCTGGGCGTGGAGCGCTGGGTGTACGCGTTCCAGGACCCCCATCTGGATGGAACTCATGCGGCCCCGGCCCCCCTCCACGAGGCGCCGGGCCTTCATGAGGGTCCTGGACCTCATGTCTTCCCAGCGCTTCTTGACCTTCTGGATGGTGCGGGTTGCCACCCCATCCGCGTTGATGGCAACCACACAGTCGGCCCAGATCCTCTCCCGTCCTTCCTTGTTGGCGCGGGACGATCCGAAGAGGGCATCATACTGCCCCAGGACTTGCTCCACCAGGACACCAACTTCGGTGGTAGTGAAGCTGGTGCCCCTCTGCCCCTCTGGCTGGGGGTTGCCACTGGTGCCAGATGTGGATGTGCCCGACATGGCAACCCCAGGGGCAGGAGTGGGTGGGCAAATGGGTCCTGGGGCTGGGCTGTGGAGTGATGTTATCTGAGTCGGGAGTTTTCTGTTCCAGCAGGGGTGGACACAGCAACTGGACCCCTGCATATGGCTGATGTGCAGGCACCAAATGGCAGGGCACGGTGGCAGCAGGCAGGCAGGCAGCAGCAGATGGCACGTGAGAGGCTGCTCGGGGCACTGGGGGGCAGTAATTCGGCCTTCTGGGCAGGAGCGTGGTCTTCCGTGTGTTTTCGCGTGGCCAGCTTGATACGGAGTGATTTGGCACGTGAAAATCCTGCACGTCAGCGTGAAAATCGAGGAAAGGCCCTTAGCGCGTAAGCGTGTCAGCACGCGTACGCGATTTCATTGGACCAAAGGCCCTTACAGCGTAAGCGCGTCTGTGACGTTTTGCGCACGGGCGTTGCCCTGGCAGGGCTTGGAGATCCTGCGTGCCTTTACACTGTTCTGTACGTGCTTTTCGTGCGGTGCGTGTGTTTTCCATCCGTTGGGTTTCACACGCTATTACTTCACAGTGGGTGTTGGCTACCAGTTCTTCTACACGCAAGGCAGACGGTGAGTGGTATCCCGCTCCCCCAGGCCCGATCGCGTGAAAAACTTCACACGAACCCCTGAAATACACGTAGCCCGCTCCTCCAGGCCCGATCGCGTGAAAAAGTTCACGCGAACCCCTGAAGTACACGTAGTCCGCTCCCCCAGGCCCGATCGCGTGAGAAACTTCACGCGAACCCCTGATGTACACGTAGCCCGCTCCCCCAGGCCCGATCGCGTGAAAAAGTTCACGCGAACCCCTGAAGTACACGTAGCCCGCTCCCCCAGGCCCGATCGCGTGAGAAACTTCACGCGAACCCCTGATGTACACGTAGCCCGCTCCCCCAGACCCGATCGCGTGAAAAAGTTCACCCGAACCCCTGAAGTACATGTAGCCCGCTCCCCCAGGCCCGATCGCGTGAAAAAGTTCACGCGAACCCCTGATGTACACGTAGCCCGCTCCCCCAGGCCCGATCGCGTGAAAAAGTTCACGCGAACCCCTGAAGTACACGTAGCCCGCTCCCCCAGGCCCGATCGCGTGAAAAAGTTCACGCGAACCCCTGATGTACACGTAGCCCGCTCCCCCAGGCCCGATCGCGTGAAAAAGTTCACGCGAACCCCTGAAATACACGTAGCCCGCTCCCCGAGGCCCGATCGCGTGAGAAAGTTCACGCGAACCCCTGAAATACACGTAGCCCACTCGCACAGGCCCAACTGCTGTATGTTGCCACTTTTGTAATGCGCAGGGACGCTACCGCCTGCCTTCGTGTGGCGGACGTGTTTCGGCTTGTGCGTGTCTTTGGCTGTGCGTGGCTTTGCCCTATTCGATTCCATGAATACGTGTGGTTCGAGTGCGTGTGCGCATTCCGTCTGCTTCCCTGCAGTACATCCCCAGTTACGCCCTTATTTTCACGCGTTGTTCCCCATTCCGTGCGTTACGCCCCGTGTCCCGCCCACTTTCTGGTGTATGCGCCGAGGTTGTGCGCTTTCACTGTGCACGTCGCGCACGCCTTTCGGGATGTTGCTGTGACTTGTGCGCCATGCACGGGTTTGGCGCACACCCCAGGGTGTACACGCGCAGGGACTTCCATGAATCGCACCGGTTTTTTTCCGCTTGCGCCTGCTTGCGCGTAGATTTTCGGCGCACGTTTGTTCCATGAATCGGCCCCTAAGGCATTCAAAATTATTGCATTCGACTTATTGACTATAAGCCGAGTGGATATGTGATGGCATGTGAAATCGCAATCAAAGTGAAATCTTGCTTCATGTACCTATCACCATTTAATTGCATTGTTCTTGATCTTATTCCATTTGAAACCAATACCATGCAAAACAAATAATAATGAAGTAATAAATGGGTTCCAACAATGTGAAACTCTGAAGGTTTTTATTTTCCTGACTATTTTGCAATTAGTTTAGTGTGCTAAACTTTTTGGCACCTCAGCTTAAAATGTTCCCAATCAATTTCACTCTTTTTACACTGAAAACATTTTGGATCTCATTTTCCATGGGACATAACGCGAATGAAAGGTGTAAAATCCTTGAGTAAGGCTTTAACGCATTTAATTCAAGTCACAAAGTGCATTTCCGCATCCTCCCTTCCTCTCTGCCGTACAAATGCACCAGCATTTGCACCAGCATGCATGTTCATGCCGGCGCAAACGCTGGAGATACCTATGGGGTCTGCCGGCTTCATGCTCCAGCAAAAAGCAGGTAGATACCCCTATGGATCCATTGTAAATGCTAACTGCTATGCTACCAAGTAGCGCCCACAATTAAAAGTAAACGTTGGCTGACATGATAGCATGGCCGCCACCGTGTACTCACTTTGCACTGTGAAGTGCAAAAATGCACTGCAAAAGGTTGATACACGCGTGCACCTTTTGCCCTGCACATTTACACCCCGTAGTGCAAATGATGAAAATGTTGTGGCGGGGAGCCACCTTCGTTAAAATTTTAATGTAATGTCAGATTACGTAAATTATCTCCTTAGTTTTATTTAATGTAGAGTAGCACTACGAAAACAATTTATTTTCAATTACTACATAGATTTGCATGAATTTATCTTCATGATGTATGAATACCTTTTGTGGTGTTAACAGTAGTGCGCACATGTACACAGCTGCTGATAATCTTACTATTTACGGTTTAGCCACCGTAATCATATGTGGATGCGTTTCAATTTTACCAGTGCACACAATCTATATTTACCAATGCACTGAGTCTGTACACCGAGCACGTGCATTCCACGTCTAGTGAGTGCATTTATTGTAATCAGCTCATCTTCTCTAACACCCTCATTGTTGTAATTGTAATTGTAATTGTTTTTTCATTTATAGTGCGCAACGGGCCCGTAGGCACCTGCGCGCAGAGTGACCTGTGGCATCACTATACACTTTAGCACAAAGTTTTCCATGAAAAAGAAAGTCCTTCTCTGAGATTTTCATCCCCTCCACCAATGGGCCTCTAACAGCAACCGGAGCGCACCACTACGCATTGACGTACTGTACTTGGAAGTGACATCTGTACATATCACTCTTTTTTCATTTGCTCATCCAATCATCTGTCGCACCCATCTGGCCGCTATTCTAGCCCCAATTCACCCAAATACTCGCTAGGTAGTCAGGATGTCCGATTCATGAATGCCTAAAGAACTATGAGGAGTTCCATCTCTCTTGCAGGAGATGCTTTTCGACCAATTCACCATAATCACTTAGGTTCGGACTGGCCTATAGGGCAATAGACCCATGGCTGAACCAAAAATTCAAAATACTGTTGTGGGCCACTTTTTTGGCCAATGTGGGCCACTTTGATGAGTTACTTCACTATGCGACAAATAGTTTTGACCAGTGCTGCTAAATAAAATATTGTTTAAAATGCAAGATTTGCATCACATTTTATTAAAAAAACTCCCCTTTGGGTACTATTCAAACAGCATCACAAAAGGAATGAATTGCCATGTACAACTGTAGTTCACTTTTTCCTTGGTGCCCGAGACAACTTTATGACCCAGTCCGACCTTGTAATCAATAGGTTTGAATATCAGACATCCTTTGAGAGATCACTCTCTGTACTGTAAACATTTCACATTTCTCATTAGTTCTGTGGTCTCCTTTGTGTGACCAGATTTAAACCAGACTTTTTTTTATTAGACAGTAACTAACTCGTCTTTATCTAAATGACAGCTTCTACAGGCAGTTATCAGATGTAAGGGAGCCAATTCTCCCTATAGTATTCTTAATGCACAATAACTCACAGAAATGGTGGACTCTTCTTTATCTGGTGACTCATTTTGTAGGCTAAGAAGGCTTAGCAAAGATCCTTTCGAATCAGCTCCCCATTCCCCATTCCACCACTCTCCTTCCAGTCCATAGTTTTAGTCAGACTTTGGGTCATGAGTCACATTGTGTCCTCTATGTACCTTTAGAGGTAAAAAAAAAACAAAAAAAACAGATGGTCTATAGCAGTGGTGGGAAATGTGTGGCCCTCCAGATATTTGGTCCTATGACTCTAATACTCGCTCACCATTGACTATAATTACTTTGGTTGATGGGAGTTATAGTCCAAAACATATGACGAGCCGCAGGATGGCCAACATAGCACTATGGTCTCCATTTAGATCTCCTAAGAGTGCATCGTTGCAGGGTTCTCTTCCTACCTCCCTCATAAAAGTATCCTAGTCAGGTTGGGGTAGTGCTGTGTTCAAATTCTTACCAGGAATTGCAGTAAACCATTGGTCTTTGAATTTCCTCCTTTGGCAGAGACACACACTTCTCTCTTAGTAGTATATATATTTATATATATTGATTTGCAAAATAACCAGCCAAGCCGAAACAATATGCCATATCATAATGGAAAGTTCTGTCCTCTCTGATCAGAGGAATTTATTTGGAGGAATGCTGCCCACATTGCGGTGAAGAAGAAAAGTGGGTACATATAATTACAGGCAAAAACAAGATTGATTATCACAATCATACAGATTTGGCCAAATCTAATGGCAGATGAAAATTGCTAATAAGGAAAGGACAATATGAAGAAAAAACAATGTTATATGAAGCACCATTTAATAAAGAAATATGTAATGTAAAACGTTTGTGATCAAACTATAATGTTAATAAAAATAAATATACATATTTATTTTTATTTTATTTGTTTTGATTCATAAAGAACTTTTACAAAAGAATATATAAAGAACAGCATTTCAGACCTCATCATTAAAGCTTCAATTCATTTACCTATTTAAAGATCTTGCTTTGGTGCATTTAAAATATACTCAAATCAATAATCTGTGAATTCATATACTGTCATGATTCTTGGCCCTCATGTCGCCAGCCCTCCAAGATGTCAGGCTGGAGCCAGGCCACGATCACCTACATGGCCCTCAAGGGCCTCTCCATCCCTCCAAAGACCCTCTTGGAGTCAGATTTGGCGCTTGTGGCACCAGACTCACTCACTCCCATAGGATAACATTGGGTATTGGACTTGTAGCGCAATGATGGGGACAAGATGGATGCCCCCACATATTTCAGGTTCCCAGAACTGCATGTGCAGTCTAGTCTTTTGGGTGTGGTTCAGCCCAGAGACACCTGGGATACCCAGAGACTATTTAAGCCACGCCCAGGCTGAGAAACATGCTTTGTGTTTTCTGCACCTGCAGCGTGACACTCACCGTGTTCGGATCGGTCTCCAGTAGGCCTGCATCTTTCTTCTGCACTCAGCTCCTGCAAGAACAAGAACACCGTTAGGAACAGCCTTACCTTGCGGCGCTTCTGCCATCATTGATCGCTTCTTCTGTTCTGCGGGCATCTTTGGTGGTGTCATTCCCATCCCGGCACGCCACATCCTAAGGAAAAGGGAAAAGAACAGAAAAAAGGCATTAGTAAGCATTCAGCAAATCTTCGCTTATTTTTAAAGACTGTACGAGCTTTAAACGCTTACCTGAATCCCAGCCGGCGCTCTGGGGGAACTCTGTCTCCGGAACTTCTCATCCATCTGCAAGAGGGAAAAGACACTCCAGGTTAGCGTGGAAACATCTAGAGGCGCCACATACCGCGCCTACTCACTGCATTTCTTCTTCATAACTGGCATCCACGCTGAAAACATCGCAGCACCTAAAAGAGCCAGAAAAAGAACTCAGTTCAATACAAATACGAAAGGGTTGCATTGCGCACTGCGCTCTCACTCACCTTCAGCACTACTCATCTCAGCAGCACCTTGCCATCCCCGGACGCCTGCCATCATCTAAGGAAGGAAAGGAACGAAGTTAGAGAATTGTTCAAAAGACTCATTATACTTACCTGTCAGCCTCTTGCCAATGAAGTAACTAGGCAGCAACAAGCCCACATCAATCAACGCGCCCCTGTGCTGAAAACAGGACGGAGAGCACACTTTCCAAGAAAACAAGGTGAGCTGTGGATCAAAGGGAAGGGTTGGACCCCGGGGAAGAAGAGGTTCAAGCACACAGAGACAATAGGGAGTTAAACTCTACCAATCCTGTGTTTCAGGCACAGTCTCCAGTCGAGCAGACTCCAGGGAAGGGTTTGAGGTCGTAAGAGGTCAGAACAGGCTGAGTGACGTCCGCGTGGATACCAGGTGAGCGTTACATATACTCATAAAATCCATGACAAATTCATGATACAGTTCATAGTAATAAAAGTCTACATAAAGTATTCATTAAAATACATGTTAACATTTCTCGATTCATTTACTCTATATATTGCCCCTTTGGTGTCTGGGCTTCATTATCTGTCACTTAACTGGTACCTGCAGTGTCAGATACTACTGAATGTAAAAGGCCAATGGGGTTGCCAGGTCACACCTTTATTGTTTCTAATACTACTTGTTCAAACATGACAAAATCACTTTCCAATCTGAATATAAAGCCATGTGCACAGATTCCTGGTCTGTGTTTAACCAGTAGCACCAAAATTCTTTGCTTTTAATGGTGTCATAACTTCCCACACACTGGCCCAATGTTGTCAGATACGTGGGCCCCCTTTTTGGATACAATGTTAATACATGTCTTGATGTTTCCTTGTGCTCCTCTAACCTGCACATACAACATATTCACTGTTCTGCTTTTAGGCCCACTTTTGTACCTTGCAAAGCCAGCAGTGCTTGAAGTTCCGAAACCGCCGGACTAGAGCACTTCAAAAGATGTTTGGTCTTATAATAACAATGAGCAATGCCCTGTACATATTGTGTAATGTTTGCAGATTTGCATATTTTTCCAGCCAATCCCACTGTTTCACCTTATTTTTTATATAGGGCTTTCAGGACCTCAGAGCATGTACCCCTCTCAAAATCTGGAGACCAATTTATGTTTATGAAACACGCCTCATTTAGGGTAGCGTAGGCTTTATGGCTTCCCTTTTCATAAGATGAGCCAAAGAGTTTCAGCAATTGACATGTAGGTCGATTTTGTATGTAGTGTTCCCCTTTGTATGAGTGCTCATGAGGGACACTAATCCCAATTCTAACCTTAGATAGTCCTTTGGAGTGGGTTTGGCAAACCCAGGAGCCTCCTCCAGAATTGGTCCTCCACCACGTTGCCATTTCAGGTCCCTCATGGACAATGCGTCAAGTCCATAGAGGATATCTTGCACAGTTTTAAGATCCCCTCGAGTGAATACCCCGCTGTTTGCTTTGCAAATTCAATAATCATACATGAAAATTGTCTGGCCTTTCTCTTTTCGTTCTCTACTATGACTCTATGCTCCCCCTCTGCCGATAGCTCCAGTCCCATGTATAAGTAGTTGTCAACATACTACACCTTTTGTGAGGCAGTGTATATGCCGACCCTAGCGATCTTACTTCCAGAGACCACCATCATTTCGTTTTACCAATGTTAATAGCTAGGTCGTTCTGTTTGGCGTATTCCGAAAGTACCTTAAATTTGTTTTTCACACCTCTTATTGTGCGGTACAACAAAACAAGGTTGTCCGCATACAATACATAGGCTGTATGATTGGAGCATACGTTAATTGGGCATCCCTCCCCCTCCAATAGTTTAGCAGGCAAGTCAGCCAGATACAAATAGAACAGTAGCGGTGGAAGATTCCATCCTTGTCTAACACCCTGGTTTACTTCTGCTGGGTTAGTCAAAAGGCCCATATTGCTCAGACGGGCCTGCACACTATTCCCCGTAAGGTGCTGAACCAGTATTTCCAGTAGCCATTTTGGCTAGGCCCAGGTATGCAGCTTTATCCACAACCATGCCTGGTTGACGGTGTCGAAGGCCGCACTGAAGTCCACCCAGATCAATTATAGTTGTTAACTTATAGAACTACGACAGAGAAAGTCGATACTGTTTCCCACAATAAGTAGCCAAAATGTGAATAATCTCACCTTGACAGATCGAGCAGACCATCAGGAAACAACCAAGTGCAGCCGTGAAGGCCACCCTAGGACAGCCCTGTCCTCTCCGACCCGGAGTGAGATTAACCAGGGGAGAGAACAGGGTAGCCAGGGAAACCCTCGATGGGGAAGAAAACCCTGGTAGAATCTGGAAGTGTTGTGGATCCGGATGGTTGATGAATGTCTTCTACGAGTGGCTGTGGGCAGGAAGGCTTCGTCTGGAGGAATGAGAGGACAATGGTCAGAGTAGTAGAGGAAAGAAGGGAATGGGAAGTGGAAATTAAAAGGCTCAATAAAAGGAGTCTCACCAGCAGAAGGAAGGAGAGGATGAATGAATTAGGGCTTCGAAGGAGAAGAGATCGGGAGATGAGAGCTCTGGAAGAAATAAGACTTGGGTCAGAATCTGAATCGGGAGAGGCGGAACGGGATTCCGAGTTTATGTCACTTACAGCTAGTGGATGTTCCAGCAAAGATGGAAGTAGAGGTGGCCTAACCGAGACGCCGATGGATATCTGGGCGTAATGAGAAATCCCGAGAGATAGCGAGACCGGAATGGGAGCGAGAGTCTGGAGATGAGAGCTTGAGAGACAAAAAGGTTACAGGGTAAGTCAAAAGTCAAATGTTTAGAAGTAGAGATATGAAATCCCTAGAGGCGAACTCACGGAGCGTCTGTAGAAACAGAAGCGACGCGAGGAGTCGCCAGCTTCCGTGTTTGATAAAGGATCACGTGAGCAGGCCGGAACGTCTCGGAGAAACGTGAAGAGTCTAGACCGCTTCTTTCAGAACGGAAGTCATCTTGAGAAGGATTCTCGGTAGTAGCGTAGAGAATGGTACTACACAACCGATTGCAAAACAACCGATTGCGAGCCCATAGTGACCACCTCCCACAATGTGTAACAGTATACCCCCTCCTCCTGGGGGGAGAACCCGGTTTACCCGGGTGAAAAAGAAAGAACCGTCGAATCAACTTAGGGGCATGAACAGCAGAAGCAGGTTCCCAGGATCGTTCAGGAGGTGAGTAACCCTTCCAGTCTATCAAAAACTGCAATTTACCCCTCCTGTAACGAGAGTCACAAATACTGGCCACTTCATATTCAGATCCAGTAGTAGTAAAGACCGGAGGCGGAGGAGGGTTCCCCGATCTCCGAAAACGGTCCGGAACGACCAATTTGATTTGAGATAAATGGAACACTGGGTGAATCCGAGACCAGGAAGCCGGTAGGGCGAGTTTGATTGCAGCAGGCCCAACCCAGGATAGGACTTTAAAAGGTCCAAAACATCTAGGAGACAATTTAGACGGTACAAGATGCCGGGGAAGGAATCGGGATGCCAGCCAAACAGAATCTCCCGGGATGATAGTAGGGGCTGCCCGACGATGCTTATCTGCGTTCCTCTTAGCCCGATCTTGAGCCTCTTGAAGAGATAGTCTGGCTAGCTTCTGTCCCTCTCGAATATCTGAGAGAAGACTGTCAACACCAGGGCAGCTGGAAGTAGGGACAGAAACAGTAGGTACAAAGGAAGGGTGATACCCATAAGAACAATGAAAAGGACTGGTGTGAAGAGCAGAATGCTTGGCGTTGTTGTAGGCGAACTCCGCAAATGGGAGCAACTCTACCCAATTGTCCTGGGCTGCAGAGATGAAACATCTCAAATATCCTTCCAAAGTCTGGTTTAATCTTTCCGTCTGTCCGTTAGTCTGGGGGTGGTATCCGAACTTAAGGCTCTCTTAATTCCCAGAATGTGACATACCTTCTGCCAGAAAAAAGAGGTATATTGGGGGCCTCGATCTGATACAATAGTATCTGGGAGTCCGTGTCGAGAAAAGATTTCGGAAAGGAATATTTTTGCCATATCTGCTGCTCCAGGAAGCTTCACTAACGGAGTAAAGTGTGCCAGTTTGGTGAAATAATCGATGGTGACTATGATAGTGGTGGAAATAAACTGCCAAGGTCGGTCTGGAATAGGCATTCTAGAAAGTAAACCCAAAGGAGACATCCGAGGAGACTTAGACTGAGCGCATATAGAACAGGCTGCAATATAATCATGAATGTCTGCCTTAACTTCCGGCCACCAAAAATGTCGTTGAACAAGCTCCAAGGTTGAGGCGTATCCTCGGTGGCCAGCTGCTCGGGAGTCGTGACACATTCGTAGAACTTCTTGTTGAAGTGACGGAGTGGGAAGCAGAACCTGAGCTCCTCGAAAATAATAGCGCCCCTCTTCAGTGAGATGATGCTTAGCAGCAATTTCTTCACATAGAAATTTGTTTTGATTTGTAGCAATCCGTACTTCTTGAAGAAAGTCAGTTAGGACTGCGATAAATCGTGCTGTGGGGAACATCCTTTCAGAACAGAAATTAGAAGTGGGGGAATCCTTCCGAGAAAGAGCATCAGCCCTTAAGTTATGTTTTCCAGGAAGAAAAGAGAATTCGATCCGAAATGGAAGAAAGAAATAAGCCCAGCGGGCTTGTCTACTGTTGGTCGTCTGGGCATTCTGGAGTACTCTGAGATTTTGGTGATCGGTTCGAACTTTGACAGGAAAAGAAGACCCCAACAGCAGATGTCTCCACTCTTCGAACGCCCGTTTAATAGCTAACAGTTCCTTCTCAAGAACTGAATAATTCAGTTCTGCTGCGTTGAATGTCCTAGACAGATACGCGACGGGTCTTTCTTCCCCCTGGTCAGAGAGTTGTAACAGCACAGCTCCCATAGCGTATTGAGAGGCATCAGTCTCCACTATAAACGGCTTGGTCTGATCAGGGGTGATCAAAACAGAGGCAGAAGTGAAAATATCTTTCAGAGTTTGAAAGGCCCTTTGGGCTGCTTCATTCCAGAAGAATGTGAGGTTCTTCTTTCGTAATTGTGTGATGGGCAGAATAATTTCAGAAAAACAGGGGATAAATTTCCTGTAGAAATTTGCAAATCCTAGAAATCGCTGGATGTCTTTGACACAGGAAGGAATGGGCCAATCTACGACTGCGGACACTTTCTTTGGATCCATAGATATGCCCAGGCTAGATAACACGAAACCTAGGTAAGTAACTTGCTCTTGATGGAATACACACTTTGAGGCTTTGCAGTAGAGATGGCTTGATTGGAGACGACCAAGGACTATGTTTACATGATTTACATGGTCTTTCGGGTTGGATGAATAAACCAGAATATCGTCCAGGTATATGATTACAAAATGAAACAAGATGTCAGCGAACAAGTGATCCATAAATCGCTGGAACACTGCTGGTGCATTCACTAGACCAAACGGCATCACATGATATTCAAAGTGTCCAAATGGGGTGCGAAAGGCGGTTTTCTATTCGTCTCCAGGAGCTATTCTGATGAGGTGGTAGGCTCCTCTGAGGTCGAGTTTTGTGTAAACAGCAGCCCCCTGGACAGCCTCTATAATGTCAGATATTAAAGGCATGGGGTATTTATCAGGAATGGTAATCTTGTTGAGACCTCTGTAGTCAATTCAGGGGCGGAGTTCCTCAGAGTCTTTTTTGGGAATAAAAAAAAGAGACGCGCCCGCTGGGGAGATTGACTCAGAGATTAGACCATTGCGTAAATTGGCCTGGAGATAGTCTTTTAGGACTGCCTTTTCCTTTTGGGACAAAACATACATCCTGCCAAAGGGAATGGGTTGATCTGGAAGAAGGTTAATATGACAATCGTCCCTCCTATGAGGAGGTAGAGTGGGAAATATGGGATTCTCGAAAACTGACTGAAACTTTTGATGACACAGTGGGATGATCTCTAGTTGGTTTATTGTGGACCCGGTTGGAAGATTAGACACTTCAGTTGGAATGTGAACACCCACAGACTCCTGGGACAAACAGTGGTTTACACAGAACTCAGACCCTAGGAATAAAGTACCCGCTGACCAGTTAATATACGGGTTATGTAGTCGTAACCATGGGAGACCCAAGATAACAGGGAAATGAGCTGCTTTAATGAGGTCAAAAACCAAAGTTTCTTTATGATTGGCGATCAGACAAGTGATCGGTTTGGTCTGTTCCTTGATCGGGCCGGAGCTCAATGGGCTCCCATCCACTCCTTGGATGGGAGTAATGATGGATTTGGAAACAAGTTGTATCTCGTGTTTCGTGGCCCAATCATTGTCCAGGAAATTGCCAGTGGCTCCACAGTCAATTAAGGCTGGTATGCCCGTCAACACTCGTTCGGAAAGAATCATAGATAGAGATACCACCACCATGGTTTGGCAAGTAGCTGTGTCAAGCGACATTCCCATTCGGTATGGGGAAATAGGATTTGAAGCCACTACCGTTCTTCCCCTTGAGGTAGGGCTTTGAAGTTTCCCGATTTAGGATTTGGGGTACGTCGTGGAGGCACCAGGTGACAATCCTTCAAAATATGTAGTGAAGAACCACAATACATACACAGTCCTCCTGTCCTTCTTCTTTCTCTTTCAGAGGTGGACAGTGGTCCCCTCACAGCTCCAATCTGCAGGGGCTCTTCATTTTGGACGTGTGGTTTATTTCCTGTCGGATAACATTCACTAAAGGATCGGGTACTCTTGCTCTTTTTTCGTTCATAGGATCATTCCTGCAACCGGTACTCAATTTGCATGGTTAGCGTTATCATGTCAGCTAGGTTCGCTGGGCGAGGAACCTTTGAAATCTCGTCTTTCAGCTCGTCTGTTAATCCTCTACGGAAAAGAGTAAGAAGACCCTCATCCGGCCATCCTAATTCCGATGATAACTGCTTAAATTGGGTGATGTACCCTAATGGGTCCTTTCCGCTCTGTTTTAGGTCAAGGAGTCTTTCTTGGGAGGATACAGTGATTTCTTTTCTCCCAAACATGGCTTTTAGACTGTTAGAGAAAGCAGTATAAGATTCAAGGATTGCATTGTTTGAGGTAACCAAGGGCGTGGCCCACGCCAATGTGGGCCCAGATAAGTGAGAAATCACAAACCCCACCTTATCTTTGTCTGTTGGGAAGAAACGAGGTTTGAGTGTAAACTGGACCGTACAGCTATCAAGGAATTCTTTGAGCTTGTAAGGGTCGCCATCATACATTATCGGATGCAATGTGGACGGGGGGGTATCGGAAAAAGCTCTAGCAACCTGTTGTCGTAATTGTACATTGTCTTGCTTAAGTGATTGTACCTCTAAAGACATGGCCTGCATAGCGGCCATTAGTTGCTGCATTTGTTGTTCCATAATGGTCTTCGTCTGTCAATATTATGGGCGTCGCTTACTGTTAACTTATAGAACTACGACAGAAAAAGTCGATACTGTTTCCCACAATAAGTAGCCAAAATGTGAATAATCTCACCTTGACAGATCGAGCAGACCATCAGGAAACAACCAAGTGCAGCCGTGAAGGCCACCCTAGGACAGCCCTGTCCTCTCCGACCCGGAGTGAGATTAACCAGGGGAGAGAACAGGGTAGCCAGGGAAACCCTCGATGGGGAAGAAAACCCTGGTAGAATCTGGAAGTGTTGTGGATCCGGATGGTTGATGAATGTCTTCTACGAGTGGCTGTGGGCAGGAAGGCTTCGTCTGGAGGAATGAGAGGACAATGGTCAGAGTAGTAGAGGAAAGAAGGGAATGGGAAGTGGAAATTAAAAGTCTCAATAAAAGGAGTCTCACCAGCAGAAGGAAGGAGAGGATGAATGAATTAGGGCTTCGATGGAGAAGAGATCGGTAGATGAGAGCTCTGGAAGAAATAAGACTTTGGTCAGAATCTGAATCGGGAGAGGCGGAACGGGATTCCGAGTTCATGTCACTTACAGCTAGTGGATGTTCCAGCAAAGATGGAAGTAGAGTTGGCGTAACCGAGACGCCGATGGATATCTGGGCGTAATGAGAAATCCCGAGAGATAGCGAGACCGGAATGGGAGCGAGAGTCTGGAGATGAGAGCTTGAGAGACAAAAAGGTTACAGGGTAAGTCAAAAGTCAAATGTTTAGAAGTAGAAATATGAAATCCCTAGAGGCGAACTCACGGAGCGTCTGTAGAAACAGAAGCGACGCGAGGAGTCGCCAGCTTCCGTGTTTGATAAAGGATCACGTGAGCAGGCCGGAACGTGAAGAGTCTAGACCGCTTCTTTCAGAACGGAAGTCATCTTGAGAAGGATTCTCGGGAGTAGCGTAGAGAATGGTACTACACAACCGATTGCAAAACAACCGATTGCGAGCCCATAGTGACCACCTCCCACAATGTGTAACAATAGTGTGGGGTTGCCCTTTATTGCTGCCCCACTGATAAGTGTCTCAAGCAACCTAATATTATGTGTTGTTGTGGACCCTGCTCGAAAACCGGTTTGTGTGTAGTCTAGGATATTATTTTTCTTAGCCCAGCCCTGTAGCGCTTTGAGCAAAAAAAATGAGAATAATTTACCTGTAACATCTAACTGAGATATTAATCTGTAGTTCTCTGGACTCTCTCTATCTCCTTTTTTATAAATTGGCAAAAGTGTTGCCTTCAGCCATGTTCCTGGAACTACGCCTTCTGCACACACCTTTACGAATAACATTTTCGGAGCTAGTTCCCATGCACTAGGGTTATCTTTCAGAAGTGTTCGAACACCATTGGGACCCGGTGTGCGAGAGGCTTTCAATTTCATAATTGCAGTATATATGTCATCTAAATCTGGGGCTATTGGCCATCTCCCCGCTATACCTATTGTTACTTTTTTATCTGAATTCATTCTAAAATGTGCCCCTAGGAACTCAACCCACTTGCACTCGGAATTGGATTAAGCGTGCTGCCTTTAGTGTCTCCTTTGGCCTTTGTCGGCATTTGCCATATGGTTCGAGTTTTACCTCTACAGAGTGCCACAAACAGCTGCTGCCACTGGGTATGTAAGGCTGAGAACCTTCTCCTTTTCAGCCAGCTCTTAAATTCCCTTTTTATTTTCCTTATTTTGGTCTCTAAAATGGGGATCGGCTGTAACGCTCCTCTTTCTTGCCACAAAATTCTATGCATCCTTCTTTTGGTGTCCCGAATTTCAATATCAAAGATCTTATTGTCCTTTCCTTCATGTACTACCACCTGGCTAGCCCCCTGTTTCTAGAGACAGTTTTTCCAGCCATGTACCAATTTGACTGACTGTCAGCCCCTCCCAGCTTTCTGGCTCCAGTCAATCTGTGAGTTAATATATATCGACACCCTAGTTGTGTTCTTGGATAACTAACTAATCCTATTTCTCCTGTGGTCAATCTCCACCTTGCGCACCCCATCAACCTTGGACGCATTTGTAGGACTATGGAGAGTATCAGCATGAGATGGTCACAGAACTGAATTTCTCTCGCTTCCAGTCCCTGCACTTTTTCAGCATATATATATATATATATATATATATATATATATATATATATATATATATATATATATATATATATATGATACATTGCCTCGCTATGTATCATGCTCTCCATGACAAAAGCAACATCTGAATCCACACATAGGCACCCTTCCATTCATAGGTGGGCCTAATTTCTTGATGGACATTAACAAATAAAGGTGAATTTGTGACACTGTAGATTGCATGATTTTCTCCTGATTGAAAGCCGGCTACTTAGAACATTGTCGAAAATTCCGATTTCGTGTTGCTATATCAGAATCCTATTTTAAAAATGTCATTTTTTTATACTGTCAATGGTTTAAAATAACATTATTTTTTCCTGAATCTGTTTTAAAAGTGACATGCAATTTGGCATGTCAGTTAAAATAGAGAGAGTTTGGGATTACCTGCGTGGGAAATAAGGAACTTGCGTGCCAAACTGTGTGCGAAATCCCATTCGTCGACACGCAGAGTGTGTGTATGGCTTGCGCGTAGGTCTGGGAAGGGAGCGGAAGACAGAAAATGGGGAAGAACATGTGAAAAAGTGGCCATTGCAAGGCAGTCTCTCGCATGCCCACAATTGCGCCAAACAACACGTATTCATAGAACCACCCGTACAGCCTCTCGGCAGAGAAATGGCCATGCAAATCTCTTATTCTTTACACCACCCAAAGGCAGGCGAAAATGCACTTGCTCATAGGAATCACAGTACGGAGGTGGTTTTGCATGCTTAGGAGTGCGCGTACGCAGTGTAGCAGGGTTAGCAGGGTGTAGGAACAGTTTACCGAGGTGCGCACACAGATTCTTTGAGTTTTACCCGAGTTGCAAAGTATCTTACGCATGTAGTCGGGGGGCCAGCAAGAGTTATGAGGGACCCTGCGCAGGGTGCCCGAGATTTAGGTCCTGATTGTGGTGGACCCCACGCACTGTTTGAAGGGAGTGTGTATTCACAAGTATTTGCACCCAGGGGAGCACGCAAAGGTAGCTGTTATGGATGTTTGTGCTTTGTGTGGAGGCGTGTCGTGGGCTTTCCGGGCACAATTTGCGAATATGGTTACTTTGCACAGTAAATTCCATGAATACACAATGCTGTTCTCGGCATGCGTCAATTGTGGGAGAAATGCACACTTTTACATGAATCGTGCCCATAGTGTCTTGCTTTGTCCCCACGTTTCATTGTGAACCTTTCTCAGAAAGAAGGCATAATGGTAGACAGAAACATAGCTGAAACATGATCCCAAATTTTGTTCCCTTGAATTTTCAAAGGTAATTTTAAGTAAAGAAAACATTGAGCATGATGTGATGACAGCGGGAGTCAGACCCGTGTCTACAAGTGGCAAAGCAGCTGTTGAGCCATTAGGTCATAGTTCCTCTTTGGGCGGTTGTTTGTTATCCTACCTTCAGATTCACATACGTTCAACATGAATAGTTTCAGTGTTTACAGTAGCACCATAGCACCGTGTGAATGAGTTAACGCTATGTTACCTACAAGAAAGAGGCTAGTGTTGGCCATTTTATTATATTGTACTGTCTTTAACTTAGTTCAGATGTGCGTATTTCTATTTTGTCTAGTCCTAGACAGTGGAAATTTGCGTTTTGTCCCAATCACATGGCATCGGATATTGGATATGTTGGATAGGAGCAGATTAACAATAATTCCAGACAGGGAATCTTTCCTCACTCACAGCCAAATGGCATTCACTTTTAGACCAATTAAGGCACATCACCAAGCCATATCCGATTGATACAAAAATGTTCATTAGGTACATACATAATGAGATGCATAATTAACTTGAAGGATTTGCAACATGAACAATATATCATCATAAAAAGGAAGCTGATATTTGCAAAATATGACATAGTTGCTCTCCTCCTCTTAGTTATATGTGTTTCCGTTGTAGATGGCAGGAAACAGGAGATTGCAAATGTGCTGGGCATTGCCAAGTACACAATGCTTTCACCTCTACTATGCTGTAAGATTTTGCTGGAGACCCGTCATGTACTGCAAATGTGATAAAAAGTTGGCATGTCTCAGTGGCTCCCATTGTGTGTTCACACTGATGCTTCTGGCCCTCGGTTGACCACCATGATTGCGCAAGGTGGTTCTAGGATATCTGGAGTGTGCATGAAAGAATTGGAAGATGATGTAGAAGGAGGAATGGGACCCTCATCATTTGGAAGTGCCACATGGGACTTGCCTAGGGGGAGGAAAACTGTGAACAAGTACATGCCCCAGACAAAGAGTGTGGCTTTCACTCCCTCCTTTCACCACTGATAATATGGATATAGGGGTTGAGGTAGAATTCTGCATATTCCGATCAAGAAGGCCAACAGAAATTATTAGATCACTCGCCCCTTGGAAAATGGTTTGGGAGTGGAGAAAGTGAGTATGGTAGAGATGTGGAGCTAGGAGGTGATACAAACAATGAGAAATATGAGATTCAGGAAGGTATAAACTGCACTAATTGTCAAGTTATGTCAAAGCTTATTGGGAAAAGGGAGAAGAATTACAGTACTAGAGAACCGGGAATACATCTGGAGGGTAAGGCCCACGAAGGTTGTGTGTGGGGATCTGGAAAGGGCCCTCATGTCTATGATGTATTGATGCTGAGTAAGTCCTTCTTTTAGAGAACCCAGATCTCCTATGACTGGCCCAAGGTTTTGCAGATGCTAGCGGTTCCATCCTACTGCACACCCTGAATCTGAAGCTAAATAAACAAAGACCTCCTGGGTGTATCATTGAAACTGACGAGTGCTCCTCTCCCAAGCAGAACCTGAAGCAATAAAAGGATAAGGCAAGGCGCAGGTAAGACTGTCATACAATCTTTAGCCCTAGCTTTTCTTTTGCTAAATGTAATCCAATACAATATATCTAATGCTCCTAGTTTGAACAAAGGGACTCTTGCGGAGGAGGATGGGGCGACAGACCACTCTACTCTCTTACAAAATGAAATTGGAAAAATCTGGAAGAATAGAAGAATCATGGCAGCATTGTTCAAATATGTATCAACGTATGTAAGTATGCTTTTGCTAATCACTTTTAAAACTGAAATTCACTTAGCCTTATTTTGAGTAAAGTATATCACTTTGGAACAACCCTGGTGTGTGACTTTCCAGAAGGCTGAGCTGTCCGGGAAAATATTGATTACTAGCAGATAAGAATTTAAAAGATGATGGAATGGGAAGCAACATTTAGAAAATATAAACCACTCTTTTTTTCAAAATAAAGAACTGACATCGGACTCAAAGCAGCTTAGCAAAATAATAGGGCAAGAATAAAGGGAGGGCGTTCCTACCTGAAGATATGTTCAATGTGCCATACCAAGGATCTCTCCTCCTCCAATCTTTTAATACCCTGGAAAGACTCATCTTTAATAGGATCTCCTGCCTGGACTCTAATTATCTCCAGCACCCAGTCCAATCTGGAATTCACAGTCATCATTTTACGCAATGGGATCCATGCACATTTCTAACCTTCTGACCACTGCAGGCTATCCTATTACTTCTAGAACTATCAGCTGCTTCAATATGGTGAATGGCAACCCTCTTCTTTGCGCATCTCTGATATTGGCACTGTTTGTGAGTGGGTTGCCACATACCTCATCCAACGGCCGCTCTATATCTCGTGGAACACAGGCACCTCTGGTACAACCTTTCTTCCTGTTGGCACCCAACAAGGCTTCATCTTTGTCCACTTACAATTCACGCTTCAAACCACATTCATTGGGCAACTGATATCCTCCTTTGAGTTCTCCTTCCACCTCATTTCAGACAACATGCACATTTCCTTCTATTTCTGCACGTTCACTCCTGACCTATCTGCTTACATACCTTCATGACTCTCTGATATCCAGCACTTGATAGCACTTTCTTTTCTAATGCTCACCTTTTCTAAAACCAAAGTGATCGATATTCACACATTAAATGGTCCTCTCTCCTACTTTCACCCATCTCATTTTTACCTGACCTACTCTCCCCCACCTTTAAGGCATGCAAAGGTGGTGTTCTTTTTGATAGTGACCTTAACCTTCACCACTGCATTACGGTTCTATGTGTTTTAACCAAACGCTTTTTATACGATACATGTTTTACCGAATACATTTATAGAAAAATACAGAATTATTTGTAATTATTTTATTTGGGAGGCTCATCACACCAAGCCCCAGGTTTCCCCATCTGCTTACCACCCCAAACCCCTCCCCACCTGTCTTAACCCCTTGGCCCATATATATAGTCTGTATTTTTTCAGAAAATGTGTTTCAGTAAAAAATACCTCGAATAAAATGTTTTCGGTAAAATCAGTGGATACACTTCATTATCTCTACATAAACTGCAGCAATAGTTAACCTGCTTAACAGCAAGAATATCAAACCCTTCTCACCTAGAGCTTCACACTTCCATTTCTACTAGACCCCCTTAACTACTGTGATACCACTGTCTGTGGCCTCCCCATCTACTCCTTCTCCCAGCTTGATAAAGTATCCAACTTCACTTCCCATAGCCTCTGCTGCATCCCCTGTTCTTTTACCCACTAAAAACACTACTTCCATGCTAATTGGATTTCCATTGAGAAGGTTTGCCACTTTACATTCCTACTGCTTGTTTTCAAATTCAAGATTCTCCATTTGATCTTGCAACCCCTACCTATCTAGCACTATCTCCAGCTATTCATCCAGCATCCTTCACTCTTGTGTACTCTGTTATCTCTCTCTCTCCTCAACTTTCGTGTGCTTACTCCTGCTGCAGCTGCTTCTCCCTTCTCACCACACACCAATCGAATTCCCTTGCTCCCAATATTAAAAATGCTACTGCCATCAACTGATTCAATGCTCCATTTCCTGAACTAAGAAGGAGTACTCTCTGTAAACTCCCACATCATTCCCTCTCATTGATCAACCTAATACTAGCTCCATTTTGCAAACTACCTTGTAGACAGAAAGTCCACATGTGAACTATTCATCACCCATACATAGATATAGATTGTGTTTATAAATTGTACATTAATTTTATTCATGCATTGTATAACTCCTATATGTATGAAAGCTCACATTAAAGTGAACTATAACTGTGCTTTGAGTTTTTTTATATGTGGAATAGGCGTCTATGAGGTTCACAGTTCGTACTTGTATGTACATTTACTGACATGAGAGTCAAAGTGTGTGTAATGCACATATAATACCTATACATGTAGTGCTTGTGTAGGAGTACTATAATCTTCAGTGTGGGCAAATATTCTTAATGTATGTGTACATTTTGTTTAGATGTACATTGATTCTGAGTGCATATCATAATAGCTTAAAAGCATGCAGTGTAAGCATATCATTAGTGTGTGCTGTAACTGCGTGCTTGGTAAGAGTGAGCCGTGCGTGTTTTAGGAGCATGTGTAGTAGGAGCGTATGTTGGAAGAATATGCATTGTAGGAACGTGTGTTTTAGGAGTGTGTTTTCTAGGATCGTGTGTTAAAGCAGTGCATGTCATGTCAGAGGAGTGTATGTGGTAGGAGAGTGTGTCAAAGGAGTGAGTTACTTAGAAGCATGCATTATAAATTGGAGCATGTATCTTTGGAATGTGGGTCTTAGGAGCATGTGTCATCGGAGTGTGTGTCGTAGCAGTGTGTGTCATCAGAGTGCGTGTCATAAGAGCGTGTATCACAGGAGCACATGACATAGGAGTATGTGTCATAGGAGCATGTATCATAGGAGCATGTGTCTTAGAAGTGTGTCTCATAAGAGCATGTGTCGTAGGAGCATTTGTCATAAGTGTGTTTCATAACAGTGTGAATCATAGTAGGACGTATTGAAGGATTACATATCATAGGAGCATGTGACATAGTAGTGCGTGTTGTAGGAGCTTGTATCATAGGAGTGTGTGTGATAGGAGTATGTGTCATAGGAGTGTTTGTTGTGACAGCATGTATTGTAGGAGCATGAGCAATGGTTGTGTGACTTAAGAGCATGTGTCACAGGAGTACATGTTGTAGGAGCCTATGTTGTGGGAGTGGGTGTCATAGTAGCTTGTGTCTTAAGAGCGTGTGTTATAGAAGCATGTGTAATAGAAGTGTAAGAGTGTGTGTCGTAGGACTGTGTGTAATAGAAGCATTTTTCATGGGAGCATGTATGGTAGGCGTTTGTGTCATATAAGCATGTGTCATAGGAGCATGTGTCATAGGAGTGGCATAGTACAAATATGTTGGAGCATGTATCATTGGAGCAAATGTTGTCTGAGCATGTATCAGAGGAGATTGTGCTGTCAGAGCATGTGTTGTAAGAGAATGGGTCATATAAGCATATGTCATAGGAGTGTGTGTCATAGGAGAATGTATCATAAGAGCATGTTGTGACAAATCAACTTCCGCGGCACCAGTGTTCCAAGGGTGAATATCGTTTTTTAAACCATCAATCAGCCCCACACCTCTAGTACACCAGAATAGATTGGAATAACAAGCACATTATAAACCTCTTTGTCCGATAATGTGGACAGAACAGGAGGTTTATCTCCGAAAGTTCATGGATCATTGGTTAGTTGCAACAGAGCGAAAATACAATTATTACCCAATGATAATCAAGATTGTCAAGTCAAGGTTGCATCACAAATACAAACAAAATCAAGTGGAATAAAAGGGAACAGGTGAGTAGGAGAAATCATTCTATCAAGTTTTAGGTGAGCTTCTTGAGCTCTACCTGTGCTCACACAACAATCTATCAAAAATGTGCACCAAGAATGTTACCAGTGCTACGTGAGTGACAGATGTGAGATCATCATGGGCCTATGTCATAGGTCTGAAGGTAGTATCTCAGCAGGGGAATTAATAAAGGGTCCAAAGATTGTAATCCTCCTGTCCAACAGCCTCGGTCAGAACAGCACCAAATGCTTCAACGACTCCATTTCCTCTCACACAATCTGTAAATCTGTAATTTTGTGGGAATCTCCAGTTTGGGCCCCATTACCTCTAATGTCGGTAAACAGATGATTCTAAATGTCAGACAGTTTCAAAGAAGGAAAAGGAATGCACTCTGGATACTGACAGGAGGGTAGTCAGTATGGTTAATAACCACAAGAGTTTAAAGTTACTTTGCTTCAGCACAAAGCGAGCAATGGTTGTAAATATGGACAGGATCACAATGTACCTTGCGTTGTAGGTGTTTTTGGTGCTCGACTGGGTCGAGTCTGCTTCATCGCATTTTGCAGGCTTCTGTGATAGAGTTCAATATGGGTGTCAGCTGGGGGTATCAGACGCCAAGACGGTTCGGCGAGTGAAGCTGGATGCACAGGTGCAGGCTAACCTACATGGCGGCTCAGGGTCAGGAATCGATGTCTCAGTGCTGGCAGGCGGTTCTGAAGCACTGGTCGAGACGTCTCAGTTGTCTTTAAGCGACTGCAGTTTGTTAGTGCTGCAGTCGGTTCCAGCTTGAGGAACTCGACTGGCTCAAAAATGTCTTTAAGGCAGAGGAGGCCTTTGAACCATTTCCTGGAATTGCATTCTGAACGCCAGGGTGTGTAGTGAGCTTTTGAAAAAAGGGACACATGGCGGATAGCCAGGCGAATTAACCAAATGGTGCCCTGACCAGTCCAGTTTGCTGGTAGCCAATGGTAGTCGCTATCCACACAAAGGAAATATAACTCTCTGTAGTTGTAGAGTGTTATTGTGGTCTATGTGTGCCATTACTATGAAATTGTTCTATCCTACTGACAGTAGAGTGGTTATAGGTGGTGGTAGTACCACTTCGGTTACGGACATAGGTGGCTGGCATGATGTCAATTGAAGGCAAGGTGCCTATTGCAGTGAAAGAGATCAGAGCGTGTGGAACAAATGCGGTCAGTATTCTAGAAAATAAAGTACTGGGGTAGAAGAATCTCCGGGCGAAGGGATGTGTCGAATTGGTACAAGAAGAGTTATTGATCAGACGGTCAGAACACCATTCAGCAAGATTGAACGGGAAGGGGATGAGGGGAATCCCACCACTGGCATACATAGAAGTGTGGGAGCATACATAGCACTCTGAGGCATTCATTAGGTCAGTCTAGGACCAAGAGGAGTTGAGGAAGGTGTTCATATCTGGGCATAGGATGGCGGATGTAGGGGGAGACAGAGCCAATATCATGGTAAGGAACAGCAACATGTTCGAAACAATTCAGATTCAATTATGCAATAGCAGTGTTATTCCTCACTTTAGGAGTCCAACCCTCCAGAGATTGGGGCCTTGAGCCCAAAAGTTCCAAGGATTGTCAGTCATTACAGTACCCAGTAGACAGGAGAGACGATGATGCAAAAGTTCAGGATCCCTGCAATAATAACCATGACAGATCCGTAGAGCTGGAAGAAATCAGCTGATGCATTGGGCACATTGAGAGCGATGGGCCATCTGTAGGAGGCAGGCATAGCAAAAACATTTGAGAGCGATAAGCCACTGATAGGAGTGGGGTGTAGCACATTTATGAGAGTGATGGGCCACTGTAGGAGACAGGCGTAACAGTGGTGTGCTTCTGGTAGGTGTGGTTCACCTGCTGATGTCAGATGTGATGGTGGCCGTACTCCACCTCGGGACCGGTAGTGGAACTTCATTATGGAGGAGTGCTTGATGCAGACTCACTGGGGTTTTAGCTTCTGGGACCCCTGTGGGCAGCTGAAGACAGTTGTTGTTATCCTGTACCCCTGCAGAAAGCAGCTTTGCTGAAGTCTTTGGTGTTGGCAGACAACAGGTTGTCTTTGTCCTGGACCTCTTGCTGTTCTTCATCATCGATTGGAGGTGCTGTTTTTACACACTGCCTGGCGTGGACCCTGGACTGAAAGCCTCTACATCGTACTACGGTGTCTGTTCCCCGAAGTATCTGGAAAGGACCCTTTCAGCAAGGATGCAGAGATGATTGTCACTGATGCACTTTCAGGACTATCCAGTCTCCTGGCAGAAGTCTCTGGCACAGCGTTTCAGGTGGTTGAGGCAAAGCTTCTTGGATTTGTTGGAAGTGAGAACTGACAATGAGCATTAGTCTTTTGCAATGTGAAACAACAAGATCATCATTCAGTTGTAAATCACAGAGTTCAGGAAAAGGTGGAGGAATAACTGGCATTCTCTTGGGCCCGGGGGGCCGCCTCCAGTGGTCGAAGTGAGTGGGAACGGTCAGAAGCGGAGTGCCACTACTTTTATTTTTTACTGTTAACAGTTCCACTACTTTTTTCAACCACTTTCACCATTCTGGAACTGTTCTTTGTGAAGGTAATGCAGATTTCTACAATTTATCACACAATAGCAGTTAAAGCAAAACTTAAATCTGCTTCACTTCAATTGGCTGTCAAGCTGCATGGCTGCAACTCTTGAAAAATGTGTTGCAAGTTGCTCCCTGCCCGGGTCACAGTTCCACTACTTTTTATGGTACACTTCTACCACAATGTCCGCCTCTTGGAGGTCCACCAGGATGGAAAGCGATGCTAGGGGGCCTTTAAATGAGTGGAGAAAGAACATCACATATTAAGGAGCCTGCAGGCCATATAGGTCCACATTATTTGCATGGTAGCCATCTAGCACATTACCCTGCAAGTTGCTGACAGAAAATCGAGTGTGGGCCTACATTTCACAATGGCCAACTTGGTTGGTAGCAACGTTGCATTAAGCAGCGCTTCAACATAGAGTGCATTAAGAATCAGATTACTGTGGGCAGTCAGGTAACCTCTCTGTTTCCAGAGGGTCCCATAGTCATGTGAGACACCAAAGACATACCATGAATCATTGTACATAGTGGCTTTGCATTGTGTGGTGATTGTGCAAGTCTGTGTGAGGTCAATGAGTTCAGCAACCTGTTCTGATCATATTGATGGACGCTGACAGACTCCTAACACTTCAAGGGAGATGCAAACAGCAAAACCTGACTTGATAATCCCTGTGGAGTCTCTAAGACAAGAACAGTCAACAAATAGAATGATGTCTGCATTGGGGAGAGAGATATCTTTGAGGTCGGTTCTTGGTGATGATACAATGTCAACTGCTGCAAGTCAGTTGTGCGATGACTGTCATCAGGTGTGGGTAGAAGAGAGTCAGTGTTGAGTGGGGCACATTTGATGTTGGTGGCTGAGAGAAGCAGTTTTTTTAAATTTGATGAGACGTGCAGCTGAAAGTGAAAGTACAAAGAAATATCGAGGCTGAGTACCACAAATGAAATACACCAATCACAGGCTGAAAAGATACAAGTATCATTTATTACTGTACAGTTTACAAAGCAAAACAGATGGCTATCTGGCTCCCAACACCTTGCAGTGTGTACCAGCCTACACAGAGAAGACAGAGAGTGCTGGACATCTAAACACTAGCATTTTTATACATTTCCTACAATATTTCCAGCCTCTCTTCACGTTAATAATTTGTGGTCTAGAGTTCGTTCCTAGTTCACATACAGATTTTACAATATTATGCAAAGGATTACATAAGTTTGTATTTCCATGAAGACACAATAGTGATGTATGTTCTCGGATCCCGCGGTAAGCCTTATTTCAAGAGTCTTCACAATGTAGCTCAGCTAAAGCATACGCTCGCGGTTTGTTCTTAATTGTCCCAATGTTTATACAAGGATGAGGCTTGTGAGCGCAGACAACACTTGAATAGCAGTTCATATGAAGCACAAGGTCTCTTTGTTCAGTTTAAACAGTCGGATCTCGGACAACCTAAACATTAACAGAACTCAAAGGTCGGAAGGCTTGGCTGCAAGTCAAAAACATAGTCCACCATTTTAAAACGTAGTACACGAGTGAAAATCAAAATGGCGGATGAATCTTAAAATGGCAGCAAAGTTAACCCAAAATCGGAACTTTGCAACACGGTTTTCAGTGTAGCGCAAATGGGTTTAGGCCAATATAAATAATAAGGAGGCACTATATAATCACAGTTTAACAAACCCTCCTTTTGGCCTAAGCCAAGAGCTTTACTAAAAATATCCGCTTTACTCGTAACTGCATGTTTCAATGTCCGTACATCCTGAATCACATTCATCAGAAATATCGATCACCATTAGATCCTTGACAGTAATATCATTCACCACAAAAACATTAGTCCTCTTCTCGGGTACGTGTATTTTTGGTCCTAATTTTCCTACAGTTTGCACACAACATACCCCTAACATCGAACATATGGCAGGGAGACATTGTATGCAACAACAACAGAACAACAGAATACCAAGGATTACCACTAAGGCTGAAAAGAGTTTCCATCCCCAAGACCGTAAAGAGCCCCAGAATCAAGCTATAAGATCCCAATTTAGCTCAGGAACATGCACTTCTGTACTTAGGACGTGTAGATTTTATATTGTCTTGAATATGGTAGGGGAGGAGTCAGGTACGAAACACAACAAGCAGAACCAGAGCTGTGTATTTCTACCTAGCAAGCCCAAATGCACTCCAAAGGGAAAATAATCCCTATACTCAAAATACGCATTCATTCTGCTCGATTTTCTTTGTCCCAAGTGGCCTTGTGATGACAGCCCGTTTGCACCTGAAATATTTGTTACTTTGCTCGCTACCTTGTGTTGATACATGTTGATATATGTTCTATTAATTCTAAAATGATATTTAACCGGCTTTTGCACCCCTACACCTCACTCCTTCTCGTTATCTCTTTTGGCCATAACTGAGGGGTTGCACGCACCCATTGATAGTTCAATTCACCATCAATAGTCATTTCTTACTATCCACATAGGACTTTAATATGTCCTTTTCTAGAATAGATCAGACCACGGACAATAGAGCTGAAACTCTAGCTTTCATTGAAGAGGAAGCACTCAAAATACTAGGGCTGATTAAGTCTGCAGGAGCGGAAATTACAGCGACTGATAAACCAGAAGCCCTAATACGGCAACTTGAATGGAAGATATGAAGGGAGATCAACCTTACACTCCACGCTTCCACCCTGGCTCAATATTACACCACCAAGAGTATACCAAGGGGCCTAAGTGTCAATTTAGAGCCAACACTCTGCAAGGGGAACCCGGCCTTTGTTAAACTTTGGCATCAAATTCTCAAAAAGTGCTCGCTTGATCTTATACTCTTTACTATTGAGGAACTAGCACACTCATTACAACATCTTAATGAGGGTATAGAAGGACTTCAAACCTCTTTCAGCACGGGATACACTGTCAATCTATTAAAGCAGATTTTAGAAGAGACAAATCAGAAATTGGCAAATTATAAACAAGAACTCGAGGTTAAGAAAATCAGAAAATTTAGACGTGACTACAAGCTCCATATTGTTTAC
Source organism: Ambystoma mexicanum (assembly GCF_040938575.1). NCBI lineage: Eukaryota > Metazoa > Chordata > Amphibia > Caudata > Ambystomatidae > Ambystoma > Ambystoma mexicanum. The sequence goes on along the minus strand of NC_090924.1, from coordinate 833,748,265 downwards.
AGCTGGCAGGCATACTACGGTCACTTTCAGATAAACCCAACTTCAACAATCCACGGAAACCTGGCCAGCAACCAGCAGAAAATATCTCATCAGATGCCTCGAGTACGGAGCTTGAAGTTATCCCAGGCCAGAGTAGAGAGACAACACCTGGTCCTGCAACAGAGGAATCAGCGGCCAACCCTACAACTTTTTTAGAAAAAGGCCAGTCCGAAGAGGAAAGAAGAAAAAACCCACAGCGGAAAAATACAACGAAGAAACATTCATTGTAAACATCTCATCATATCAATTATTGAACATGGAATTACAAGTCTTGAAAAAAGGTTTATCTTTTGTACCTAATAACAACAGCACTCTGCTTCATGAAAAAATAGATTTTTTCAAATTAATGAGAAAGTTGAGATTGATTCACAGGAAGAGGATGCTACCTCCAAAGAACCTCATAAATTCCTAGAACTAAAACCGAAGAGTCACTTTAATCCACTGGTACAGAACCACATCCTCTCAACCTTTGAGAAGACTGTATTAGAGGATCTTAAGAAAATACAGTTTAAAACTAACACACAAGGCAATTTTACGGTGAGAGAACACCAGACACTCAAAAACCTTCTGGACAATCAGGACATTATTTTCAAACCAGCAGACAAGGATGAGCCTTAGTACTCATGAACAAACAGGATTATATCAATGAAATCAAACGCCAACTGAATGATCCAGAGACGTACATGGAGGTACCTTTGAATCCCACCGAAGCAGTACGATCTCTCATCAAGGGTATATTGGATGAGGCAGAAGCCAATGACGTCATCTCAGAAAAAACGTGACTTTTCCTTGAAAACAAACACCCCATCATGCCTGTCATGTATATATTACCCAAAATACATAAGAGACTAATCAACCCCCCGGGACCCCCAATCGTAGCAGCAACAGAAAGTCTCCTAGAACCACTGGCCCAGTACCTGGATAAAATCTTGCAGACTTTAGTCCAAGAAACTAAGACATATGTTAAGGACATTTCTTACATACATTGAAAAGTGTACGATTCGTCAAAGGGAGAGATGTGATGTTCACCATGGACGTCACATCTCTTTACACTAACATTGCACATGAAGCGGGCCTAGAAGCAATTGAATGGCTTCTACTTCAATCAGAGCGATGCCAGGGCGACAGATTGTTTGTACTTACTTTATTGAAACTGATACTGATGAATAACTTCTTTAAATTTCAAGATTGTTTGTTCCTTCAAACATCCGGAACCAGCATGGGGGAGGCTATGGCACCATGCTATGCTAACGCTTACATGTATTACCTCGAATATGAAAACATCCTTACCTCACCAAGATGGATGAGAGATCTCCCATTATATGTAAGATATATTGATGATATCTTTGGAATTTGGTCAGGTCCAGAAGAGGAACTACAAAACTTCTATGAAATGATGAATTTGATGCACCCTCGTATCAAATTCACCACAGAGACAAGCGACACCACCATCCATTTCTTGGACATCGAGATATATGTTGGCAATAACTCCCTAGAGACTAGGATCTACACGAAGAAGACCGACAGAAACAGCCTGCTGCTCGCTTCGAGCTTTCACCCAAAGAGAACTGTCGACAGCGTTCCATTCAGCCAATTTCTTCGCTATAGAAGGATTATTTCGGAGAACACAGAGTATGAATGCCAATTATTGTTACTGGAATCTAAATTCACATCAAGAGGCTACAATCAGTCAAAGATCACAGAAGTAGCAGACAAAGAAAGTGGCACTGAGAGAGAGACACTACTGACCCCCAAACCTCCCAAGTCAGGGGAAGCGCTGGTCTATGTTACCACCTATTCAATGCAGAGCATGAAGATTAGGTGGGTCATCTAAAAAATTTGGGGCATGCTGGGAATGGATCCCCAATTACAGCAACTCTTTCAAGAACCACCTACCTTTGCCTACAGGAATAGTAGGTCACTACGTAAGAGTTTGGTTAAAGCAGAAATACCATCCACCTGCCCACAGAACTTGTTCAAAGGAACTATTCCATGCTACAATTGCCAGCATTGTGGCAATTTTCTAAAAAGGCAATAGTATATCACACCCTCACTCTGGTAAACCAATTCTACTTAAACACTCCTGCACATGTGACCCCCAAAATGTAATCTATGCATTGAAACACCCATGTGGGTTATACTATGTGGGTATGACCACCAGAAAAGTAAAAATAAGATGGTCTGAGCATAAATCTAATATCCGCACAAAGAGTCCAAGGTCATCTGTATCTTTACACTTTTCTGAAGCACACCATACCATCGCACAATTGAAATGAGTCATTTTGGAGCAAATCACAATGGGAAGCAGGGGAGGTGATGTGCAGCGGAAACTGTTGCAACGAGAAATTATATGGATCGAACTGTTGGACTCTCTTAGCTCACCTGGCATGAATACCGAATTTGATCTCATGTGCTTTGTGTAAATTTGAGAATTTTAGCCTTCTCTATCAAGTGTCTTGATCTATGTTTGTATACACATGCTTTGTAAATAGTAACATGTACCATTTTTTCTTTGAGGTTACATCACGATTTGATACTTGCATTGCTAGCCTTTGCATAAGGTTACACCTTGGCTTCCACGCCAGGTTTAATGTATAATTTGTCTTGTTCCTTGGCCTTCGTTTCTCCATCTCTCCTGATGATGCTAATGTACACTATTTTTTCTTATTTAACCACCCTGATTTGCCTCCTCTCCCTCTAGAGAGCATCTTCACCCCCCTCAGTTTACCACAATCAGAGTAACTACTACCTTAATTGGAGTTTTCTTATTTCCGTACCCTGTTTAGGTTGACAGTGGATCCCATTGTGATCCACATTGATTCACGGCAGCCTATGATACTCGCCGTTGGGCACCCTTCTGTATCTCTCCTTATATTAGGCATATGCTCCTTGAGATTTGTTATCTACCATGTCCTGCCTCTGGTGGACTGTGGACCTAGTAATGCTGTCTTACTTCCCTATGTCTGCCTACGATGGACTTATTTCACCGTACTTACTTATAGCGCCGTGGGGGCACCCCATAGTTCATTTGAGCTACGGTGTGTGCCCGCACGTGTGCTCTCTATTTCTTGTATTTTTTGTAATTTGTTGCAATTCCGTGCAATTTATTTTATGCACAGTGGGAGCATATCGCGGCCCTGCAGTGTGGGCTGTGTGTATGCCCCCAGCTATACCCGTGTTTCGGCCAGACCAATAGATCAAAGTTGACATACTACCTAATGTTAGGTGCCGTGTTGCCCCGGCAGCCAAGCATCTTGCTGGGCCCACACCAAGATGGACGTCACCCTATGGGCCAAAAATGGGAATGGGGAAGGGGCCATGGTGAATGGGGAATTACCGCCCCGCCAACCTTGGAATGGGGCGGTAATTCCGCCATTCACCATGGCGGAGTTGGTAATTTACCGGCGTCAACCATGGTGCTAATAGCGCCATGGTTAACGCCAGAGTCGTAATGAGGCCCAGTATCTTCCTTGCAAGCACTTTCTGAGTCTGCATCTAAGAGAAGGTCGTCAACGTATTGCAACAATGTACAAGTGGAAGGCAACTCAAGTGTATCAAGCTGCTCTATCAACGCCCTACTATAATTACTCGGACTCTCAGTGTACCCTTCTGGTGCACGGGTGAATTTAAACGAGCGTCCCCCTATGCTGAATGCGAACAAATATCTACTATCCACGTGTATGGGAATTGTAAAGAAGGCATTCTTTTGATCCACCACACTGAAAGGAGTAGCAGCAGATGGAACCATTGTTGGTATCGTCGTTACATCAGGCACAATTGGAAATTCTGGAGCAACAATCTTATTGATAGCGCGCAAATTGATAATGAAACAGAAAGGAATCAAATTATCCCCTTTCTTATACACTGGTAAAATCGGGCTATTGCACATACTTCCTGCAATTTCTTCAATTACACCACGATGTACAAAGTTGGAAACTATGCTCTTCAAAGCTTGCTCACCATCAACTGAAATCTTATATTGTGGAATTCAACTCCTGGTTTCAAAACAATTTTAACAGGCTCAATTTGCAAAATGCCAACATCATTGTCGTCAACCGCCCATAAACACGCCAGAACTTCACTAAATCCTGGCAGCAAAGGTTTAATTCCTTCAACAGATTCAACCCCAACAAATTCTCTCCACAGTTCATTGTCAGAAGAAATGGACAGCGATCCATAAATGGCCCCAGTGAAATCGGTACCAGCAGAGAAACCAGACTAACCACTAGCATGCCAGAAAACCCTATAGAAACGTTAGTCTTCCCTGACAGTGGATTGTCTGGAACCCGTGAATGATCAATGGAACACTTCTGTGCTCCTGTATCTATCAAAAATAGATGCCTTCTATTCCCCACTGTCATCTCAACCTAGGGACCTTTCTGATTCATGGGAATAGGCATCGGTTCCAGACGCTGCTTCGGGCTGTCCTAACGAAACAGTATATCGTTGAAGGCAAGATCTTCAAAAACATAGGCAGTTGAAGGATTATTGAAAATATTTCTGCAATTTACACTAGGTTGCTGAGTGTCTTGCGAGAATGACTGTGAATTTTGAGTGAATTGGCTTCTACCAGGGCGGCCTCTGGATCGTCTACCCATGACAAAATATTTGTTATTCGGCCTTTGCTGAAGGATCGGGCATTATGCTCGCCAATGACCCTCTTGTCTGCAATACGTACATTGGTTCAAATGTACAGGACCCAACTGCGCATTACTTTGTGGAACAAATTAATCTCTAAACGGTGTACTCACACCTCTTGGCCCTCTAACCATCTGTTGTCATAATACTTTGGTTTTTAAATCTCCCCTTTTCTTTTCAATCCTTTCTTTTTCATTATTGACTCTATTTTCGTAATACTGAGCCATATGCAATACTTCGGACTGTGATTTAGCTTGCCAACCACTCTCGGAAGTCATAATTTGTGACTGGATATCAGTCAACAATCCACGCACAAACTTATCCATAAACAATCTTTTCCCTGACCCAGTGCTTAAATCCTGTCCACTAAAATCTGAGAATACTTGCTCAAACCGATTAAATAATTCGATAGCACCTTCAGATTTTCCTTGGGTACAAGCAGTGAGTTTGTCCCAAACAATCCTTCTCTCGGCAACCAAAGTTTTCAATTTCATTACCATTCTATCTGGCAAGGTCAGTATCACTTGCGCTGGTCTCTCACCAGCTTTTCTTTCTCTGTCTATCCTCGCCAAGTTAACCAACGTGTCACCTAACCCTGCTGGATCATCTACAGTCCTAATCTGTTTCCATAAATCAGCAGGTAGGATCACGGGAAACAACAAATCTATATCACCCAAGTTTAAACTAACGAATGCAGGACAGATTCTATTTCTTTGTAAAACCCTGTTGTATTTTTTCTAATGTCTGGAATCGACTGTCTAATAGTATTCACTTTCTGTCTGGAGAAAGGAATGTGATCAAATTGCGATACATAGTGAGCTTCAATATCGATGTGAGTTGCAATATCAATACCTGTTGCAACATTATCCGGAATCCCAACTTTAGGAACAAATGTCGGAGGAACCTCTCCCATAGGCAACTCAGAAGTAGGCAACTCCAAACATTTACTACGCAACAGAGCCAAATCGAGCACTAAAGTGGTGGAAGCAGTATCAAATGCAAAAGCTCTCTTATAAATATTCAATAGTTCTGCGGGACAACACATCTTTTTCTTTATACACTCATCCTGCAGGTATTCTACCATTACATTTCTGGAATATACTGACTATACGTATCATATACTTCTATGGGAGATATTGAGATATCTGAAATCCATCTAAGCGCATCCCTCGTGCAAATAAGGGTCTCTTCACTCATTGACTTACAAAGAGGAAGGAACCGTTTCTGCACGTAAAAAGCATCTAAACTATCACCATCTATTTCATCATTCTGTAATCCTTCTAACTCCCTTCTTAACTCAAAAACCCTCTCGACATGCTCATATACTTTTTCCGCAGTGTCCCTTGAATAGGCTAAAACATTAAAATCCCTCAACCCTTGTGGGACATCCATGTCCATCAAATTATTCCACATCACAGCCAAGTGTATCCCCATCCCCTCAATAAAGACATTCTGATCTGCAATACTTTCTAGATTAAGGAGTGTAGCTAAGACAGTAGATTGTTCACATTTCTCTATACATTGCTTAGCACATGCATTCAAATCTCTACTCTTATCTTTAGAAACTGTGCTCCGAGTCACAACTTTTGATTCAGCACTCGCCCCTTCATCAGCTACAAGCAGGGCAGAACCGCTTGGGAAAGAAAGAGCAGACAAATGCTGTTCAACAGGTAGTGGAGACACTACCGCTGGCAACAAAGACGGATTTACTGGAACAGTAACAGTCGGTAAAGGTGGAGGTACAGGCAGAGGAACAACAACAGGAGGAGGAGCCATAACATATGATGACGTGCATGCTTCTCTTTACTCTTAAATTGCTGCATAGCTTCTTTTTTTCCAATTTTGAATTACATCAAATCCTGCAGGTCTAGCTATTTTCTTTAACAATATGGATTCTAAATACTCTATTCTCAAAACTACCATTGACTGGCCACTGAAATTCGGAAGCATGTCTAGTTTGTCTGTGCCAAATATCATTGAATACTATACTACCAATGCCGTACTTACAGAACATAGTAAATGCCAGCGACCCCCCCCTATGGCGCCGGTCGGCCAAATTCCAAAGATTGTCTGTCTCTGAGGAGTAATCCCCTGAAACAGGCAGACAATTTCCCAGGCATGTCACATTACTGGTGTTACCTGGCGTCATTTGTGCTTGCGAGTACAAATCTACAACCAAATATCAGGATACTTAGGAATCAGGGCACGACTCACCTGATTCAAAGGACTAAGGAGGTCCGATCGGATTACAAAGGACAAAGGACCCTCGTGGTTGGTGATTTCGGCGAAACTGCCCGCCTCTATATATGGACCCTCGTCAAGATGCTGTCTCAGACCACGTGCTCACCGTCCAGGGATCGGATCGTGCAGTAATGTTGATGTATTGCGTCTCCTCCAAAAGGGGCCCCCTTTTTCTCACCGTACGATCGCGGTCCAATAGCCGCGTCTACTCTTCAACGAGGGGGCATCAATCTTGAGTGTCCCTGTTCGGGCACCATCTGAAACAACAAAGAAATATCAATGCTGAGTGCCACAAATGAAATACACCAATGACGGGCTGCAGAGATACAGGTATCTTTTTTTACTGTACAGTTTACAAAGCAAAACAGATAGCTATCTGGCTCCCAACACCTTGGAGTGTGTTCCAGCCGACACAGAGAGGAGAGAGAGTGCTGTACATCTAAACAATAGCATTTGTATACATTTCCTACAATATTGTCCAGCCTCTCTTCACGTTAATAATTTGTGGTCTAGAGTTTGTGCCTAGTTCAAATACAGATTTTACAATATTATGCAAAGGATTACATAAGTTTGTATCTCCATGAAGACACAATAGTGATGTATGTTCTCGGATCCTGCGGTAAGCCTTATTTCAAGAGTCTTCACAATGTAGTTCAGCTAAAGCTTTCGATCGACGTTTATTCTTCATTGTCCCAATATTTATACAAGGGTGAGGCTTGTGAGTTCAGACAACACTTGAATAGCAGTGCATATGAAGCAGAAGGTCTCTTTGCTCAGTTTAAACAGTCGGCCCTCGGACAACCTAAACATTAACGGAGCTCAAAGGTCGGAAGGCTTGGCTGCAAGTCGAAAACATAGTCCACCATTTTAGAACGTAGTACAAAATCAACACGGCGGGTGAATCTTAAAATGGCAGCGAAGTTAACCCAAAATCAGAACTTTGCAACGCGGTTTTCTGTGTAGCGCAAATGGGCTTAGGCCAATATAAATAATAAGGAGGCACTATATAATTATGGTTTAACAATAGGTGTTGTGTTTTACTCCTGAGGAGGAGTACTAATGCAGAGTGTGGTACTGCTATGTTTATGTGGTGTGCTAGGGCAATGTTTTCTGCTTTTGTAAGGAGAAGGGCAGCGGCAACTACCACTCTGAGACATTTGGGGAAGGCAGAGGCTACAGGGTCTAACTGTGAGCCAAAATAGGCTACAGGGCCTTGTAGGTCCCTGTGCTTCTCTGTGAGTATGCCTAAGGCATACCCCTCTTTCTCATCACAGAACAAGGTGAATGATTTAGAGTAGTTGGGAAGGGTGAGGTCAGGGGCAATGGAAAGTGCAGTCTTTACCTTGGAGAAGGCTGTGGAAGCATCAGTAGACCATGTGAGTAGCATATTTTGCATAGGTGCTACAGTAGAAGCATAATCCAGGATCATGGGGGTGCAGAAATTGCTCATTCCCAAAAAGCAGCTTAACTGTTACTTAGTGGTGGGCATGGGGCATTGTAAGATGTGGGACACATGAGAGGGGGCAAGGAACCTAGCGCCATGGGAAATGTAGTATCCTAGGTAGTGGACAGTGGGTAGGCAGAGCTGCAATTTTGCCTTGTTCACTTTGTGACCTTTTGCTGCTAGGGCAGTGAGGGGCACTTCACAGTCTGCGAGGGAGACCTGAAAGGAAGGTGATGCTAACAGTATGTCATCCATTTACTGAATCATAGTGGACCCCCCCCAGGAAGGTGACATCCTGGAGGTCTTCTTGCAGAATCTCAGAGAAGAGAGATGGGGAGTCAATAAAGGCCCTTGGAAGCGACATGTAGGTGAGCTGACATCCCTGAATCTGAATGCAAAGAGATACAGAGAGTCAGGGTGGATGGGGACAGAGAAGAAGGCAGAGGCAATATCAATGCAAGTGAAAAATTTGGCGTTGATCGGAATACTAGGAGAGAATGGTCAAGGGGTCCGGGACTACCAGATGTGAGGTATTACTGCCTTATTTAGGACATGCAAATCATGAGCAAATCCTTTCCTGTGCTCTTTTTCACAATTGGGAGCACTGGAGTATTGCAAGGCCTAGTGGTGTAGTATAGGATTCCCTGATCAATGAGGGAAGAGGTGACAGGCTCAATACCTTCCTCTGCTTGAGGAGATATTCTTTACTGGGGCACACATGGGAGAGGCACCTCTGGATTGAGAGTGATGTGAACAGGTTTAGCAGAGAGAATGTGGCCTACCTCATTGGCATGTGCTCTCCAGAGGGCAAATGGCAATGAGTCAATAAGGTGTTGGACCTATGTAGCTTGTGCAGGTGTGAGGAGTGAAGGAGGTTCTGTAGGAGGCTCTGGGTGAGTAGTGTGTTGGAGGAGAAACAAACATTCAGCGTGCCCAGATTGTGGAACCTCTAGATAAATACCATCAGGAAAACAATAAATGGTCAGTGCATTTTGCATAGCAGATCAATACCCAATGTGTCAATTAAACAATTCACCCTTTTTCCTTGGATGTCACATTTGAGATAAGGACCAGACCGGACTAGCGGGAGCAAAGCAGCAGACAGCATGGCAGGGTCCCCCTGGCAATGTCATTGTGGACCATATGAGATCTGCCTATCCTAGTAGCCCCCATTAGAAAAACAAGGGGGCAAAGGCGGTGGAGGCGGGGATGCAGGGTAGAAATTAGAATTACCAGGAGGAATGAAATCATTGTGTGGAGTAGAGCAACCATATTTCCGTGGTCTTGCAGGTTTGGTAGGACATTGCCGGATGAGATGGCCTCTCTGCTTACAATATCTGCAGAAAGGTTGCCCTGGCAGGGGTTGCTGGGCAGGCAAAAATGGGTGTGCAAACATCTGCTGTGGCTGGTGCCCGTGGTGAAAAGCAGGAGGGGCTTGTTGGGCATATGCTTGGCGTGGGGTACCCGGCCGTCACCAGCCCCCAGAGGCAGTCTTTTGTTGAGCATGCTGTAGCCATGAGGCAGGTAGCACAATCTTGCTCCTGGTGTTTGAGCTTTTCAAAGAGATTCTGAGCTGCTTGCAGTGTGCATTTTCAATAGATTCAGTTTGCCATCCAATCTGAACATTTTGAATATTGTTTGAAATTTGAGGAAGGAGACCATTCCCAAAATGAGAAACTAATGCAGTATTTAGCGTTTGCAATACCAGAATATTTTGTGAAACACTCACTTAATCTAGATAGGTAGTCAGAGGGAGATTCAGACTGGTTCTGTTTGTAAGCTGCTATTTTTGACCAGTCAGATTTGAACAGGTATTTTTCTTTGATGAGGGCATTAAGTGAGTTAATATTAGCAGTAATAGCCTCACCTTCCGCCAGTGTGTCAGGCCATTGTAGTTTGTGCATAATTTGTTTGTACAGAGTGTCTTTGAGCATAGCTCATATGGGTTGTTTAAGGTCCCCAATGGTGGGATCAAGTCTAACAATCACTGTGTTCAAATGTTCCATGAAAGAAGTGGGGTTGTCAGGCAACAAGGGGAATTGTTGTGCCATATGGTATAAGTCAGTGGAGCTTCAAGGAGTGCGAATTCTCATGGGTTCAGCCTTGATATTGGCCTTAGGGCAGGTGCGCATCAGCATAATGGCGGTAGTACCACTGATGGATGATGAGTCATCCCTAGTGTTCAGAGCCTGGGGTGTAGACCTGGAAGCATGTGACACTTGGAGTTCTTGTCTAGTTAGTTATTGCAATTCATTGTAGAGTGGCGGCTTGCTGTGGTGTGGGGGTGGTGGGTCCCTCTGGTGCCTTGTAGGCGGCATGCAGGCACTCAGGAGAGGTGAGAATGGTGGAAGTTCATCTGACAGTTCAACAGGTGGCACTGTAGGTGCTTCTGAGGGCAAGTCTTTAACAGTGTCTGAAGAAGCACTTGGGTAGAGGCCTGTTTTGTGAGTGTGTTTACTGTTTGGCCGGCTGGTGTGCCTTGTAGGGATGCTTGTATTGTTATAATTCCTTCTATAGCTTTGCCTGAGAGTTCCTAAGAAATCTAGTCTTTCATGTAATCTGAACATTTAATCATCGTACCAGGATAAATACGCTGACCAATGACCATCAGACACCTCAGACTTTCTTTGTTCCAAAGCCCTGCACAAAACAACAAGATTATCCGCATGAAATAAGCACTCAAGCGGCCACCTAAAATCCTTTTGAGCCAGAGTCATAACAAATTCCAATCTTTTAAATATTTACAGGTGAACGCCCCATATGTTGAAAATATGAAGAAGGCAATTGTCCCTACCGCAGGTGTAAGTGTTGTGTGAATAGCTCAGAGCCCATCGCTAAGTCTCGGAATTAAAAGAGTGGGGAGACACAAAGGGAGCTGGGCCTGCAGGCAGTGCAGGTCAAGACGGGTGATGCAAACAACCTCCCAGCAATTGGTATTTACTGGTGGTGATGGCGTAAAGACAAACCGGAGAGGTGGTACAGAATAGGAGACTGGAGCAAGTAAGGATTGGTAGAGGTTGCAGAATATAAAGATAAAATAGCACACAAGATGTACTAGAGGAACCACATCAGGTGTAGCTCAGCAATACCATTCAGTAATTATCTCCCGAATAGCCCAGTTCCATCAGCGCTGTCTCTTTAGACAAAACAAGAACACAGATATAGACCACACGCCTCTGAGTGTTGTAGTAGATAAAGCAATAAAGGGGGGCCAATCACGAAAAATGTAGTTAGGATCATATTTTTTTTGTTCTTGCCACTCAAGGCCTCCCCCGAGTATGGAAGCAATTTGAAGGATATGTGTGGCAATAGTATACCATGGCGACCCTCAGATTGAGTGGCAAAGGCAATTCACAGTGTGGAAAATGTTCAAAATAACACAGTGGCGCAGGAAAAATACAAGGCACCACAATCATCTGTGACCATAAAAACGGCTCCCCAGGAATTCATAACACTCTTACAGCAATGGCAGGCTGAGAAATAACTCTTAATAGACAATAAGGGGCAAATGCATCAGAACATGCAACCAATCCCGGGGACCATGCAACAACATCCCTGGACCCCCAATCTGTACATCCACCCAGGTCACAAATCGTAGCTATGTGGCAACACACATTTACCACAGGCGCAGCGAGTATGAAACTCGCTCAATCTGGAGACAATAGCATGTCCCAATAGTTTGCAAACCAGAAATAGACTGTGACAGCCTGAATCACAAGAAAATGCAATGCCTATCAAAACATCATCTTTAAACAGTGTGGACTGCAAACCGAACAGCAACATAAATGGTTAAAACTAACATGAATAGAAATCAACACATCACCAGCAAAAGTGCAGAGACAAAAATAAACATCAGCAGCAGAATCCTTTTAAACATAACATGACAAATAGACAATAACAACACATACAAGCTCTTTGCATGACAGGCTCTCTAAAATGTGCAGATCTTCATTGAGGGAAGAACATGAGTCAGTGATCTATGATACCCAGATGACAATTACCAAATAGAACTACAGAAGTGACTGTGCTTTGTAGCTCAGAGCTTGTCTTTATCTTTGTTTTATGTTTGGAGAAAAGATGTGGCTTCGATGTGGGCTGTGGCAGGCACCCTGCCAATGCTTTTCTACATCTGCAGGGATCTTCTGCGACTCCAAGGACCTGCTCCAATAAGAAATGGAAAATCTAATTCTATGACAAGACCGGAGGCGAGCATTATGCTTATCTTCTTTAATTACTGCTAACCACAGCTTTTAAAATCTTTCTTTGTTTTCATATATAACACTTTTTTTTTTTTATAACTCGTATAAACAGAGAAAAGAAAAAAATGAAAACATCATCGTCTTAACATGACAAAACTACATTTCCCATGAGGCTTCTCTGCCTGGTAGTCCCACAGCCTCTCTTTCACTGTCCAATCCGGCAATCCTTCCTGCTATAAGTCCCCGTTTCACTGGGTCCCTTCCACTTCTTTTTTGCTGCAGCCACAGATAAGTGACGTTTATTATGGATAGTCTTGATTATACTGTCTTTGTCTGTTGAAATGTTTCAAGAATGGACTTTACTTATCCTTAATTGTGCACGCGTGTAACTAACAAGCGGCAAAGCGTTCGCGCGAAGCTTTATATGCGCTGACCTCGCGAGTAGCATAGCGTATTTCAGAGCGGCCGCCTGCCGAGCCCGCGAGTGATCTGACACTCGCGTTAGGGCTCAGGCAGCCGGCCGCACGACAATGCATTTAACGTTGATGGAGCTCGCATAACATGCGGAGTAAGCCCAACCGACCTTAGAAACAAGGTGAAGCGCGCGCATGCGCACCGACTTACAATCTCCTCAGTGGAACGTTTTCTTGCTCGAAGAAAACGTACGGCCAGTCCTCTGCCCTTATTTCGTTCCTAGGAGCGCGAATTTCGCTATTTTCTTAGCGGTTCGCCCTAGCACAGCAGAGGTATCCCAGATTTAAAGAAAAAAAAAAAAACAAAAAAAAAAAAAAGATAATAACAATAAATAATTTCAGTGACCATTGTAGAGGAGCTACGTCTTTAACCCACTAGTTTCCTCTGTACGGCACATACAATTACCATGGCATACAGCATGGAAAATGAAGCTTGGAGTGAAGGGAGCGAAGGAGGACTGGACAAGGAAGCAGAATGCATGGAGGAAGATATAGACCTCTCCCAAAGCTTCAAGAGAGTGCTAGGCGACTCATTAGTTCAAGCAGTAGCACTAGGAGTTAAGCCTCTACAAGACAGGCTATTAGTCCTGGAAGAGATGCTGGCCAGAAAAGCTGGCACGCTTGATGATCCCGGAGAAGGAACCTCCACACAAAATCCTCTGCAAAAAGGTGAGAAGGGGAAGAAAGTGGCCCGGAAGAGGAAACACTCTTCTACTCCCCCGGGCGAAAGTACAGGGAAGGATAAATCCCTAGAGGTGGCTGATGCATTCAACAGGCTTAAAAGTGCCTTCCTGACGAAGACAGCCCTGCCCAACCTCGTACCCCCTATCCCAGGGGCGAAAAATATAGGGGATGCCTATTCATCATCCTCGGAGCACTCAGATCAAGAACAGCCAGAGGAGGATGTTCAAAGCATAAGCAAAGTAAGCGTGGTCTCGCAAAAGAGTGCAGGCAATCCTAAAGCCAGCAGTGTGGAGGCCCTTCTGGATGAAGAGGACATACCAGACATGTTCGACCCGGACACCATAAGGCACCCCAGATCGACAGACTGGACGCCTTCTTCAAGAGTAGCCCTTTACATGGCCCAAAAAATGAGGAAGCCTATGGAAAAAGACATTAGATTCAGACTCAAAGCTGAGTGTCCGAGGCCAGAGCTGACTGGGAAAGTTGCAGATACACCCGAACTCAACGCAAAAATGCTAACCTTCATTACAAAGGCAGGGAAAGACACCAGGAAAGGTATGGATAGGGCATGGAAAACATGCCAAGACAAGCTGCTAGACATAGCCGGCCCTATAGCAAAGATAATGGACCTGGCCGAAAGGGCCAGAGATACAGGGGAGCCAGTCGACCTATCCATCCTAGCAAGCTGGGCTCAGAGGGCAGTCGGCATGCTAGGCAATGCAAACTGCGCCATATCTTCGGAACGGCGCAGATCAGCCCTATTGAAAATTGATAACAAACTTGGGGATTTAGCGTCCTATGTAGCCGGGGAAAGCGCCCAAGGTCTCCTGTTCGGTGATACATTTGTTAAGGAGATTAACAGGTTCGTCGGTACAAATACGGCGCTGGAGAAGGCGCAGGCCTCCATCAGGAAGGTGTTCCCGGGAAGAGTTTTTTCAGGGGCCGGTCGATATAGAGGCCGCTCGACCGGCCATTTCAATAACGGAAGAGCGCAAGGCCCCAGAGCCCAATATTGGGAGACCCGACAACAAGACCCGGATATTACCGACACCAGAACAACAATACAGGTGAGAGAACGCGCAGCGACCTATCCTCCTGTGGGGGGCAGGACAACGCTCTATTTGCACAACTGGCGCGAGTTATCGTCAGATGCGTGGGTCCTTCAGACCGTACAAGGCTTTATGCTAGAGTTCATAGATCATCCAATGCAGAATCGGCCTCCTCACAGAATTCAAATGACGCAAACAGAAGAAAAGCTATTAGGAGCAGAGATCCAAGCCTTAGCGCAGAAAAACGCGATAGAGAGAGCGACCGAGAGCGCCCATTCCTTCCTGAGCAATATTTTCCTAGTACATTGCAAGGACAAAGTTTGTCCAGTGATCAATCTGAAGGAGCTCAACAGCTGGTTAGTGTACAAACACTTCAAGATGGAAGGGATCCATCTACTAGGAGACTTGCTCAGGAAGGGAGATTGGCTAGCGCGCCTAGACCTGAAAGACGCATATCTCACCGTGCCCATTGCAGCGCCTTTCCGACACTTCCTAAGATTCAGATGGGGAAGCGAGCTCTCGCAATTCAAATGCCTACCGTTCGGTCTAGCATCCGCACCTTGGGCGTTCACCAAGCTCATGAGGCCCGTTGCGACAGCACTTCGAGAACAAGGATGTCGGATGATCGTCTACTTAGACGACCTCCTATTCATGGCCGAAGACAAAGACCGCTTACAAAAACAGGTCCACTGGGCGATAGAGCTGATCTCCAATCTGGGATTCCTGGTGAACAGAGACAAATCAGAGCTAGCGCCAACCAGGCGACTAGAATTCCTAGGCTTCACCATAGATACAAAGAAAGCTACATTGGAGTTGCCAAATCAGAAAATGAAAGCTATCAAGAAAGATCTGAGGACAGCGCTCAAGAAGCCGCTGATCTCTCTTCATTATCTAGCCTGGATAGTAGGGCTTTTGTCAGCATCCATACAAGCAGTATTTCCCGGGCCGTTACATTATCGAGCTCTTCAGAGGCTGAAGATCAAATACCTAAGGAAAGGCTGGAGATACCATCGACTAGTGCCTTTAGACGAAGAAAGCAAGTCCGAGCTCATCTGGTGGCTCCATAATATGGAAGCCTGGAACGGCCGCGCCATTTTCGACGACGTACCAGAGTTGGTTATAGAGTCAGATGCCAGCAGGTCCGGCTGGGGGGCATGATGTGGCGAGATAGAGACAGGAGGAAGATGGTCAAAAGAAGAATTAGAACTCCATATCAATTGTCTAGAGTTACTAGGGGGATCTTTCGCAGTGAAAGCATTTACCAGGGACAAAGCACACTGCAGCATACTTCTCAGGATGGACAATATATCTGCAGTAAGATATATCAACAAACTGGGAGGTACCAGGTCCAAGATGTTAGCGGAATTAGCGAAAGATTTCTGGCACGACTGCCTACAGAGACAGATCACAGTGAAGGCAGAGTATCTCCCAGGGGCCCTGAATTCAGTGGCGGACTGGAACTTCCGACACCTAGTGGATTACAGTGACTGGAAACTACACAGGGACATATTCGAGAGACTGGAAGCAAAATGGGGTCCCCTGCACACAGACCTGTTCGCCTCGAGACTGAACACTCATCGGGCGAACTACTTCAGCTGGAGGCTAGACCCGGAAGCCCAAGACACCGACGCGTTCATGCATCATTGGGGGTCGCAGAAGCACTACGCTTTTCCCCCCTTCGCGATGCTGGCGAGGGTACTAGCAAAAGTGCGCAGAGACAAGGCGCAAATAGTAATAGTGACGCCAGAGTGGAAGTCGCGAGCTTGGTTTCCAGTTCTGATGGAACTTTCTACGGATTTTCCACAGAAGATTGCATACAGACCAGACTTGCTGGTCGATCCAGCAGGAGTTCCTCATCCTCTGATAGAGAATCAATCCTTGTCACTGATAGCGTGCAGAATGTCAGGCATAGATGGCGATTGCCAGGCCTTTCAGAAGACGCTGCAAGACTTATCAATCTATCATGGGCCCCATCTACGATCAGGAGCTATAATTCCGCATGGCAAGCCTGGGACCTATGGTGCAGGAGGAGGAGTATATCTCCCATTTCAGCACCTGTAGTGCAAGTAGTGAATTTCCTAGCCAGCCTCCCTTCAGCAGGTAGAGCTTTCAGGACCGTAGGGGTATATAGGTCAGCAATCTCCGCGGGGCACAAATTAGTGGACGGGGCACCAATAGGGGAACACCCGGCGGTATCCCGATTGCTGAAAGGTGTGAAGATGAGCAAACCTCCCGGACCCAAATACTCATCACTGTGGGATGTCCAAAAAATTATACATCTGTTCGAGCAATGGCCTAGTAACAACTCTCAGGAAAACAACTTTCAGGCAAATTAGCTACACTCCTTTGCCTAGTGTCTTGTAGAAGAGTTTCAGACGTTAAAGCACTCGAAATAGACAGAAAGATGTATTACCCAGAAGGGATAGCCTTTACCATATCGCAGCGTACAAAGACCAATTCTAAAGTAATCCCATACCCATATTGGCCGAATAATGAGAAATTGTGTGTGGCAAATTGCATAAAGTGTTATGAATCAGCGACAGCAGCGGTTAGGCCACAAGGAGTGAAACAATTGCTTACAGCGTGTATAATACCATACAAAGCAGTCACATCAGCTACTATAGCTAGATAGGTGAAGGAAATAATGGAATTGGCAGGTATAGACACGTCTAAATTTGGGGCTCATTCTACCAGGGGAGCAATGGCTTCACGGGCTTTTGCAGTAGGAGTTCCGCTGCAAGAGATCATGAAAGCAGCAGACTGGTCGAGCGACTCAGTCTTTAAGACTGTTTATTTCAAACCAGTATCCAATATAGTAGCTGCTGTGGTAGAAAGCTTTGAACAAGCATAATGCTCGCCTCCGGTCTTGTCATAGAATAAAGATTGCCCATGCGACTAGCGCAGGAAGTCTTGATTCTATTAAAGACACGGAGGCGAGCATTATCCCACCCTATGGAATACAGCGATGGGTGTTATATTATGATCTGTAACAGTTTCAAAGTTGTGTACGTAAAGACTTGATTATGATATGTGACGAACTGTATTCCCCTTCCCTAACATGCGCATTTCTCTTTTTGCGTAGGAGAGGATCAAAAGAGTAACAGAGATTAGTGTATGGAAGGCAGCAGTCCTGCGAATTTAGAGCACGGCAAAGCTATCGAGGATAGAAAAGACAATTTCTGTTTGGAGTTACGATAATTCAGTTGGATTTTAGACTTTGTTCAGTTAATCGGTGTGCTGCAAAAGAAGAGGAAGGGACCCAGGGAAATGGGGACTTATAGCAGGAAGGATTGCCGGATTGGACAGTGAAAGAGAGGCTGTGGGACTACCATGCAGAGAAGCCTCATGGGAAATGTAGTTTTGTCATGTTAAGACGATGATGTTTTCATTTTTTTCTTTTCTCTGTTTATACGAGTTATAAAAAAATAAAAAAAAAATAAAAAAAAAATAAAGTGTTATATATGAAAACAAAGAAAGATTTAAAAAGCTGTGGTTAGCAGTAATTAATGAAGATAAGCATAATGCTCGCCTCCGTGTCTTTAATAGAATCAAGACTTCCTGCGCTAGTCGCATGGGCAATCTTTATTGTTTGTATTGCACTTGTCTGCCAATATCCCTCTACGCGGACTTGTAACCCTAATGGTCCCTCAGAGGTGGCAAAAAAATATACATACGCACAGGAAAGCCTGCAGCACTAATTTAATCATGGGCACTCAATTTTTAGCATTTCTCTACTCTGGAGTCAGCAAACAATGCATAGAAGCAAGACAGACAGGCAGAAGTAGGAGAGACACGATGAATCCGACGGACAGAGTAAAAATATCTGCGGCACAGCTATCTACCCAGTTACAGACAAATACAAAATATCCCACAGGATGTAGATAGAGAGGCAGTACATACATGACATGTCGAATCACTGTTTAGTCAAAATATAGTGCAATGCCGAGAAAAGCAGAGTGACAGCAAATAAGCAACAGGAAGTTTGTAGTTACCGATCAGTCTGAGGGGAACAAGTTCACAGATGTTCGCTGCACTGGAGATTCTCTGTGGCCCACTTCTCGACCCCCACCACAGATTTGGCAACTTTACAGTCAACAGGTGTGCCACACTTATAAAAGCGACCTTTGGTATGGTGAGGACGTTGTTGTTTAATTGGACGTGCTGTCGTGGTCAAGGGCAACCCACAGAATGATCACTCTGTATGCTTTTTATTTTCTATCTAATACAAGAAGCTTAGCTTTCCCATCAGTCTGTCTATAATCTCCTTATTTTCTGCAAGCCAAAGCTGAGACCAAAGAGACCCTTGGAGAAGGGCTCCTTTAGCTACCACAGATGGTGCCCGTGACTCTGGTCCACCTTTGGTAGCTAAAGGAGCCCTAATAAGGAGATTATAGACAGACTGATGGGAAAGCTAAGCTTCTTGTATTAGATAGAAAATACAAAGCATACAGAGTGATCAACTGATAAGCAGGAAAATACAGCAGGACAAGTAGCGGGCAGTTGGCAGTCAGAGCTCTCAAAGGACAGCCCTTAGTGTGCAGGTTATCTAGCATATCCTATGCAATCACTAATATGTTATAGCGTTTGCACAATGCTGGGAGATACTTTGCATGAAATTGCAGACATTTGGCAATAGCTGTTAACCTCTCACTTGTGACCTTGTGACGAAGCCTTGCGGGGATATCGGCTGGGTACATCGGGTTGTACTATGGATAAGCAGCATTTTCAGGAACCCTACTATTATCTACCATATCTAGTACTAATGCTATTCTTGTAGAGCAAGCAGAGGAGAATGTATGACATGTCCTTCTGCCTTGTTACGGGGTCTTGGTCCAATCCCCACCAGGAGGGGTTTGGGCATGTCAGCGGAGCTGAGTGCAGAGGGAGGCAGAGGGGAAGATAAAATGGAGGATCTGAGGTCTAAATATATGAGAGAGCCTAATGTAGCATACCAAACCATTGCATAACATAGCATTACAATCCTGCCACATCAGGTTGAACGGACCTTGTAGAATCATGTGTAAGATTATTGTATGTGAGTGTATGTTCCATAAGTAGCGCCAAAGTCTTTAGTATTGGTATGAAGTCATACAGTTTACATTTCTTTCATTCCACCTTTATATATGAAAACTTACATTGAAGTCAAGTTTGACTTGAATGCGAGGCTTCAATCTATATAAGAGGGCAATTTACATCTCCTGAAAACTGACATCAAAGTCAGCCTTGACATTGATGTGAATTTTTACTCAGTGTAATTGGAGTAATGTGCAAAATCGGAAACTCATAAGCCTCTATGTACAGTTTGTAAGTTTGAGAGTGTCCGTTAGTCTATTAGTTCCGGTGGGGGAGTTTATCTATTTCTGCTTGAATGAGGGGAGTGTTTGGGCAGTAGTGCCTGTGTGTCCTGATAGTTTTCTGGATTGTGAATCGGTCTTTCATTGCTATCTCCTACTTAAAGTTGTGGTGTCTTTTCCAGGACAGTTATCCTTTAAAATGCACTGGTCATCAGATTGAGTGAGATGATGCATGGAAGGTATGGTAAATGGCTTTGGTCTTCATGTTGTTTGCAACCTCTCACCACCTTGTGAATCTTGGGCATGTTTTTTCAGAGTTGTGTACGTCTGGAGGCCTTTGACACATCTAAGGCACATGTCTTATACTGATGTATCTGGTGGTTGCTCATTCCCTTTTCACAGTACTGTAATTGAATGGTGGGGTATGTTTGTACTTACTCTCTGTAGTTGGATGGACTGCAATATTGGCATACAGATCTGAAGTAGGTAGTAATGCAGATTGTCCGGTCAATATAAAGAATGTACTTATTGTATTTCAGCCACCTTCTGCATTGACATAAAGCAATGTACCAAGTGTCAATAAAACGTATAGCTTAATAACACGCTATCATCCAGTCTCCCCTTTGATACAGGGTCTACAGTAATCTCCATAGGCTGCTGTATGTTAGCTATATAATCGAGAAGAGGTGAGGCCACAAATCTAGAATGTGCTCACATTTTAGCCACTCATCAAACCAACTGTCATCTAAACACACAGTTGCTTAAGCGAGATGATACATAACTGTCACTTCTGTTTACAAACTCCTAGCTTATCCAAACAACAAAGCTCTACAATTGCATTATGGACCTATCATGACCGCCAGATACGAAAACTGAAGTAGAATCATGCCACTTACCAAATATTAAGAATTTTTAAGGAAATGTTCACATAACAACCCTAAAACTCTTCAAGTTGATAACTGTTACTGCCTAATAAGTTCAAAGCTGTTACAGAGCATCTCTTCAACCCAACAGACCCCATGAAATGACTTACAACTCTTAACAATAATGTTGTATTGCACACTATTTACACTATTCAAGACATGCTGAGAACGACTACATAAGCAAACACAAGCATTGTTAGTCATATTTCTGGTTAATGAGGTTTGATAACATTCTCCGAACCTTGTCAAGACCTTTGTTAAACTGCCCTACCAGATAAACACAGGACTTCCAACTCGATTAGAACTTGACAATGGAATAACAACTTCAAATGGGAATACCAAACTTCCAACGTGCCCAACTAACCCCACATTAGTGATCCAGACCCACAAAAGAAAGGTAAAAATATTGCCAATGTGAACATCAAAAGACAATTCTCGCGATGAAAAACGCATGAAAGAGAAAATAAGGCCTTGTCAGGTGGAAAGCAAAAGACACAACCCTATTATGGGGAATAATAATTCCATTCTGTGCCAGATAAAAAATAAATAAAAATAAAAAAACACCAACTGAGTGATTATAGGCAGATACAAATGTTGCTAGCATTACAAATATATTGGAAGCACACAATCGAGACATGATTGGATTCACAGAAACATTGTTACATAACTTTGCTAGATACCATGTCAGGAAGACAGTTCAAAATACAGATAATAGCTGAAAACAAACAGACGAGGTTCATACTCTTCTACCCAGAGCACCTACAATTATTCACCAATATTAAAAATCAATGCCCTCCGCTGATTTGAAAAGATATGATTGAAATGTAATGCAAATTAGAATCCCACTGTTTCAGCATTGATAGCATATCACCCAAAAAGATAGAGCCCCTCCATCCTGTTTGGAACAGCTAAAACTAATGATCAACCTTAGAACCTCATCAAAGAAATTGCTTATCATGGCAGATTTGAAATAATACTATACTACGCTGATAACAAACCAGAGCAAGAATTCTCACGCTACATACGATCAGCACTAAGTCTCTCATGGGTGAGTTGTGGTTTGATTAGTTGTGGTAAAATTGAAATTTGTAAGGACAGCCTCATTAGCCCCAGTAATAGCAATTATGATAAAGATGCTAATGTGCCATCCACTTGATCTTGTCCTTCATTCATCATCTTGTATCACCCTTCTTCTCCACCCTTTTACTCATTACACCTTAAAGTAACTTTCTCCTGCTTGGCATATACTATAAATAAAAAATACTTGAAAACTCATATTTATATTACTTCAGGCCTAAAGGGCCTATTAGTATCCATTTCAAATGTTTATACTCTCACTGGTGACGAGTGGAACTACTTAAATAAATATTACAGGTACTGCATTGCACACAGGGTGAAGAATCGCTGGCTGATTCCATGTTAATTTGATTCCAATCTAAAAGCAAGTAGAATGGGGACCATTTTGGATAATCTTGCCATTTTAGATTATACCGCCAAAAATAAAAATCTGTGAGGTTTGCTTAATTATTATTGTTACCCAGAAACTCACTCTGTGTTTTTGCCTTTCTTAAATATCGTCAGAAAGATATCACTCTGGAAATGGAGCTAGGCTTGTCAACAAAATTAATCAAAAATTTGTAAACTTTCAGACCGGCCAATAGGATATGCAGATTATCCTTACTGAAATAAGTGAGTTATTTTTTCTTATACGCATTCATTGTGAATTTTGTGAACCTGACTAGGCTTTACATTGCATGCAGAATGCTGCCCCCTATGGGATTTGGGGGAATTGTTGGGAAGGTCAAAGTTCACCATTTGGGGTCTACCAGAAATATATTTGCATTTTTGTAGTTATGTGTTGAGTTACAGGGTGTCTCGTCCAAAAACTCTTACAAAAGGCCAAATATAAGTCATCAGCGCAATCCTGAATCAGGTGCCATAAATAAGAGGGGTGGGGGGGGGCGTATAGTGGACCATTGCAAGATAAGTGTTTTACAGAAGGGACAAGTTGTGATTCACGATGGTTGGTCGATTTGCTAAGTGAGGAGCTTGTGCAACCAGGTATGTGGAGTTTAGCCACCAGGTACGCTGGTGTGCTACTTGTGACTGCTTTGTAGATGATACATGCAGTCTTGCACAGTATCCTGGCTTGGAGAGCAGGCAAATGTAGTTCACGTCGTAGGGGACTGATTCAGTAAAATTTCTGTGCGCCTGTAATTGGTCATGCTGCAGCGTGGTGTACTGCTTTCAGGGGAGACAAATGAGCACCTGGGAGCCCTATCAGGAGGGATTTTTCCCTATCAATATGCAAAACCACAAGGAACTGCACTACGGTCCGGTATTCATGCAGTGAGAAGGGTGTGAAGGAGTATTACAAGGGACAAGATATTTACATGGTGATACATAAAGTGCAGTTGGGCGGTGGGTTATCAGGATAGGCAAGTAATGTGAGAGTAAGTGCTGTGTGTTACTTAGAGATCAAGGAGGTTTTGATTTTTGAGGGATTTAACATAACGTAATGCAGACGAGTTTCTAACATGTGAAGTCAGGGATTACAAGCAGAGAATTCAAAAAGAAGGGAGGGCAGTGGAGCAGAGGACACACGAGGAACAGAGTAGAGGAAGACAGTGTTAGGGAGTGGGAAAAAAGTCATGCATACATTTAAAAGTGAGCAGTACGAATTTGAAATTGAGGGAGCAATTTTTCATGGCAAGCAAGCCAGCTAGAAGGTTCTTCTTTCAGGTGCAAGAGAAGACGGTACGGTTGTTCAAGTTTAGAACTCTGTCAATGTCAAGTGGGAAGAAAGAGTAGTAGGGGTGTGATGCCCAGGAGGGGACGGGCACAGTTATCAAGGTGACTAAGTATTTGGGTCATGAAACTTTTTTTTTTTTATTGTGGAGAGAGGCATATTTTTCTGATGTTATGGAGGTTAATACTCACTCCATTAGAGGGTGAAGTCTAGTGGAAGTGTTGGAAAGGTGAAAGCAAGCCAGGTGGAACTGGGATGTGTGAAGGAAGGAGAAGGGGGTCCTTAAATACTGGAAGGTAGGCCACATTGCCTTGAAAAACCTGTGCTAAAGAAGAGCCACCCAATGATGAACTGCAGACATATGTGGGGAGAGTTCAGGAGCTAGGGAAGGAGAACAATGATTGTGTATCACTCACAAAAAGGAGGTATGAGAATCCGAAGGAGATTAGTTCACTGGGGAGTTCGTATAGGGGGGAGGAAGTAAATGGGCAAGAGCAGATCCTTGGCAGACACCTACAGATAGAGTGGTACGGTCAGTAGCTTTTTCAATTGTAGTCAGGCTTGAGTGCCTTCATTTATTCATGTGTTTACAGTGTGCGCATTTCTTCCATGCATTCTGTCTGGGCATAAAGTGTCTACATATGGTTTGTAGTGAGATATCGTTTGCTGTATCCCCTCTTTAGAGGTCCATGCATGATGTGCTATAGAATCAGCAATTCCCCGCACAGAGACAAGTCGTGCATTACTTCGAGGCTGCTGAACAATAGTACCCATACATGTACTGCTTTATAAAAGACCCATGCGAAGTGATTAATGAAGGCCGAGGGAAGCTCTTCTATTGCCAAGGATTTGCTGTTCCGCTGTTTTGCGATGAGTGGTACAAAGCAGTAAACAAGCCAACATATGGCAAGCGTGAAGACTGCCCGCAGCAACTAACGCAGGCACATGACACGTATTACAAAAACAATAACATAGTGCACAGGTGGGGCGGGTCAAAGGTGAGGGGAGAATGCGACAGGCGGAAGACAAACGGTATAGTAACAAGGTTTTGAACTGTACCCGCAGGGCGAAATCACACGAGGAAAGGTACCGGGCAAAGAATGGACGCTACAAACAACAAAGGATCCCAACTGATCTCAACCAAGTCCGTAGATGTGTTTTAAACTCGAATATCGAGGATTAAAACAGAAGTTTCTTTTGTAACTGTGTCACAGTCAAACGAAGCATCAAAACATAGCCAACAGAAATAGAAAGGAAAAAATGACGTGTGGTATTGTAAACTTGCAGCAGGAGCAAATACTGTCGCTGCTGTAGATGGCATGGACGGTTCAGTGGAGAGGTGCGATATAGCGAGTTCTATCTGTAATCATAGTTGTCCCTGTGTCACATCTTGGACCTTGTGCCATTCTTGACATTTTATCCGGAAGCACTCATCATTCTGGGATCATTAGGATAATAGCTAACAATGACTAATCCCCCTCACTAGCGTGAGAAGGGGGTTTAGATTCTATTAAAGACAAGGAGGCGAGTATTATGCGTTACAATCTTTACTCTGAAACCACAGCAGCAAAGAAACATCTTTTACAGACAAAAACGTTTAAAAAACAGAACTAAATACTGTTCAATGTCAAAGTAAGGGGGGGCTCCCCAATCCATCATGGCAGACAGCTCATGCCCTGCAAGAAACCAATGAGCAGGGACCCTCCTCTATATAAGTTCTTTACTCCAATCTCAACTCTTCCTTCTGTTGCTGTCTTGAACCAGTCGCCCACTGCGCAGACGATATGATAAATTATGAAGACAAAATCCAGCGAAGCTCCCGGATCATGCACTCTCCACATCTTGTCACTGTGAGCAACATTCTTGAACAGAGCATCTCAGCCCGAAGCTGTAAGAACAACAAACAAAGAAGGGTGGATGGAAGGAAAGAACAACAAACCAAAGAATGCTCTCTTGAAACACCTGTGTAAAAGTACGCTATACAGGCCATATCATATCATATCAAGTGTGGGTGGGTGTTATAATACTCGCTTCCTTGTCTTTAATAGAATCTAAACCCCCTTCTCACTCTAGTGAGGGGGATAAGTCATTCTATGGCAAGACAGGATGCTCATATTATGCAAGTTCGAAGCCCTTGCATCACATTAATTACAACATGATCAATACAATAGTGACAATACAATAATATGAGAATAAATGTTTTAAATGTTTCCATTTTGATCAAACAACTGATTGCAAAAAGTATTCCCCCAGGCTAGGCTGCCCCAATAACTGTCCTATAAGTCACAGCAGTGTTACTGCAAAAAGAAACTATAAAGATGTGCCAATTCCAGCGTTCCTCACCGGCAACCAAACCAACTGATTAAAAATAGGGGGCAGGGGGGAACTAGACAAAAATCTTCCTATAGTAATAGGTTATGGGGAAAAAAATAGGAGTAAAAAGCTCCTCTGTTGTCAACATCAAACATTTAAAACACTTAAAGTCATACCATCTTCTGGTAACCTATATAGCAAACGAAAGAAGTTACACACTAAAAGAAATTACCCCCTAGGGGGTGAAAGCTTTGTAGGCTCCATCCCTTGTGTTGAAGGAAGACATCATATTAGAAACAGGACATATAACATAACTACCCGGGGAACCGAGTTGGATCACCAAACAGTTAATATGAGGTTGCTTACCAGAAAAGAATTAACCTCCATCTTAGTAAATCTGAACACCCCAGCACCCTGTGCTGGCACTTTATTGCAGAACAATCTTCCGTAAGAACGCAAAAGGTGTACCTGCCATGCAGGCGGCTAAGTGAACCCAGTTGCTACTAATTGTCTCCCAGCCCTCGGGCAATCACACTGACAGACACCATCACGGATGGCTAGTGCAGAGAAACTGGAATGCCCTGTGATAGAGAGGCCGTAATAACTTGGACTGAAGATGAGCAGCACTCCCAGACCCCTCTATCCCACTGAGGGATACTGTGTCTTCCCATAGGAGGAGATAAAACCTCCTCCACTTATCTAAGGAAAAGAAAAACCTGCAACCTAGAAGGAGAAGGGTACCATGAGGTCCACACTGAAGCCCCTCTTACACCTCTAAAATAAATACACTCCTGCACTTATAACCAATCCCCATGGCCGTAGAAGGCGCTTCGCTTAACTTAGTGAAATACCAGGAAATTGGTGCAAGGGAAAATAAACAGATGGGAGGGAAATGCCCAGTGCGAGCTCTGCACTGGTCATGAGCAAGAACTCCTGTTAAAGGAAAAACGGAAACCATCAGGAGTTACTCCTAGAGGTGTAACATTATGATGCAATCCCCCAGAAAGGGTGGCAGGAAGGGGAGTGGGTGGATGGGGGGGTGGGGTGTTCATTGACTTTGGGATAATTATTGTGCCCAGTAATCGAAAGATTAGAAAGAAATACAGTGACCGCTGTCCCTTCAAAACTGAGGCCTGGACCTCTGTATGCATGCAAGGATGACTGGTCTCTCCGGGGATCAGGGGAAAGGAAAATGAGGTACATTGAACATAGCAAAATAGCACTTATATAGTGCCACAAACCCTCAGGTGTCTGAGCGCTGCTTATTATTACTACCCACGGTGTGTGGTGTGCATTTATCGATCTCGGAAGGATGAAAGTCTTACTTAGGCCCTTCCAGAATTAAAAAACCTGCATCAGCAGGCTCTGCACAGATGTGAAAGCAAACACTATTTGCTGCGCTGTAGGAAAAAATAAATAAAATGAATGAAACTAAACAACTCCCTTGAGGGTAAAGAACTGTGCTTGTACTCCTCAAGCAGAGGAGAAATTGTAACACACTGCTAGACGTATAATCGGAAACAGACAAAGCCTTAGGAGGAAAGCTATAGGGACGTGCTCCAGAATGTTATTTGGTAACCTTTTCCTCTGATACCAGCAAGAGTTGCCTAACACTTCATCAAAGACAGAACCTGGGTTGCTCAACTTTGTCTTGCAATAAAAACTGAACAGTTACCCTTGAGCTGACCCTGTCCCTGTCAATAGTGAAAATGGTATTAAGAATGTCATATTGGGACAAATAGTAAGGGAAATCACGCCACCCTTTAAGGAGTGGACTTGGTGTTGCCGAGCAGGCAAACCCCATCTGCACATCAAGTCCTGCAGCCCTCAATGGGGACATTAAGGGTTATTTCCCTCCTCATCTTGTTGAGAGAAAACTCAGTAATCTTAATCAACACAGTTACCATCCTTCCAGTCTTCATCAACCCTTCTTTTTGGGGTTTTATCCTTTGCCTGGGCGAAGGACACCTGGACTGTTTTACTAATATTGTGACGCCTTATGAAGGCTAGTAGAGCAGAGATCACCAAATATTTGTATCAGGAAGCACTGACTGAGCGAGCAATTGTTATTGGGAAGGAAATGCCTAAGGAAACGGACTGAGTTGTTCTGTAACTAACTAATGTAAAGGGTGACAACATTTTTCCAAAAAAGAGAAAGGTTAACACCTGAGTGATGGTTAGAGAGGAAGGTAGGGCCCCTCCTGATGGGTCTGTTTACGACCATCTCCACACACTCTTTTCTTTGAAGTACTAAATACATATAAAATGCCCTAGGAAGTGGGGTTACGCCCCGACAGGGGTCTGAACCCCGGCACTTTATGGAAAACTGATGCTTACTGAGCCATATGTGCTACTGCCAATCAGAAAAACGTAAATGTGCTCCAGGCACAGCTTAAACATATTGTTTATCCAAAGAGTACACTGAGCAAGTGCATCTCAACTGCTCACCCTAGTATGGTGTGGTAACCAGCAGTACACGAGGGGCAACCTCGCAGTAAAACACAGGCAAAGCCTGCCACCGATCAGGTTTATGGCACCTACAGTGAAGGAAATCACCTATGCCATATGCAACTCTTAAACAAAGCTGCAGACTGGCAGCGCATCAGGCTCATGAGCAGGCGTGTTCCAAAATGATTACAAAATATTCTTTTATTAAAAATGAAATTAAAATATATAATCTTTTTCAAAAATATATAGAAACAAACATGTATTGGACCTGGTGCGAAAACAAACCTAGGTCCTCCTGCATGCAAAACCTGTCACTCTATCATTGATCTAGGAGTGCAGCAGAAGCTTTATTACAAAATAATTTAACTATATTCCCTTGAAAAGAAAAGAAAAAACACACTTAAATCAAAGAAGGCGTAAGTATATTTCATCTCAAAATTAACCCTGCTGAACTCGGGTTTCCAGCACTGCAGGCACCGAACATGCCACTGCGCCACTGAAGCACTGCACTGCTAAAGGCAAGCGTTGCTGCTACAGTACCTGGCGCTCCCAGGCATTTCCCAACACTGAGGCCTGCAAGCCTCAAACAAACACTGAGGCTGTGCGCACCGGGACTGAAGCGTTATCAGCTTCCTTGAAACCGGCGCGCAATGGGACCAACAACAGGGCGGCAATCAAAGAGGCTCGCGCGTGCCGGGACCGAAGCTTAGCAGCTTCTTTCAGACCGACGTGCGATGGCCACAAATAACATTTTAATCAGAGGCCTGTGTGCGCCGCGTCTGAAGCAAAGGCTTCCATTAGACCGGCGCGCACGGGATTAAAGCAAAAGAACATTCAGCATACGCTGCTATTATAATGCACCCAACATGCTGGCATTATCAAAAACAGTACTGTGGTAAACATTTAAGGGACTATGCAAACATCTACTTCATGTATTAATAATGGCTCCGTGGAGCCCAACCAATTAAGCAAACGGCTGCCCGCGGCCTCACAGATACAATGCCTTATAATATAAAGGCCCAATATATATTAAATACATATACAAACAAATTTACATGTACACAATTCTACAGCCTTAATGTAACTATTATGGTCCATTACTACTGACTAACATGCAAGATACAAACTGAAAGGAGTGACTTAGCTGTGGTGTCAGCAGCAAAGAAAGATTGAGATTGGAGTAAAGGACTTATAAAGAGGAGGGTCCCTGCTCATTGGTCTCCTGAAGGGCATGACCTGTCCTCCATGATGGATTGAGGAGTCCCCCCCTTACTTTGATATTGAACTCTATTTAGTTCTGTTTTTTAAACTCTTTTGTCTGTAAAAGTTGTTTCTTTGCTGCTGTGGTTTCAGAGTAAAGATTGCAATGCATAATATGAGCCTGTCTTGCCATAGAATGGAAACAATGAAGGCTCATGCAAACAATGCAAAGTGCTGTTGGATACATTGGTAGGTATGGCCTTTGGTGTCGCACATGACATTATGCTATTAGGTAGTTGGGTTTAACACACTTCACTAGCCCAACATGTTAAAACAATTTACGCAAAAAAATGTTGGTACGGTAAGTGAACACTTAGGATTCGTAAGAACGATGCAGACGTAAAAAATGATGGTGTTTTCCCCTTGCCCCCTTTCCATAAAGACTTCTCCAAAATCTCATGCTTTATCGTAAGTTCAGCGAACAATATGTTTATTCTACACTTTCAGTGTTTCTCACACCGGCAAATGGCATTTTAAAGCTTTTCCAATTCTTTTTGAATCGACCTTCATCATTGCGGGTCGCCTTTGGGAAGCTGGGCTTTTAAGATGAGAAGTGAATAACATTATAGGAGCTGGCTGCCCTTTAAATAATAACTATGATTTGCTGTGATTCTGAGAGAAATCTGCAGACCCCCTAAGTATTTAAGCCAAGAGCACAATTTATTTGCTTTCCTGGACGCTGTCAACTGTTAATAATCATGTTGTCGTTATTTTCAGAGCAGTCACAAACATGTGGTTCTCTCCACTTAGAAGTCTGCCTGCAGCCTTAAATGTCATCTGACAAAGTCACAATCTTAAGTGAAGGTTTATTCTACACTTCTGGAGTCAATCGGTGCAGCCAATTAGGCTCTATTAGAAATGTCCTGCTGCTCTCCAGTAAATGTATGGAAATGTATGCATTTTATTTTACAAACAAAGTTGTCCTTGCAACGAGAAATGCAATTTTTCGGATCCGCCGATATCGGCAATGGATTCATGTAATTTACTGCACGTGGAACACTTTACATTTATTCAGGTACCTGAGTGGCAAAGGGGTCATTGGCACACCCTGTTAATATGCACAGAGACCGCAGAGATTTCATGGAGTATGTATGACCTATGAATTATGCATTGTGAAATGTAATCTTATTCAGTCTTTTAGATCAGACATTATCATAGGTTTTGAGTGGAAGAAAGGAGTGTGGCCGACGGAAGGCATACATGCCATCGTTATCCATTCGATTTGGAAGACACGAGTCCAGTCATGGTTGAAACTTTGCATTCTGGGATGTGTAGTCCTGGGTTTATATTGCAGACATCCAGAACTACAAGTCCCAGAATGTAAAGTTAAAACCAGTACTGGACTAGTCTCTCCCGAAGGCAATGGATAATGTTGGCATGTATGCTGAGATGACATTGAACACATGGTAGATTGACCGCATTGGAAAACACCTTGTCTACATGGTGCCATTCAGAAACAGGTACTCTCGGATAATCTCCTATCTTTGGCAGAAAACGTTACATTGGCCAGATTACCTTGAACACTTTATTTTCCCAATTTACCACCAGCTGTGCTCTGTTTTGGATGATTAATGTGTCATTGTGGGCTTCCGATGAGAATTGTTTACCTCAGGATGAAGGCCTCTTATCACCCAGACATCACTTTTTCAGTCGTGGGCTTTTCTCGAACGAGACTACAACTCTCAGAATGCATGTGTTTGTTCAATCAAACCCTCATATTATAAAATGGATCACCCCTTGACTTGGAGTCATCTGGTCACCTTACAACGTCTGCTTACATTTGTTGCAACTAGGAATGGGCGATGGACAAACCACATGGTTAAGTCTAGGTTTTTTGGAATGACCAAAAATATTCTATTAAAGGTCACTTCCTTATACACCATAATTATGGGTATCCTCAAAACCTGACAGTATTTTGCTAAACAGTGCTTTGAAGAGCCACCCCTTAGTTTATACTAAACATTTGTGTAAGTCTACTCCTGTGTTCTCATTTGTATACCTGTATGAGAGCTTAGTAGGTTGAGAGCTTGCTGCTGCGATCTTGGCTTCATTCTAGGTCGGCCGGTCTGGTAAAAAAGTGCCATTATTCATGGATACCGCCACTTTACTGGATCGGCCGACCATGGGCTTGCTGCTGGGGCACCTGGCTTACCGTCAGGCATCCTACTGGCAAAATAAAACCTGGCAATGCCAGTGCCGGTAATGACCTCAAATCCCCTATGGGAGTCCTATGGGACTCCATGAATGCAGATTTACACCGTCACTCGTAATCCAGCGGTAATGCCGCTGGACCGAGTGCCGGGAATGGTACCTACATTTGCTGGTATCCTGGTGGCTCTACTGCCAGGATATCTGCAAGGTTAGATTCAGGCCAATTGTTTGGCTGCCGGTCAGAGGTTCGAAACCCAACAAGACCAACTCAGCCTTTCATCCTTCTGAAGTACCAACCTCGGTTGGGTGATATTGAATGTACATATATCATAATATTCAGAAGCTTTCATTGAGAGCAATGGGCACGTTTGTGCTCCTTTTAAAGGGTGGACAAGATGTGATATGAATTTAGCTACTTTACAGATTGTTTTCTAGTTTGTGCTTGCGTGAATGGTATCCATTAATGGACACCTCCCCCACCCCCTGTTCCCCTAGTATTAATAAGACTGTATCCGAGGTGCTTCTACAGGGACACTGCATTTCCTCTCTGCGCGATCGGCTGCAATATTAATGTGTACACTGTTTCCATAACTGACTTGTTCAACTCATTCTGTTGGGAATGCAATGTGCAGTAAGCCATAGCCGCCTGGATGCAATGATGCCGGGCGTGTTGTGGGTGTGGTGCCGGTCACCCAGGAGAGCCTCTGGCCGGAGTGTCTGCTCTTAATGAGAACGTGGATGGTGATTGATGATAGCCAGGAGGCTGCATCCTGGAGCTCAATCAGGGCATCAGGTTAAAGGATCCCTTTGTAAACTCGCTGCAACATCACTGCTATTGCTAGGACTGCGCCCGATGCCGGAGACCTATTACACTGTTATTATGGCCATGTCTGTGGAGGATAGAATAATCGAATGTCAGCAGAGAGAGAGAAGCAAGGGCAAGTCTGGGAGAAAGCAAGGAAAAGGTCATTCAGTTTCATGCACTAGACCACTGTCTTTGCAACTTAAAGTGAACTCTGGCCACTAGCCCTTCCTCCAGTCAGATAATATGTGTTTAATTTAGAAGGTCATTGCAGAAAAGGAACTCTATCTAGAGGGCTTGTCAGTTCTTTTGAGTGCAGAGCACCAAGTAACCACGCAGGTGGCAACAGTGCACGGTATAAGAACCTTTCACATAACATATAATACCTAATACCAAAAAAGTCATTATTCTGTGTTTTTTTTCTCTGGATCCCCGACACTGTTCCACAAAACTATGCTAATAAAACGGCCCACCACAGTTCTCTAGGCCTATGATCCGCAGTGCCACACAAATGCCCTGGACCCAATTCACAAAGGTATGCTGTCACTTCATTGTGGAAAATATGCCTGCTTGTTATGTGATGTTATCCAGTTTTTGTACTGAGCCCATTACCACCACAATGGTCTTATTGTGCTTGCCCTTGCCAGAGAGGGTGGCATATTGTGAACCCGCATAAGAGTCACTAGACGTTAGTCTGTGGATAGTTAAAGAGAGATTGACCAATACACGGACCGATCAGGTGGGGAAAGAATAAGTGGGAAGAGGGCATGGTAGCATGGTTGTGGAAGTATGAATGTCTGTTTAATTGTGATCAGTTTTTTGTAGGCGTGCAAGAGAATCTCATGAAAGCAAAGGATTCACTGTGATCAACATCTAGATCAGACGATGCCTGGTACTCAGCATGGTGGTTGCATGATACTTGAGAGGTGCTCAAGCAGGTCCCAGCAGTGTGGAGGCTTTCACCCGGTTTGTAGGAAACACTCCAATATCAGGCAGGCAACTTGTTTTGCCAAGCCATCTGGCAGATGTGCCAAAGCCAAGAGTTGTATGCGTATAGGTGAATGCGTGGGAACAACAAGAGGTAGGCAGGGAGGTAGGGGGAGCATAAACACACAATGCATTTGAGTACTAAGTTCCTTAAGCTCTGAGTAACTTAAGGTATCATTCATTGTACCTTTTAGACAGGGACACATTCTAATATCCTGATACGTCCATGTGAGAAAAAATACATTTTTCGAACATTCCAATTAACAAGAACAAAACGGTGTGCATTCCTTAACAAGTGCAGTTTCCTTTCGCACCCACAGCATGTACAATTAGGAGAAATGCTGTTGAGGTAACTTCTGCATTCTCAAGACAACTCCTGGTTCAGAGACGGATACACTTGTGGGATGTAGCTATGGGGCGTGGCGGACCATGGACCAGTGAATCCTGTATCCACTTTATATGATATGATATGATATGGCATTTGTAACGTGCCTATACACAAGTGTTTCAAGGCGCGACGGGGCAGGGGGGGAACAAGGGGAGACAGACAACAATCCTACTAGGCCAGGTGTCATTCAGATCGCGCAAGTGCAAGGGTAGAGGGGACTGGGAAAAAGTGCAAGGGGAAGGGAGAGGGGAAAATTGCTGTACATGGTTAGTAGAATACAAGATAAATAATAGGGCCAGCTGGTGGCAAGTGCAAGGAAAAGTGCAGGACATGGTTAGTAGAATACAAGATAAATAATAGGGCCAGCTGGTGGCAAGTGCAAGGTAAGTGCCGGGAGAAGGGGCTGTAGGATACAGAGACAGTCCCGTAGTGCAGGTAGGCAGTAGAGGGAAGAGTGGCAGGGCCAGGGACAGAGATCGGAGAGTGGCCCGGTAGCAGATTCAGTCCAGGTTCAGTGTTTTTAGCAGGGGAGAGAGGGAGACAAAGCGGAGGCAAAGAAGAAGGTTTTGAGGTGCTTCCTGAACCAGAGAGGGTTCTCCTCAAGTTTCAGGGAGGCAGGAAGGCTGTTCTAGAGGGAGGCCCCTGCTGCAGAGAGAGACTTACCTCCAGCTCGTTGCTTGGAAAAGCGGCTGACCCTGAGGTAGTTGGAGGTGGATGAGCGAAGAGCTCGAGAAGGAAGATATTTAGGAAGAGAGAGTTGAAGGTATTTTGTCCCAAGGCCCCAGAAGGCCTTGTGGACAATGCAGAGGGTTTTGAACTTAATCCTCGCAGCCACTGGGAGCCAGTGTAGTGATTTCAGTCCTGGAGAGATACGGTCCTTGGGCTTGAGGCCAAGGACAAGTCTTGCAGTCCTGTTCTGGATAAATTGCAAAGGGCAGAGAGTAGAGGCAAGAAGATTTAGATAGAGGCTTCTGTCACCAAGCCTCCACACACGTTGGTGATCCAGCACAGCAATATAAAAAAAGCAAAGGCGTGAACTGAGGACGTATCTCTCACAAATCAACTACTTTAGACAAGGAAACTGTTCAAGAAAATGCTGATGCAACAAATGAGGTTTCAGGCGTGTTTTAAACTGATTAAGAGTGGGACATGAACAAATGGCCTAAGGTAAAGAGTTCCAGAATGTACGGACTAAAAGTTGGAGAGAGCAGAAACAGAACGGTGCACAAGGATGTCTTCAGCATTGAAAAGCAGAACATAGTTTTATGGAGGAATGATAATGTAAAATCAAAGAACAGAGAAAAGAGGGAGTCGGGGCATGAATAATTTTGGAAATTGGATGTGAACCCGTATTCCTTGTGGGTTTATTTGTGTAAATGGGCAGAGTGTCACCGCTGTTGGGCATTTTTTTTCTTTCTTTTTTTTCCCTTTCTTGCTCCTCCCCACCCCTGCTTGTGCCCTCTCTTGTTGTTTTGCTTCACGCTTCCTGCACGGGAGAAATAAACAGTCAGGACATGGTATGCTCCACCTGCAGGGGGAGTGCACCTGTGCGTGAGGTGTTTTCACCTCATCATTGATGGCAGCTCCCCTGCCGGTCACCGTAGGTGGAAGGTCCCCACAGAGGATAAAGCCCAAGGGGAATCCTTTGAGCAGCGTTCGCCATGACAGCCATGAGGGAGAGAGAGCTGCAGAGCATCTCAGTGGGCAGCCAGGCAGTGCCCTGAGGGCGTCCTTTTGTCCGGGCCGGCTTTGTCTCTTTCCCCTACCCAGGATTGAGAGAGTGTGCTGGGGTCGGTATCAGTAAATGGCACTTGCCGGGTACTGGTCAAAGCACCGGCACCTCTCGTTGAGGGACAGAGCAGCGTTCATCGTTTCTTGCTGGCTGATAGTGTTGGAAAAGGGCACTGCATATAGCGTGTTCAAATGTTATGGCGAACACGTGGGCTCTGTCATATAGGCCCAAATATAGGTTCTAACAAGTGGTTAGTAGAGAACTGGGGAAGTCCTAACATTACGAGTTAGCTCCACGGAACGTGATACTGAAGTATTGTACCTCAGGCAAGTGTTGGGCGCACAGTCCGGTTACCAGGTGGAAGGTCACGTGGCATCTTGAGGGCGTGACCCACCTTTCTCATGGAGGTGGGCCATTGTTTCTACAGAAGCCGCATTTGACCATTGGGTGGTGCGTTAGGGGATCAGTGTGTTTTTTTTCTTGTGTGGCAATACCGGCCCCATGTGGCCTTTCCCGGCCATGCTCGGTCGAGTGCAGCAGTCTGAGGGGACACTTATGTGGGAGAAAGACGTTTTGCAACTCCCTTATATCAGGGCGGTTTGCCGGTCTACGTGTGGTGATTGGTTTCGGGACTGCTGTTGGCAGGTTGAGCTGTGAATGTGGTTCTAGAGGTTGTGCACTAAGGAGGTAGCCCACAGTTACCGGGAGTATAGAATTTCCAAAGTGGGTCTCTGGTTACCACTCGGGTACCAGGAGGCCCCATGAATGTTATGTCATTATTTATTTACCAAAGGTGAATCAAATTGGTCCCAGGTGACCCCATGAATGTTATGTAATTATGTATTTACCAAAGGTGAATCGACTTGGTCCCAGGCGACCCCACGAATGTTATGTCATTATTTATTTACCAAAGGAGAATTGACTTGGTCCCAGGCGACCCCATGAATGTTATGTCATTATTTATTTACCAAAGGTGAATCAACTCAGTCACAGGCAACCACATGAATGTTAAGTAATTTTTTATTTGCCAAAGGTGAATTAACTTGTTTCCCAGGCGACCCTATGAACGTTATTTATTTATTTATTTACCAAAGGTGAATCGACTTGCTCCCAGGCAACCTCGTGAAGGTTATTTAAATATGTATTTACCAAATATAAATCAACTTGATCCCAGGGGACCTCATGAATGTTATTTAAATATTTATTTACCAAATGAGAATGAACTTTCTCCCAGGTGACCACCATGAATGTTAGTTAATGTGTTATTTAACAAAAGTGAATGAATTTGCTCGGCATTGG
The DNA here is from genome assembly GCF_040938575.1 of Ambystoma mexicanum. NCBI lineage: Eukaryota > Metazoa > Chordata > Amphibia > Caudata > Ambystomatidae > Ambystoma > Ambystoma mexicanum. The sequence goes on along the minus strand of NC_090924.1, from coordinate 833,711,152 downwards.
CCGACTGATGTTCTGTAACTATTGAATACCTGTGATCTGGTTTTACACATGTTGATTATAAAGAGGGTTGTCAAGCTTTATCTAAGGAAATAAGACTGTCACTCTTATTTAACCAAGTGCACACTTGTTATGGTTAGCCACCAGTGCGGTCCTAGCTGTAGGAGAGAAGAAAGAAACCCCTCCACTGGCCCACTGGCCCCCTACCACTGTCAGTCATTGGCCCTCATATGTGGTTCCAGCCATCAGCCCCTTGGGTTGTCATTCACACATGTGTGCGGTCAGGTGTAAGTACCCCAAGAACAGGACTCCTACAGGCTTGCTGCTCACCCCATTTTATGGAAACATAGGGAGGAACACTTTACATAGACATGAACACTAGTACTCAAAACCTTTCACCTCAGGGCTAATGAAAAAAGGACCAAATAGAGAGAAATATTAGATGTTAGACGTGAGCACTCCAGACTGTAGAAATGCAAGATCGAGTATAAAACACATTTAGTGAGACCAACATTTTGAGACCAACATTAATTAAGAAGGAATCAAATTATAGTTTGTAATAGTACTTTAGATGAAGCAAAGGTTAATAAATTACTGATTTTTCTTATTATGAAAAGGTGGAATCGACAGGTTTGGATAACAACAGCAATTTAAAGTGGAAGTGAAGAAGATTCAAGAATTAAGCCAAGAATACATGTTTGATGACTAGTTACAAGTTGAAGTGGAGAAAAAGGAAGCATCAGAAGGGAAAGAACTGAAGAGATTACACAGTTCATACAGCCACAAGCCTATGACATAATAAAATTGTCATCCTGGTGAACAGTTATTCTTGTACTACAGGGCTGGGTATGTAGTTAGTTTGTCTGGGCAGGATTTCATCCAGGCCCCATCGGGGTGTAGTAAAGGAAGCCCTCCTTTTGATTCTCCTGAAAATTGTTGTCATCTCCTCTCCACAGCAGGAAATAACCTTACGTGTTAGCTAAGAACAAATGTTTCGAACGCAACCTGCAAGGATTAAATGAACACCCCTCAGAGGGATGCTGGCTACCAGAGACTCTTTGAAGTATGCTCACAGAGGAAGGGGACAGAGTTAGCATTGTCCAAGAGCGAGTTAGAGGACACAAAAGACTTCCACCATTTTGGATCTTGCTGGGGCTCCTCAAAGGTCATGTTTCACAACATTTCTGAATGGAGCCGTTATAAAAAGCTAGAAGGGAACCAAACAGCTGTGGATTTATTTTCCGTACAAGGGGGGGAACAATGTCCCTTTAGTAGATTTATCTATGGACTCTTGAAGGAAGAAGAATTATTTACTTGAACCTAGTTGGAAATACAGCGTATGTCAAGGTCCTGTAGGGTTACTTTCGAGACCAACTCAATTAAGACAGAAGGTGCTGAGAATGGGGCTTTACTGAAATCATGTAGGATATATTTTTTTCTCATTTCCAAGAAAAAGAATGCTAAGCCTGTGAAGCACCTATGGGCATTTCTTTAGACAATCTAACATTCTATACAAATAGTGCAGATTATATAGGCAACCCTGATTTAAGAATACTTAATAAATGTGCACATGCAAAATGTGAGGACATGTGCCCCAGAGGTTTGGTGTTCACTTTCAGCAGATCATGTAAGAAGTGCTGCCAAGACCATTCAGAAAGGCTTGAATTGCCATATTATCAAAGGGGGCATTGTAAAACATGTAATAATGCAAACAAAATGACATATCTGTAACTCCACAAGCCAAACATGTCACATGTATTATTCTTTAATATGACAGTACAGAGCAGTACACATAAAAAATAATAATTGTATGTTAGACTCTTAGAAATCATACAGACATTAATCATATTGGCTAATTTGTATTACAAATAGCATATAAGACACATTAATAGCATGGCACATAAGTAGGCTTTGCCTAAACTTTTTCTTGCTTGTTCATCAATGAATCTAATACAAGGTTCAGTTTACCTTACATTTGAAAATCCACTGTAGGGGAGATTCAAGGTTGGTAACGAGTAAGCCATCTGGAAAAACAAACCTCCTTATCCTTCATCAAAGAGGCACATTATGCCCAGTATGTCAAAAGGATCACCAGCTAAAGGCTTGCATATTGCAGACACATAGGGCTAAATATGATTTTACATTGTCTCCCAGAATTGCATTATTGTCAGATAATCACATGTATGGAAGGGCCTGCTTTCATCAACAATAGATCAGAGCAACTTAATTTCAGTAGGCTTTCCACCTTTGACGGATATTTCAGCTATACATTCACAAAAGGTCCTGAGAAACCCACCATCTGTACTGAGGAAATAGAAGGCTTAACTAAGGGGCTCTGCCAGTCATTATGCTGACCTGATACTCCCATATGGAAAATCAACAAGAAATACAATTTGGTAATTCAAGATATATTTACCATGCATAATACCATTTCCAGTGCAATTCCAAAACAATATGACATAGACTAAAAAGGGCAACTGTTCAGAAGTCTTGAGCATGTACCCCACAAGATGAGACTAAGCATGGTTTATTATTTTTTATAGATTATTAATAAAATCATATAATCGAATGATTCTGCGAATATTCATGAGAATTTAAAATCCATATGTCAATAATGTGAAATGTGTTCTCAAGTTATGGAGGAAAATATGAATTTGGTTCAAACTTGTTCAAAGCCACCCCTGTCCCATTGCTAAAATATTTTGGACCTGTCAAATTAAGGGATGTATACTCTGCATGTTAAGCAAACCAATGGGAAGATTTTCCCAATCAGAAATTGTGTTGCTAAATGACACAGTGTGGGAACATGTAGAGCAAAAAACTCTTAATATAACAATACAATATTATCTACATTTTTATTGCCATTTATAAACATCACTCAAACAAAATACATTCTCTCAAAGGCTCTATACAATTCAGCAGCATCTAAGGTACTTGAAGGAAATCCTATTAGCAGCCACCTACCACACAAACAACCAAGCACAACGCAAACACAAACATTCCACCTTCTCTCTTCGTTAATGTTCCTCCATTGCAAATTCTAACTCTGAACTCATAAAACGTGATTCTCTGTACCACTACTAAAATGGAACAGTACATGGAATGGCTGGAGGAACATTACCCTACAGAGGATGACAGTAAAAGTAGATGCTGAAAACAAAGCTCCAGAGAAAATACAGCACAATCAAGATTTTGTAAGTACATTCTATATATGCATGTAAAATAAGACTAACAATTGCATTTAAAGGAACAAATAACAGTCTACAAACACATATAGAGGGTAATTCATAGAATTTCGCAGAAAAGTGTCGCAAGCGGCTGGCGCAGAGTGTCCGCGTGCGATTGTCTGCGCCAGGCACGTGCGCTAAAACTGATTTCCGCGCACAGCGTATTCATGGATTTTAGGCTCCCAAACCAGCCGTGGCGCAGAGAATCGCAGCGACCCTGCAGCAGCGCCAGTAACGCCCCGAAGAACGCCCTCGCGCAAGGAAAAGCCATCAAAATTGCTAAATCATCGCAAAGGGCTGCGCTAACCCTGGACCAGTTCACCGGGCTGGCAAACAGCAAACGCCAAGCGGGGAACGTGTATTTCAGGGGTGCGCGGGAAGTTCCACATGCGATTGGCCCAGTGCGAGCAAGGTATGTGTATTTCAGGGGTGCGCGGGAAGTTGCACACGCGATTTCAGCAGGGTACGTGTATTTCAGGGGTTCGCGTGAAGTTACTCACGCGATCGGGCCTGGGGGAGCGGGCTACGTGTATTACAGGGGTTCGCGTGAACTTTCTCACGCGATCGGGCCTGGGGGAGCGGGCTACGTGTATTACAGGGGTTCGCGTGAACTTTCTCACGCGATCGGGCCTGGGGGAGCGGGCTACGTGTATTTCAGGGGTTCGCGTGAAGTTTCTCACGCGATCGGGCCTGGGGGAGCGGGCTATGTGTATTTCAGGGGTTCGCGTGAAGTTTCTCACGCGATCGGGCCTGGGGGAGCGTGCTACGTGTATTACAGGGGTTCGCGTGAACTTTCTCACGCGATCGGGCCTGGGGGAGCGGGCTACGTGTATTTCAGGGGTTCGCGTGAAGTCTCTCACGCGATTGGCCCCGTGCAAGCAGGGTACGTGTATTCCAGGGGTGCACGGGAAGTTCCACACGCGATTTCAGCAGGGTATGTGTATTCCAGGGGTGCGCGGGAAGTTCCACACGCGATTTCAGCAGGGTATGTGTATCCCAGGGGTGCGCGGGAAGTTCCACACGCGATTCCAGCAGGGTACGTGTATTTCAGGGGTGCGCGGGAAGTTCCACACGCGATTGGCCCCGTGCAAGCAGGGTACGTGTATTCCAGGGGTGCGCGGGAAGTGCCACACGCTGTGGAATGTATTTACCCATGCATCCGAGCCCTACCTCAAAACTGTGCAGTACTGACATGGAAAACATCATGATGGCAGAGCTTCCCAGAAAATGCACAGGGAAATGCATGAAGAATAGGCTGCCACTCATTTTTGCCGATGTTATGGGCACAGAAGGACACTGCCTAAAACCACCATTGGACTACCCACACAGTAGTCTGAAACCATTGGGAATGGCAATGCTGATTGCCAAAAGCAAACACATAACTGTTGGGAATTCATTTTCTTAAATCCCAAAAAGGGGTGCAGTACCAGTACTCACCACTATCCAAAAGCCGGCGTTTTAAAACCACCAGATTTTGTAGAAAACTGAATAAATGAACCCAAAACATGCCAAAGAAAGACATTTTAAGAGGTGGATCCAATGTAAAGTTATATTCTGAAGTGACTTGAAGGTTTATAACAAGACTGGCTGAGCTGTGGATTTCAGCAGTTTAAGTAAATTTGGACTGAAAGACACTAAAAAATTTAAATGTTTAAATTGACTGAGTGACCTACTTTTGTGTGTCACATAGGTTTCAATTGTTTAAATGTCATAGTTTTAAACTTAGAATCAGCATTCTAGCTGCATATGTAAACATTTTTAGTTTTATTTGAATGCAGAAAACTGGGGAACAGAAATGACATGTAGCTAAAAACTGGCTTAAAGAGATTCCAATTTTGCCTGGCAACTACCCCCCATCAGGAGTGAAACTTGAGTCACAGCTGTGTTCCCAGGCCTATCTGCCTTTTGCTGGCCACACTAAGGATATGCCATCTCTCTGATAATTGAATTAAGGGGAGCCCCCACAGAATACAGGAGCTCTGAACAAAGCCCTCTCCTGACTCAGGCAGATGGTTTATTGCAGATGTCGTAAAAGTAGCTTCCTCCTGAAGCAAAGGGGAGGGGCACTGCCTGTGAGAGCAAGCTGGCTTGGCAGAACTGGAAAAACCAGAAATTCAACCTTGTGCTGGTGGAAAACCACACCCCTTTGGGGCCAGAACATAACTCTAAAAAGATGAATAACTCATAGTACGGACTTGTGAAAATTTTATAAATTATACCATAATTCTTGTGATTTTTCTGCCCACATTTTAAGAGGTTTTTAGAACCGGTGGCATGTTCAGGGGAGTTTTAGCGGAAAAGAGGATATTACTCAAAATGTGTGCATGTGAAAAATCTGACACTTCATCAACTAATGTCCATACTCCTTGCGCACATGTGTGTAAATTTGGGGTAATGTCCGGTATTGCAAACCAGTTAAAAAGTGCAAAATATTGCCATTTCTGAATGCAAGCTCCCAGGAAGAGCAGAGTTTGAACAGGGTATACCTCCTGTAATGCATGATGGGTGCATATGATTTTAAAACAATATGTACCTCTGCAAATATGTATTTGGTTCAAATCTAGATTTGTGTGTAAGTTGACAGGAGGAGTGGACTTTCTGCAGGCTGTAAAATGACATCACTCTGACACAACTTAGCTCCCCCAATCAGGGGAGAAATGAAAGCTTGGCCAATGATAAGTGGAGAGGGGCTGGCTAGTGATGCTGCTCACACACACCCATTTTAAAAACACATAAAAGCAGAGAGACAGGACAGATAGGGACCTTCAAATCCATTTGCAGCTGGAAGCTCTGCCGGGAAAATCCATACTTTACCTCCATCAACTTCAGAGACCCAGACCAGACCAGCAGAGTAGAGCTGACCTGTTAGCAGAACCAGAGAGAGCTGACCCAGATCATTGTGAAGTGCAGAGACCGGAGTCCAGTCTAAAACCTGACCAGATCCCTGGCGAGGCCCATTTAACTCAAGAATATAGTGTGAGTACCTAGAAAACTGTGCAGAACCAATCTCCTAGTTAAAATAATATAATTCAATCTATTTTAATCTAAGTAGAATTGTCTCCTAACTGTCACCTGTCATTTGTAAAGCTGTCACCTGTCATTTTCTAGTTGAAAGCTGCACTTGTCTTTTTGAACTTTAAAATTTCGAATCTGAAAAACGACCTTTATTTAATCGCTCATATCTCCGTGACCGTTTGTGCTAGAGACTTGCAGTAACTTTCATCTGGAAGCTGAGATCCTAGGCTTTCCTAGGACCCCAAAACGATATTGCTAGCCCTTGTAGTTCCTCTGTAATCGCGCCAGACGCATTCGCGAATTTTACCACGATTTGCAAATTTCTTCACGTGTAAAAATCTGCTGCTGCTTGCCCTCCATTTGCCAGAAATTCGTTTAACCTGCTAATTATCCCTGAATCACTGCTAGTGTGAGCCTGGACTAATATTAACTAGATACCACTCACCCTGAACCTCTAGAGGGAATTAAAAGCAATTTAGCATCTTTTTCACTTAATTGCCAGCACATATAAAAGCATTTTGCCTGTGTTTTCCACGTCTGTAGTCTAAGTTGCTGGGTTAACTGAATCACATTTAATTGCATTTCTGAGAACTGTGTGCCTTTCTTCCATTTCCTTGCATAGCATAAAAGGGAGGGGATTGCCAGAGGAAAGTGATTACATTGTCTTTTGCTGAAATTCTATCAAGTTATTTTCTTTACTGCATTTCATTCCACATTGCATCCATTTGAAACCATAAAAGTATTGTTGCTATCTTATCCATTTCATGTCAACTCCTTAGTGATTATAAAGAAGTGTGCTAGTGCCAGATTCTCTGTTGTTAATCTTTATCATATCAGATTAAGTGTGCTATTCAATTATTAATTTATTCTAAAGTGTGATATATATATCTATTGTTTAAATTATCAATTAAACCTTTTAACTTGCAAAACAGAACTACTTTTTGGCTCAGTGGGGTCAGGAGGATTCCAAGAGAGGGGTGTTATATAGGGGTAGTCATCCAGAACGCATGAACTGGACATAAAGTTATATCAATAAGGGTTTTCATTCAGTATTATAGACTAGGCGTTGACTTAGCTGTAGTGTTGAATTGAATCCTCTTACAAATTGGGGGCTCGTGCCGGACGTTTGGGTTAGATCTACCATTTGTGCAGATTAATACAGCGTGCCAGCTGACCAGATACACATATCCGGTCGGATCACCACGCTGTGTTACGCTGTAAAGCACTCCTCAAAGGAACGCTCTTAGGAAAAGGTCTGTTTTGCAAAAATAAAATACAAATTTCTGTAAGTCAGGACAGAGACCAATCTCTAGAATGACGACCTTAGTAGACATGAAAATAGCCAGAGAGCACCTCTTACATAAACTATTTGTGAGAGGTGAATGGACTGAACAGGGCCAGGATGCCTGGTTGCAGGCCATCACGCGACAGGTCACTGAAACAGGGTCAGACCTATGGAGAGATCAGGGTCCATTACATGTGGCCCTGAGTGAACTATATATGGCTCCTAAAGCCAAAGATGAACACAATAAGATTGCCAGGGTAGCGGCATATTTATATTTACATATGGGAGCCATGCAGGATAAATGCACTGAAAGCCAAGATCTGGCAAATAGGCAACAGATGGCAGTAGAGAAGGCCCGATCTGATCTGGCCTCTTCTGAGCAGAGGCTGCAGAGGAGCCAGGAGTCAGAAAATGATAGTAGGCAATATATCATTAAAATAAAAGAGGATATGGGCATCCTACAACAGGAAAAGACAGACCAGGATACCAGATTTCTGGCCCTGCAGAAGGAGCACCAAGACAGTTTGGACTCCTTACTGCAGAACCAGAAAAAGTTGGAGCAACAGATCAATTTCAACAGGGCATGCGCGGAGCAGGTAGTCACCCTGCAAAGCCAGCTAGATAGAGAGAAAGAGGAGAGCAATAAACTGATTCTGAAAGACCTGGATACCCAGGCAGAGTTTGATGAGGAGCGCCAAAAAGCTGGTGCCTTTCAACGACAGAGGGACGACCTGGCAGCACAGATGCAGGCTCTCAGTCAGGAAAGAGACACTTTAGGCCAGGAAGTCTGCCACTTAAAAAAGGAAATTGAAGAAAATCACCTGGCCCTCCAGGGGCTGGGTGACCTCCAAAAAGAAAACCAGAACTTGGTAGAGCACACCAGAAGGGTGGAAGATGCTCTGGCAAGAAAGGAGCAGGCCAGTAGGGATGGGACTCAGGAGGTAAACCTCCTGCAGCAAAGACTGGCCCAGTTCTCCAGGACCAACCAGGAAGCACAGAGGGAAAATGAGGCCCTCTGTCAACACAATGATAGGCTCCAACAACAGGTAGCGATGCAGGAGAGACTGATAGAGTCTAGTAAGGCCTTAACTGAGGAACTGAAGGCGCAGGCTCTTGCATTGCAACAGGGAGCAGGGGCGGATAGAGATGAGGTTCGCTGGGAAAGAGAAACTCCTGAGCATAACCCCAGGAGCCCTAGTACCAGAGGCCTTTATTACTCTCAGTCCCTGGACTCTGCCACCCCCATGTTCCCTGGCGCACATGAGCACAGGGCCACAGGGATGGCAGATTACTATCCAGCTAAAAGTATGGGGCTCATAGGCCAGTACCACTCAGGAATGGAGGGGTGGGCATCTGGGTATGGGCACCCAAGTATAGTACAGTTCAGTGGGGAACCCCAGGAGAGTAGGCCCCTTAAGGGCATCCTGAAAACCTCTGCCCAGTTAGGTCAGTGGGGGGGGGGGTACCCAGCAAATCCTGGCAGCAAGGAGGGATCTGAGGACTCCTCTGAGCACCACAGGAAACAGGAGACCAGGTCCCCACATTCTGCCAGCCATTCCCAGGCTCGCAGAATCCGGGAAAACCTGGAAGAACAGACAGGAACCTCTGGGAGCAGTGCCTCTGAGTCAGAGGATGAATGGACAAGGGTTACCCGAACCAAAAAGGCCAATAAGGCAAAAAGGGCCTTGCTTAAGGACCCCTTAAAGCAGATTAAGGCGATCAGGAGTATCATCACGCCTTACCATAAGAACGCTAAGTATTCTGTTTGGGAGCACTTAGAGTTGTTTGAGCAAATGATGGAGACTTTCCATTTGAAGGACAGCCAAAGCTGTATTCAATATGTAAAGTGGACCTTCTCCCCGGAATACTCCAGTTTCTTTGCGGGGCTGGAGGACCAAAATCATTTAAGATGGTCCACCTATAAGGCGGCCATCTTGAAACATTTTTCCATTCATAGAAATCCTCAAGAGGCTCGCAAGGCAGCCTACAATTTGCAATGTGGGGAGGATCAGGCCCCACAAGAATGTGTGCAAGAACTGAAACGTGCTTTTGCGCAGACCACCAGAAGGGTGCGCACAGACAGTAGAGAATTCATCAATACATTTTTTCATGCCTTGCCCAAATACATAATGACCCAGCTCGTGAGGGATTTTCACGAGAAAAGATCTTTAGACTGGGTCATTGAACAGGCTACCCGGATCTATGAGGTGCAGAAACTGGTAGATAGCAAAAGTAATGCCCAGAAAAACCCCAAAGCCGACAGCACCCCTGCTGCTGCCAAGGTGGCAGAGGTAAAGGTCACCCCCGTTTTGGATTTGGAGATGGGGGGGCCTAAAAACCTACCTGCACCTAATAATGCTAGGCCCAGAAGGTCCTCGGGCCAGTCACAGACAGGGAGCCAGGGAGGCAGCCCCACAAATGGGGTCCCTCGCTCTCCTGATTATGTAAGCCCCCGTTACAAGGGAAACAGACCCATCCTGGGTTATGTGTGGACTCCTCCAGCCCAAGGGGGAAGATCCAGCCAAGAACCTAACCCAGGGAACTTTCCTCCTAACTTCCCACCGGAGGGCAGAAATTCTCCGAATCCTGGGCAGAACTTTTTCCCCAGGTATCCACCCAATTTCCAGCCCCAAAATCCTCCACCCTTCTTTCCCCAATTCCCTGAGCCCAGACAACCTAATCCGGGAGAGGGGAGGCCAAGGGTGGAGGGGTACCCAAATCTTCCCAACCCGGGGTATTACCAGAGGAGGGACAGCTACCCTTCCCGGGATCAGCCCAGGGGAGAAAACAGGGCCCCGTATCAGCCTGAGCGGGTTTCCCAGTTAGAGCGCCAGGTTCAAAACATGGCGCGGGATCTGGGTCACATACTGAGGGCTCAGCAGAACCCTCAGATCGGCATGCCGGCGCAGAACGCACCCAACTCTGGACCTGGTGCTCCAGAACAATGACGGGGGCAGCACCCCGATAACTCACCGGTTCCCAGGGAGGAGGCACAAAGGGAAGGGGGGTGTAAAGCCTTGGAGGAAGCTTCCTTCCTCACTTGTAAACAGCCCCTGGAAACCCAGGAACCGGAAACAAAATCTCTTGCCCTTGAAAGTCTGCCTCCTAAGGAGCAGAGGGGTGGTAGGAGAAACAAAAGACCCAAACAGACTCAGTTTGAGGAGGAGGTACAGATCTTCCAATTTGAGGGAGAGGGATCCTCAGAGGATCCTGGGAAAAGGATCTTCTCCTTCAGAGAGGGGGGAACTCCTCCCAAAGAAAAATGGGTCCCTAGGGATGCAAATCCAGACTGGGGAGATGTGGAGACTGAGCTACTGCCGCCCACCATCTCATCCCAGAACCAACAGCAAGAAAATCCCCTGGTTCAAACCCATCCTGGTGACTGCCTCCACAAAGGGGGGGGTGGCCCAGAACCGGAACCAGGGGAACCCACAATGGCTCTGATCTCCAGTTGCCAAATTTTTCTTTCAGATTCCCAAGGCTCTCCACAGAACTCTGCCCAAATCTCTTCGCTAGCGACGTCCAAAACCAGAAAGTTAGCCCACCAGTTGTCCAAAAATGTGCATTATCTGTGCCCCCTTGAGGAGAAGGAGGGAAGATATTATGCCCCGGTACAAGTACAGGGGCAGGGTACGATTTCAGCGCTGGTGGACACGGGATCTCAAGCTACCCTTCTGTCCAGAAGGGCCTTTGATGAACTGAATGCAGGAAGGGGAGGGAATTACCAAATTCCTCTCACCTCTCTTCCTGGACAACTCCAGAACTTTGACGGGAAGGAAATTCCCGTCGAGGGGACGGCAGATTTGGACATTAAAATTGGGCGACACAAGTTGAAACACCCGGTCATAGTTGTGACTCCAGAGGGCACCCCTTGTTTACTAGGGAATGACCTCCTGAGAAGGTTGTCACCCCTAATAGATTGCGTAAACAAGGTCCTCTGGACCCAGACTAGCCGACCAATAAAATTAAAACAGTATGGGGCTCATAGGCCAGTACCACAACCATGTCAACCATGTTAGTTTAAACGGCACCTGCCACATGGTTGATCAAAAATCTGACCAAGTAGAATTTCACTTCCAGAATAGCCAAATTCCAGACGTGACAGTAATAGCAGTAGGACAACAGACTGGTGATGGGGGGTCCTCTCTATTTCTGAAAATCAACCTTCCTTCCAGTTTAAGGTGGTATTCCACGCTGGAAGGAAACACTCTGAAATTCTTTACAAATCCACAATCAGATATTACCACTCCTATAGTCCAGGAAGATGTGAAATCAGCTCAGAGCCTGGCTGATATTCAGCAAATTGGAGAGCAGTTGTTCATCCCTGTTCAGTTAAATGATGGGAAGGACTCTGTTCTCGCTCGAGTGTGTGTGAACAACGGTAAGAGCTTCATCAGCGAAGCCATGTTCCGCCAACTCCCAAAAGATCCAGCCATTCCCACATTCAAACTGATAGACAAATGGGAAATGGACCTGGAAGCACCTAATTCCAAACGTCTCCTGCCAAGCAGGTGTATGCTCAAAATCTCCATTGGCAACAAGAGCATAGTCCATAACTGTTGGGTCGTGCGAGACGTCACTGCCGCCTTTTACTTAGGCAGTGACATTCTCAATCGCTTTGCCATTAGTTTGGACCTAATAAACTTCAAAGCTTGGTCCCGATTAGCGGATAACCCCATGGGCTTTGATGATCCAGAAAAAGCATTTAGGTCAGCTCAATTGCTACCTTATGCAGTTGAAATTCAGATTAAAGAGGAAGTCACCATCCCAGAAAGGACCCGACAATTCTCCCTGGAAGTGAAAGTTAAAAGGGGACAAGAGTTGAAAAACCCTGATGCTTACATACATCTAAATGCTTCTCTCCAACAGCAAGGGTTAGGGGTAAACCCAACTCCATTAGTCAACATAGAACATGACACCATTCTAATAGAGGTGGATAACAGCGACTTAAAGAGTATTACTCTAGCCGCAGGCACCATTATTGGAACGGCGGTTGATGACCGACATTTTTCCATCGACTTAGTAAATGAACTGTTAGGACCAATCCCCAAGGACTGTTTTGACAGTGACAGTGAGGACAATACAACACCAGACAGGATTTTTACCCGACATGGGGGGAACTTCCTGGTGTACACTTCTTGCCCTTATGGTAAGGAAGATGTGAATTGTGACTTCAGGAGGGACGAGGTGATTTTCCAGGTCCATGAGGGCTGCCTTTCCCACCTGAAGCCTCCAGTCCAAATCAGCGCTCTGACCAGGGACTTCTCCACCCAGCTGGAGGAGGCCGCTGAAATAGCCAAACCAGAAGTCTTTCCAGGCTTCAGGCAGATGGTGGAAGAGAGAGTCAACCTAGCTGATGCCTGTGTGACTCTGGAACAAAAGCAAAAGTTGAAACAAGTTTTCTTGGATTTCCAAGATCTCTTTGCGGTAGACTCATATGACTGTGGTCGCACCGACATCCACACAACAACAATCCCCACGGACCCTGGCATGACTCCAGTGTTTGTGAAGCAATATCGTTTGCCTCTCGCATCCATGGAGTCCCTTACTGAAATAATTAAGAACCTTGAGTCCAGGGGAGTAATCCGTCCAGTCCACAGCACCTTCAATAATCGGGTGCTGGGAATATTGAAGCCAAACGGCCAGTGGAGACTCTGTGCCGACCTCAGGGAGCTCAACAAACGGGTCCATACTTCCCGATGGCCTCTTCCCTACATTGACCAAGGGCTGGCCCAGATCCAGGGGTCACAGGTATTCACTGCAATAGACCTGACCAATGGATACTGGACTGTGCCTGTCAGCAGGGAGGACCAATACAAACTGGCTTTTACCTTTGGGGGCCAGCAGTACACATGGACCCGGACTCCCTTCGGATACCTCAACTCCGGCAATGAATTCAACATTTTCCTACATAAGGCCATGCCCGACCTGGGTGCGAGGGGTAACCTGGCTTATGTAGATGATGTCCTCATCAAAAGTTCATCTGTGGAGGAACACATAGCGGAGATCCGTTATGTTCTGACGCAGCTGAGGGCCGCCGGAGCAAAACTTTCCTTTCAGAAAGCACAGTGGTGTAGAACCCGTGTTAATTTCTTGGGGCATGAGATTACTCCTCAGGGCCTCTGTCCCCAGGAAAAGAAAGTGGAAGCACTTCAGAAACTGAAAGACCCCACAACTCTGCGAGAACTAAGGAGCCTCCTTGGACTGACTAATTACAGCAGAAAGTTCATTGAGGGCTACGCAGAGATCACCAGACCCCTGATTCATCTCCTGAAGGGGGGGGTCAAGTGGGAATGGGGTCCAGAACAAGCTGAGGCAGTAAGACAACTCAAGAGAAGCCTCTCACAAACGCCTTGCCTAGCTTACCCTGTCAGAAACAAGGAGTTCTTCCTGGAGACGGGATTCTCTAATACGTGCTTGACGGCAGTATTATACCAAAAGCATGACAAGGTCAATAAAGTAATCTCCTATGCGAGCAAAACTTTATCCTCTGTGGAGGAAAAATTCAACGATTGTGAGAAGGCACTCCTGGCAACGGTGTGGGCATTGAAGAATTACCGCCCGTTTATCCATGGGGAACACATCATAGTGGAGACTCCACACCAGCCTCTGCAATATCTCCAAAGTGACAGAATCCGGACCGGAAATGTGAGTAATTCCCGAATTACTTCCTGGATTCTGTCAATGCAAGGCTTTCCTGTGGAGGTCAGATATGGCCAAAACAAGAAGAGTCCCCTCGCGCAAGGTCTGGCTGACTTGCATGATTGTGCCAGAGAAAACTGTCTCGAGGACGAAAGTCTAAAAATCAAGGACAAGATGGAGGCATACCTTAATTCCCCACACAAAGTCTTTGAAGAGGACAAGTGTGAGGGAATGCCCACTGTCTATGTGGATGGATGCTCGTACCATGTTGACAACAACGGGGAGAAAGAACTGGTGGCCGGTGTAGGGAATGCATGGGTGAATGAGTCCCCAGAACCCTCCGCTGGATACAAAATTGGTCCCCGAAGTAGTCAGGTGGCAGAATTGATGGCTGTGCATCAGGCAATCCTCACTGCTGTCCAGCATCAACTCCACGAACTGGTCATAATCACAGATTCAGATTATGTACGGAACGGGTTCGTGGAGCACCTGGTTAATTGGAAAACCAGAGGCATGTTATGTGCTAACAACAAACCCTTGAAACATGGGAAGGTGATCCAAAACATTGATGATCTGGTCACCTCGAATGAGATGACCATCTATTGGAAAAAGATCAAGGGTCATTCCAAAGTAGAGGGACCAGACAAAACTGGAAACGACTTAGCTGATCAGCTGGCCAAAACCGGGGCCATCCAAGGGGATCTAATTGAGATTGAGTCCCTGTTGGGGGAAATCCAGGTCACTGCCATCACTAGGTCCCAGACAAATGCTCACAACGACCTTTCAATTGCACAATGGAGTAAGGAGACCCCTGATGCTGATTTGATTACCGCTCAGAAGGGGGATCCAATAATTGGTAAATTTTACCAGCACCTTGAGGACCCTGAGAACTTTCCCCTGACGGATACCGATTACATTGGGAAAGAGGACCTAAGAGTGTTGATGAAATGTCCAAAAATGTTCCGAATCCAAGACGGTTTGCTGGTAAGGAAATCCAAAGCTGGCCACGATCAGTGGGTGGTTCCTACCTCATTCCGAAGCCTGATGTTAAGTCACGCCCATGATGCGGCCACCGCCGGTCATAGGGGGTTTCACACAACATTGGAAATCTTAAGAGAGGTTGCTTACTGGCCACACATGGGGCAGGACCTCGGCCAATATTTGAAGGGGTGTCTTGTGTGTGCACAATTTCAGCCATCATCCCTCACGCACCGCGCGCCTCTCCAAAAGAGGGGGATGACACTGCCATGGTCAGATTTACAAATCGACTTTGTAGGCCCCGTGATTCGCTCTGCTAGGGGGAATAAGTACATGTTGACTGTGACATGCTTGTTTACCAAGTGGGTGGAATGTCTCCCAGCCCCAAATTGCAAGGCAGAAACCGCAGCTGCCCTGATGATTAACCATATCTTTTCCCGTTTTGGTCTACCTCAAAGGATTGAGTCAGACAGAGGTAGCCACTTCACCAGTGAAGTAATGACAAAGATGTGGGAGATACTGGGGGTCAAAAGGAAGTTGCATATTGCTTACAGGCCAGCTTCTTCTGGGGCAGTAGAGAGATATAACCGAACCATTGTGAGCATATTAAAAAAGTTTGTGGCAGATTCTGGGCCAAGTTGGGATATCCGATTACCTCTGGTCCTAATGGCCATCAGATCTACCCCTTCATCTGTAACCAAAATGTCACCATTTGAGTTGATGACTGGACGCAAGATGGTGCTTCCGCAGCATTTGCTCTACAGGACCCAAGAGCAGACACTGATAAATGCCTCCACAACTCATGAGTATGTGGAGAATTTAAGGAAACACCTTCAACATGCTTTTGCTTATGCTTAGCAGAATCTAGAAAGATCGGCTGATAGCATGAAGACCCATTATGACCTGAAAACTTCCAGGAAGGAATATCAGGTGGGGGACCGGGTCTATCTATACAACTTCCAAAGGAACCAGGCCAAGCAGCGCAAATTTTTGCCTACATGGAAGGGACCCTTTGAGATTATAGACAAAATCTCCCCTGTGGCCTACAAAATCCACATCCCCAAAGGTCCTTTGGCAGCGGGGGAAGACAAGTGGGTCCACATAAACCAGTTGAAATGTTGCCATCCCAGGCACACTCTGCAACAACTGGAGGAATCCTCTGGAATCCTAGCGGGTACTGTCTCAGACTAATTCAGTTCCAACCATAAAACATACCACATCTAGTCTCTAAAATATTGTGATTTGCATGAAACTGTCTCGTAGTTATACTGTTTTTTTTTTCAAAATAAGAATGTAATGTTTCGTTATGATGAAATGCATATGCTGCCCCACTATCTCAACAGTGGTGGAAATGTCCATGAATAGGTATTGCCGCTCTTCCTTTGTCGTCCTAGGAGAAAGAAAACCTGGAGACGGGACAAAGAGGATGATCCGGAGACTGGGAGGATGACGCAACGGGCCCGGGGTACCGCCCAATATTCCCATCAGGACCGGCGAGGAGAACCGATCGATCCGACCGGATGGAGAAAAAGATGCTGAACTGTGCCATCTATTGGAAGAAGATGAGGAAAAATCCCAGGTCTTGCGAGTCCCATCAGTGAAACCGAATGGCCATCGCAAGAGGGGGGCTTGTGGGATGTATTTACCCATGCATCCGAGCCCTACCTCAAAACTGTGCAGTACTGACATGGAAAACATCATGATGGCCAGAGCTTCCCAGAAAATGCACAGGGAAATGCATGAAGAATAGGCTGCCACTCATTTTTGCCGATGTTATGGGCACAGAAGGACACTGCCTAAAACCACCATTGGACTACCCACACAGTAGTCTGAAACCATTGGGAATGGCAATGCTGATTGCCAAAAGCAAACCCATAACTGTTGGGAATTCATTTTCTTAAATCCCAAAAAGGGGTGCAGTACCAGTACTCACCACTTTCCAAAAGCCGGCGTTTTAAAACCACCAGATTTTGTAGAAAACTGAATAAATGAACCCAAAACATGCCAAAGAAAGACATTTTAAGAGGTGGATCCAATGTAAAGTTATATTCTGAAGTGACTTGAAGGTTTATAACAAGACTGGCTGAGCTGTGGATTTCAGCAGTTTAAGTAAATTTGGACTGAAAGACACTAAAAAATTTAAATGTTTAAATTGACTGAGTGACCTACTTTTGTGTGTCACATAGGTTTCAATTGTTTAAATGTCATAGTTTTAAACTTAGAATCAGCATTCTAGCTGCATATGTAAAAATGTTTAGTTTTATTTGAATGCAGAAAACTGGGGAACAGAAATGACATGTAGCTAAAAACTGGCTTAAAGAGATTCCAATTTTGCCTGGCAACTACCCCCCATCAGGAGTGAAACTTGAGTCACAGCTGTGTTCCCAGGCCTATCTGCCTTTTGCTGGCCACACTAAGGATATGCCATCTCTCTGATAATTGAATTAAGGGGAGCCCCCACAGAATACAGGAGCTCTGAACAAAGCCCTCTCCTGACTCAGGCAGATGGTTTATTGCAGATGTCGTAAAAGTAGCTTCCTCCTGAAGCAAAGGGGAGGGGCACTGCCTGTGAGAGCAAGCTGGCTTGGCAGAACTGGAAAAACCAGAAATTCAACCTTGTGCTGGTGGAAAACCACACCCCTTTGGGGCCAGAACATAACTCTAAAAAGATGAATAACTCATAGTACAGACTTGTGAAAATTTTATAAATGATACCATAATTCTTGTGATTTTTCTGCCCACATTTTAAGAGGTTTTTAGAACCGGTGGCATGTTCAGGGGAGTTTTAGCGGAAAAGAGGATATTACTCAAAATGTGTGCATGTGAAAAATCTGACACTTCATCAACTAATGTCCATACTCCTTGCGCACATGTGTGTAAATTTGGGGTAATGTCCGGTATTGCAAACCAGTTAAAAAGTGCAAAATATTGCCATTTCTGAATGCAAGCTCCCAGGAAGAGCAGAGTTTGAACAGGGTATACCTCCTGTAATGCATGATGGGTGCATATGATTTTAAAACAATATGTACCTCTGCAAATATGTATTTGGTTCAAATCTAGATTTGTGTGTAAGTTGACAGGAGGAGTGGACTTTCTGCAGGCTGTAAAATGACATCACTCTGACACAACTTAGCTCCCCCAATCAGGGGAGAAATGAAAGCTTGGCCAATGATAAGTGGAGAGGGGCTGGCTAGTGATGCTGCTCACACACACCCATTTTAAAAACACATAAAAGCAGAGAGACAGGACAGATAGGGACCTTCAAATCCATTTGCAGCTGGAAGCTCTGCCGGGAAAATCCATACTTTACCTCCATCAACTTCAGAGACCCAGACCAGACCAGCAGAGTAGAGCTGACCTGTTAGCAGAACCAGAGAGAGCTGACCCAGATCATTGTGAAGTGCAGAGACCGGAGTCCAGTCTAAAACCTGACCAGATCCCTGGCGAGGCCCATTTAACTCAAGAATATAGTGTGAGTACCTAGAAAACTGTGCAGAACCAATCTCCTAGTTAAAATAATATAATTCAATCTATTTTAATCTAAGTAGAATTGTCTCCTAACTGTCACCTGTCATTTGTAAAGCTGTCACCTGTCATTTTCTAGTTGAAAGCTGCACTTGTCTTTTTGAACTTTAAAATTTCGAATCTGAAAAACGACCTTTATTTAATCGCTCATATCTCCGTGACCGTTTGTGCTAGAGACTTGCAGTAACTTTCATCTGGAAGCTGAGATCCTAGGCTTTCCTAGGACCCCAAAACGATATTGCTAGCCCTTGTAGTTCCTCTGTAATCGCGCCAGACGCATTCACGAATTTTACCGCGATTTGCAAATTTCTTCACGTGTAAAAATCTGCTGCTGCTTGCCTTCCATTTGCCAGAAATTCGTTTAACCTGCTAATTATCCCTGAATCATTGCTAGTGTGAGCCTGGACTAATATTAACTAGATACCACTCACCCTGAACCTCTAGAGGGAATTAAAAGCAATTTAGCATCTTTTTCACTTAATTGCCAGCACATATAAAAGCATTTTGCCTGTGTTTTCCACGTCTGTAGTCTAAGTTGCTGGGTTAACTGAATCACATTTAATTGCATTTCTGAGAACTGTGTGCCTTTCTTCCATTTCCTTGCATAGCATAAAAGGGAGGGGATTGCCAGAGGAAAGTGATTACATTGTCTTTTGCTGAAATTCTATCAAGTTATTTTCTTTACTGCATTTCATTCCACATTGCATCCATTTGAAACCATAAAAGTATTGTTGCTATCTTATCCATTTCATGTCAACTCCTTAGTGATTATAAAGAAGTGTGCTAGTGCCAGATTCTCTGTTGTTAATCTTTATCATATCAGATTAAGTGTGCTATTCAATTATTAATTTATTCTAAAGTGTGATATATATATCTATTGTTTAAATTATCAATTAAACCTTTTAACTTGCAAAACAGAACTACTTCTTGGCTCAGTGGGGTCAGGAGGATTCCAAGAGAGGGGTGTTATATAGGGGTAGTCATCCAGAACGCATGAACTGGACATAAAGTTATATCAATAAGGGTTTTCATTCAGTATTATAGACTAGGCGTTGACTTAGCTGTAGTGTTGAATTGAATCCTCTTACAACGCGATGTCAGCAGGGTACGTGTATTTCAGGGGTGCGCGGGAAGTTCCACACGCGATTTCTGCAGGGTATGTGTATCCCAGGGGTGCGCGGGAAGTTCCACATGCGATTGGCCCAGTGCGAGCAGGGTACGTGTATTCCGCGGGAAGTTCCACACGCGATTTCAGCAGGGTATGTGTATTTCAGGGGTTCTGGGGAGTACTACACGTGAATTGGCCGTGTGGGTCCTCCCAGGTGTACGCTCCACAACCTCCACGGCCCCTGCAGGCAGCCCACACCACGGGGGACTACCGTGCACCCCTGCTCATGTCCCGCAGGCAGCCCATCCACCATGGGCATGCCCCCCAGCCAACCCACATGTCACCTTGCACTACTGATCAACAATGCATGTCTCCCACCACCCCCACCCCCCAGCAGTGCAGGGGCAGCCTCCACCAGGCCCCCACTCATGTCTCCCACCACCCTCACCCCCCAGCCACCAGGGGCACCCTCCACCAGGCCCCCACTCATGTCTCCCACCACCCCCACCCCCCAGCCACCAGGGGCACCCTCCACCAGGCCCCCACTCATGTCTCCCACCACCCCCACCACCCAGCCACCAGGGGCACCCTCCACCAGGCCCCCACTAATGTCTCCCACCACCCCCAACCCCCAGCCACCATGGGCAGCCCCCACCAGGCCCCCACTCATGTCCCCCTGCACCCCCACCCCCCAGCAGTGCATGGGCACCCTCCACCAGGCCCCCACTCATGTCTCCCACAACCCCCACCCCCAAGCAGTGCAGGGGCACCCTCCACCAGGCCCCCACTCATGTCCCCCTGCACCCCTACCCCCCAGCAGTGCATGGGCACCCTCCACCAGGCCCCCACTCATGTCTCCCACCACCCCCACCCCCAAGCAGTGCAGGGGCACCCTCCACCAGGCCCCCACTCATGTCTCCCACCACCCCACCCCCAAGCAGTGCAGGGGCACCCTCCACCAGGCCCCCACTCATGTCTCCCACCACCCCACCCCCAAGCAGTGCAGGGGCACCCTCCACCAGGCCCCCACACATGTCTCCCACCACCCCACCCCCAAGCAGTGCAGGGGCACCCTCCACCAGGCCCCCACTCATGTCTCCCACCACCCCCACCCCCCAGCCACCAGGGGCAGCCTCCACCAGGTCCCTACTCATGTCTCCCACCACCCCCACCCCCCAGCCACCAGGGGCAGCCTCCACCAGGCCCCCACTCATGTCTCCCACCACCCCCAGCCACCAGGGGCATCCTCCACAAGGCCCCCAATCATGTCTCCCACCACCCCCACTCCCCAGCATCCAGGGTCACCCTCCACCAGGCCCCCACTCATGTCCCCCTGCACCCCCACCCCCAAGCAGTGCAGGGGCACCCTCCACCAGGCCCCCACTCATG
Source organism: Ambystoma mexicanum (assembly GCF_040938575.1). Classification (NCBI taxonomy): domain Eukaryota; kingdom Metazoa; phylum Chordata; class Amphibia; order Caudata; family Ambystomatidae; genus Ambystoma; species Ambystoma mexicanum. Next base: position 833,689,986 of record NC_090924.1, on the reverse strand, counting down.
TCTCCCACCACCCCCACCCCCCAGCCACCAGGGGCAGCCTCCACCAGGCCCCTATTCATGTCTCCCACCACCCGCACCCCCCAGCCACCAGGGGCAGTCTCCACGAGGCCCCCACTCATGTCTCCCACCACCCCCACCCCCCAGCCACCAGGGGCATCCTCCACCAGGCCCCCAATCATGTCTCCCACCACCCCCACCCCCAGCATCCAGGGTCACCCTCCACCAGGCCCCCACTCATGTCCCCCTGCACCCCCACCCCCCAGCAATGCAGGGGCACCCTCCACCAGGCCCCCACTCATGTCTCCCACCACCCCACCCCCAAGCAGTGCGGGGGCACCCTCCACCAGGCCCCCACTCATGTCTCCCACCACCCCCACACCCCAGCCACCAGTAGCATCCTCCACCAGGCCCCCAATCATGTCTCCCACCACCCCCACCCCCCAGCCACCAGGGGCACCCTTCACCAGGCCCCCACTCATGTCTCCCACCACCCCCACCCCCCAGCCACCAGGGGCATCCTCCACCAGGCCCCCAATCATGTCTCCCACCACCCCCACCCCCCAGCATCCAGGGTCACCCTCCACCAGGCCCCCACTCATGTCCCCCTGCACCCCCACCCCCCAGCAGTGCAGGGGCACCCTCCACCAGGCCCCCACTCATGTCTCCCACCACCCCCACCCCCCAGCCACCAGGGGCAGCCTCCACCAGGCCCCCACCCATGTCCCCCTGCACCCCCACCCCCCAGCAGTGCATGGGCACCCTCCACCAGGCCCCCACTCATGTCTCCCACCACCCCCACCCCCCAGCCACCAGGGGCACCCTCCACCAGGCCCCCACTCATGTCTCCCACCACCCCCACCCCCAGCCACCAGGGGCATCCTCCACCAGGCCCCCAATCATGTCTCCCACCACCCCCACCCCCCAGCAGTGCAGAGGCACCCTCCACCAGGCCCCCACTCATGTCTCCCACCACCCCCACCCCCTTGCCACCATGGGCATCCTCCACCAGGCCCCCACTCATGTCTCCCACCACCCCCACCCCCCAGCATCCAGGGTCACCCTCCACCAGGCCCCCACTCATGTCTCCCACCACCCCCACCCCCCAGCCACCATGGGCAGCCCCCACCAGGCCCCCACTCATGTCCCCCTGCACCCCCACCCCCCAGCAGTGCATGGGCACCCTCCACCAGGCCCCCACTCATGTCTCCCACCACCCCCACCCCCCAGCCACCAGGGGCACCCTCCACCAGGCCCCCACTCATGTCTCCCACCACCCCCACCCCCCAGCCACCAGGGGCATCCTCCACCAGGCCCCCAATCATGTCTCCCACCACCCCCACCCCCCAGCATCCAGGGTCACCCTCCACCAGGCCCCCACTCATGTCCCCCTGCACCCCCACCCCCCAGCAGTGCAGGGGCACCCTCCACCAGGCCCCCACTCATGTCTCCCACCACCCCCAGCCACCAGGGGCACCCTCCACCAGGCCCCCACTCATGTCTCCCAACACCCCCACCCCCCAGCATCCAGGGTCACCCTCCACCAGGCCCCCACTCATGTCCCCCTGCACCCCCACCCCCCAGCAGTGCAGAGGCACCCTCCACCAGGCCCCCACTCATGTCTCCCACCACCCCCACCCCCCTGCCACCATGGGCATCCTCCACCAGGCCCCCACTCATGTCTCCCACCACCCCCACCCCCCAGCATCCAGGGTCACCCTCCACCAGGCCCCCACTCATGTCTCCCACCACCCCCACCCCCCAGCCACCATGGGCAGCCCCCACCAGGCCCCCACTCATGTCCCCCTGCACCCCCACCCCCCAGCAGTGCATGGGTACCCTCCACCAGGCCCCCACTCATGTCTCCCACCACCCCCACCCCCCAGCCACCAGGGACACCCTCCACCAGGCCCCCACTCATGTCTCCCACCACCCCCACCCCCCAGCCACCAGGGGCATCCTCCACCAGGCCCCCAATCATGTCTCCCACCACCCCCACCCCCCAGCATCCAGGGTCACCCTCCACCAGGCCCCCACTCATGTCCCCCTGCACCCCCACCCCCCAGCAGTGCAGGGGCACCCTCCACCAGGCCCCCACTCATGTCTCCCACCACCCCCAGCCACCAGGGGCACCCTCCACCAGGCCCCCACTCATGTCTCCCACCACCCCCAACCCCCAGCCACCAGGGGCATCCTCCACCAGGCCCCCAATCATGTCTCCCACCACCCCCACCCCCCAGCATCCAGGGTCACCCTCCATCAGGCCCCCACTCATGTCCCCCTGCACCCCCACCCCCCAGCAGTGCAGGGGCACCCTCCACCAGGCCCCCACTCATGTCTCCCACCACCCCCACCGCCCTGCCACCATGGGCATCCTCCACCAGGCCCCCACTCATGTCGCCCACCACCCCCAACCCCCTGCCACCATGGGCATCCTCCACCAGGCCCCCACTCATGTCTCCCAACACCCCCCACCCCCCTGCCACCATGGGCAGCCCCCACCAGGTCCTCACAATCCCCAATCATGTGCGTAATGGTCAGCCTCACAGCCAAAAAGCCCTACCAAGTAACCCATTCACCCACATGGAAATGGAAATCACATGTTACACCCCCAATCTTCATGAAGCTAATGAAGCCATGTCCGTCACACACAATGGTTGCAATTGAATGGGAAAACACACAACATGACATGCATGAAACCAATGAGATGATACCACACAGTGAAGTATGCAAACAAAATTGTATTGAAAAAAAATAAGAATGCTAAAGAAAGAAAACAAACTACAATGTGAATGAGAAAAAATAAGCTGCATGTCCGTATGAAAAAATAAAACTTGAAATCCAAATAGAAAATGTTTTTGTCCAAAGTCAAATGTAAAAAAATCTCCATGCAATAAAGAACTATGTACAAAAATAACAAGGGTCCATGAGCCCAACTGAACAAAGGAAACCTACTAAAAAACCTACCTAAAAATCAACTATATACAAAAAATGGAGCAGTGTCCGTCGACTCCAAATCATAATACGAAAGAAAGGAAACCTAAAACTAAAGAACTATATACAAAGGCGGCGGGCAAGTCCAGCGGCTCACTCTGTGGTGTCCCGGGCCAGGGCATCATCAAACTCCTGTTCGATGTCCCGGAGGCGGTCCAGTTCCATGGCCCCGAGGGTCCGCAGGGACGACGCTGTGTCCTCCTCCAACCCCCTGCGGATTGCCTCGAGGCACTCGGCCCGCCTCAGGGCCCTCCGCATGGAGTTCTCCGCCCTGACCATTGTGAGCCGCGCCTCTTCCGCCCGCCGCCGCTCCGCACCTATGGCGTGGCCCAACCGCTGCCACACGGAAGACACTCTCTGTCCTGGGTCCCCCTGCCCTCCGGCCGATGCCTGCCCCTCCGATGTCGAAAGCCCCCAGCCTTCATGTCTCCCACCATGTTGCTGCTGCTGCTGCTCTGCCTCTGCCCGTGCACTGCCTCCTGCTGCCTGCACATCCTCCGCCGGCTGGGGTGCACTTGTTGATGTGGCCACCCCTGCTGGACCACCGACTCCCGACTGTGGCAGGGATGCCTCCTCCACCAGCCTGGCCGCACCGTCAGAGGCAGCTCCACAGGGCACCCAGGTGACTGATGAGTGGGAAGATGGCACAGAGGACGACTGGCGCGTAGGAGGTCCAGTTGAGGAGGGGGTCGGAGCAAGCCCCATCAGACAGCGGAATCTGGCCTGGGTGACCTGTCCCAGCAGGCTGACGTGGTCAACGAGCCATTCGAGATGACATGCAGTCTCTCCATGAAAAGACTGCATGTCACCTCGCATGGCCCGTTGACGCAACGCCACACCAGCCAGGACAGGCTCAACCCGGACCTGGATGGCCACGTCCGCAGGCAGAGGAAGGCCAGTTGACGTCAGCTCATCCCCTGTCTGAAAGCGGGTCTGGACGTAGGCATCCCTGCTGGTGCAAGATGATGCAGGGACAGGATCGGGGACAGGATTGCACACAGGCACCTCCGCGGCCGCCTGTGCTGCCTCCTGTCCCTGGTCCTGCACTGCACCACTAGCACCAGTGGGATCCCCACCTCCAGACCCCGTCTCTGGTGCTTGTGCGGCCCCCTCCTCCACCAAACCACCCACCAACCTGGATGACTCCGTGCCATCTTCCCCCGTTGGGCCCTGTGGGGTCCCAGCTGCCCCTTCTGCTGCCGAGGAGTCCAACTGCAACCTCCGCCTCTTGGACCTCCCCCCGGCAGCTGCGGCCTGGGACGCGGCACCAGACTCCTCACTCCCCGACGAGATGACAACACGGGAGGGGAGCCGGGCCTTGCGTCTCCAGCTGGCGGTCGGATCCCCGCCGCTGTGCTCCACAGCACCTTCTCCGCCCTCTTCATCAGTTGACGCTGGAGACAGGGAGAAACAAAACACAGGCATCATGGCACTGTACAATGGACACATACACGCATGACAGTTGCACAGGAGTGGCATTGGCAAACCTCAGACATGTCATCACAATCCCCAACACACATGTCATTGCATCTGGCACACATGAGCCATACCACAGCCATATCGCAACTGCCACCACCATCCCTACACATACAACAGCATCAGCAGCCAAAGGGGAGCCAGACATCACATGCAACACAGGAAGTGCACCACACATGTACACACACCACCACACTTGCATGCATGTCCACACCTCTGCCAAGTGTCGCACTGTTCAGACGGGCATCCATGTCACATCTGCCAATCAGGCTTCCACATACCGCTGTCACATGCATCCATGTTGCATCACTTTTGCACCCTTGTCAAATAAACACACATGCACATGTACACAGTGCTCATACATGCAGCCGAAAACAACATACATGCCTGACATCACGGACATGTCTACTTACATACACATTCATCCAAACATGTGTGCACGCACAACTGCATTTGCCATGCAAGCCCACACACACAAGCACCATCCATGTCTCACACATTACAGCCCTCGCATGTGTCAGCCCCACGGCCCAGTACACCCCCACCCATACTCGACCCCATACAAATAGATGTGCAACCGGCACAATGGCGAATGATCACCACACGCACTGCTCACAATCAGGATGCATGTACACTCACCGCTCGACTCCAGACGGGTCTGCTTCTCTAGGACCTGGACGTGGAGCGCTGGGGATATGCGTTCCAGGACCCCCATCTGTTCTTCCGACAAGTGGCCCCGGCGCCCCTTGGCATCCGCTGCCTTCAAGAGGCGCCGGGCCTTGTTCAGGGTCCTGGACCTGAAGTCCTCCCAGCGCTTCCTGACATGTTGTAAGTCCCGGACTGCCAACCCCTCCGCGTTGATGGCAGTCACAATGTCAGTCCAGATCCGAGTCCGTCCTTCCTTGTCGGCGTGGGAACTTCCGAAGAGGGCATCATACTGCCCCAGGACTTGCTCCACCAGGACACCAACTTCGGTGGCACTGAAGCTGGTGCCCCTCTGCCTCTCTGGCCGGGGATTGTCAGTGGTCACAGATGGTGTTTGCCCCGACATGACAACCCCAGAGGCAGGAGTGGGTGTGCAACTGGGTCCTGGGGCTGGGCTGTGGAGCGATGGAATTCCAGTCGGGAGACTTCGGTTCCAGCAGGGGTAGTCACAGCAACAGCACCCCTGGCTGATGTGCAGGCAGCAAATGGCAGTGCACGTGGGCAGCAGGCAGTCAGGCAGCAGCAGATGGCAGGTGGGAGCGTGCTCGGGGCTCTGGGGGGCAGTAGTTCGGCCTTCTGGGCAGGAGCGTGGTCTTCCGTGTGCTTACGCGTGGCCAGCTTGGTACGGAGTGATTTGGCACGTGAAAATCCTGCACGTCAGCGTGAAAACCGAGGAAAGGCCCTTAGCGCGTAAGCGCGTCAGCACGCATACGCGATTCTATTGGACCAAAGGCCCTCAGCGCGTAAGCGCGTCTGTGACGTGAGCCGCACGGGTGTTTCCCACACAGCACGTGATGACAGAGCACACGTGGAAAGACTGCACGTCAGAGTCTCATCGCGTGTGATTGGTGGAAATGGCCGTACCCGCAGAAGTGACAAAGCGTGTAATTGGTGGAAATGGCCGTACACCCATAAGTCACAAAGCGTGTAATTGGTGGAAATGGCCCTAGCGCGTAGATGCCGCGTAAGTGACGCTGGACGTGTGGGCCTGTATAAAAGGTACGCGTGGAACACCATTTCCTTGTACGTGCTTTTCGTGGAGAGCGAGTGGGTGAATTCTGTACTTCTTGTCGGTTCACACGCGATTTACTTCACGGCGTTTCAAGTTCGTATTCCCTGTTACCTCTGACAGATTTTTCTCCTTTTACTCTTTTACTGGTTTACCTGGGCCTGTTCCCTCAAACAGTGTTCCCTTCTACTGTTGTCCTGTCTCCTCAGACAGCGTACAAATCTTCTTTTGGCGGGGGTGTTGCCCACCAAACGCGCTCCTTTTACACGCTCGTTTACCAGGCAGACGGTGAGTCACGCACGTATCTAACATCTGTGCTTGCCCTGTGTGTAGCCTACCCCTTCAGAGGTCATTCTAGGCTGCGTGTGACACGCATACGTTCATTCTTGTGTTACTGGGTGCCACAGCGTAGTGCAGGTTTTTCTTTCTGCACACGTGGTTTAGGAGGGGTTGCGTGCACGTCATCTCCCTTTTTTGGGGCTCCTGTGCGTAGCGTGACCCGTCATCTTTCCCCAGGGGTTACAATCAGCCTTGCAAGAGCACTAGGGTACAATTACCATCTGGTACCCAACCCCTTTGACCCCCAATTGTCCAGGACTATATTTTACTGCCACTCCCATACGCACATTAACATCAGTGCCATGGCTGGGAGGCGAGGATTCCGTAAGGGTGGCAAAGGTGGAAGAGCCACAAGTGGTGGCCGTGGTGGATCCGGTAGGGGACGTGGTCATTACTTGCAGGGTGAGCCTGTCCCCCCATGTGTGGAGGACCAGTCAAGGGCACCCATAATCCCCCCCCCTCCCGTTGAGGCTGATGTGGCTGACACCATCCATGCTCAGCCCTTGTTGGACCAGCCCATTGTGGCACCAGACCTGGCTGACTCCATGGCTGACTTCCAGGTCAGCAGGCCTATGACACGTGCGCTGGTGCACGTTGATGTCACCATGCCACGTGCATCTGGGGCAGCAAGGTCATCTGCTGCACCAAGTAGGCAGGGCGGAGAGGCTGCAGGGGCAGCTGCGGCTCCATCCACCCCAGCCCTCACACACCCAGTCCGGACAGTGTCGGTCCTAGTCCATGCTGCTGATATACCCCCTGACACCATCACACTAAAGCCAATACCTGCACCAACTCCCATGCTGAGTGTGCAATCCCACACTCCTGATACAGAGTCCACCAGGGCTCCTGCCCCTAGTGTCCAGAGCGGCGCAGGACACTCAGGATCACCACCACCTTCCAAGCGGAAGAGGAAAAGTGCTCGTCCGGCACAGGCTGATGCCCCAGACACGGCTACACAGTCCGGCCCGTCCAGGAAGCCCAGCTTCACGGATGACGAACTGAATGCACTTGTCGAGTATGTGTCCGCACATGACAACGAGATGGTCATTGTTGCAGGATCCAAGACCACACCTGCACAACGCCAGGCACACTGGCAGACCGTTGCGGACATCGTAAGTGCCCTTGGAATCGTGAGGCGCACAGCCAATGATTGCTATAAGCGCTGGAATGACCTAAAGCGCAGGGCAAAGAGTAAGCTGGCCTCAAGTCATGCCGCAACTCTAGTGACTGGAGGTGGGTCTCCAGTAGCAGACATGGAACTCACTCCACATGAGTCAGTCGCTGGGACCTACGTCACGGAGGAACAGATCCAAGGCGTGGGAGATTTGGCTGATTACGAGGCATTGTCCGGTGAGTGCACATGCATGTGTGTGTCATCCATGTGCATGGTGTGTGTGAGGGCTTCTGTTTGTGTGCCAGGTAAGAGTGTGTGCGCCTGAGTCGTATGGGTCAGCCATGTGCTTCATGCAATACATCCAGCGCATCTGCATTTGCCCATAGCTGTATCCCTTCTGCCAACAGTAGACATCTAGCCCAACTGCACGCCAGTTGCCCTTGAAGTGTCACCTTGCCACAACATTGTTGCTAAATTTTCCACTGTTCATTTAGTCAGATTTTTTACATTCCACCACTTTTACTAGGCATGTCGCAGTCCTCTAGTCACATGTCTGACATGGCTATGGTAAAGTGGAGTGACTTTGTTACCTGGATATCATTTGTTCAAACATGTCCCTGTGCAATTGGACCATTTCGGACTGGCAGCTCCAGGTGAACAATCTGACCTGTTTGAATTAGAAAAGCTATTACATGCGGGAACTGGACAGAATGAATAGGTGCTGCCCTCCTCTCCATCTTCACTCAATAGCAATGGTACATGCCATCTGTGTGATGGCATGTGTGTTTCACCTGCCAATCACAGGCCAATGTGTGATGCCACTGCCAGGCAGCATGCAGAAAATGTGTTCATCTTCAATCTTGGTGTCATCAGTGTGTGCCATTTGCATGCCCTTCATACGCAGTGAGGGTGCATGCATGGGAGGGTTTTAGTCATGTGGGACATGTGTCAAACAAGTACTGGTTCTCTTGCTTCTCAGTCCTCATTGTGTGCCATGGTGCTAATGCCTGTTTCCATTTCTTTGTTTTTATGTCTTTGCAGGGGAAGACGCACCTGATACTGCTGGGGTTGTGGAGATGGTGCAGACCCAGGAGGGGTCCGAGGGCCGACCAACCACCAGTGAGGGACGTGGTGTGGTGGTGGGTGAGAACCCACAAGTGCTGCAGGTCGTGCTCTCAAGGGGTGTCTCTGGCTGCACCTCCCCCGAGCTGTACTCAGGTGTTGATTCGGATGAGACCTATGTGCCGTCGCAGGTGAGTGTTCCAGGGAGGGATTCTGTTCTGTCTCACCCACCTGCACCAGGGTCAGAACCCTCAATGGGGATGTCAGTGTTGGCAGCTACGCCTTTGGTGGTTACGGATGCAGGGTCACACTCCGCGACATCTGATCCTGTTCCTGGGCCAGCAGATCAGAGGGGGAATGCAGTCCTGCAGCCTCAGGCAGTGCCGGCACAGCAAGGCGCAGTTCGCCTTGCCCCAGACATGTGTGGTGCCCGCCGACGTGGTGGCCGTACGGCACCTGGCAATACCGCATGGGAGCAATCCATTTACGGTATGGCAACCCAACAGGCAGCATCATCCGAGATGATGGCTCAGGCCATGGATAGGGTGGCCACTTCCATTGTCCCCCCTGAAAGGCTGATGGAGCGACTAGAGCAGGCAACCGACTCCATCTGCCAGTCACACAGGGAGGACATGTTGGGGTCCAACAGGGACAGGCGGGCGGCACTGGCGACTCTGCAGGAGGCCATCTCCATTGAGTCCCAGGGCCACAGGGAAGCCCTGAGGCAGGAGCTCCTTCACCTCAGGATGACTCTTGTTGAGCTTGAGGCTTCTACACACCAAAAGACAGAACAGCAGCTGGAGCGTCTCACCCGTACGCTCTCAGCTGAGATGCAGGCAACGAGGGCGGAGGTCCGGGCATCCCATGAGTTGTTGCATGGGGACCTCCGCACACTCAACCTCCAGAACCAGACCTACCACACCCGCATACTTGCAGCCATGGAGGAGCAGACTAGGGCCTTGCGTGGGCTGCCTCCCATAGTGCAACCACCTCCTGATGCAGCTGCACAGGGTGATAATAGCGACAGCAGTGATACTCCCACAATAGGGTAGCCGTGTGGGCCATGAGCCCATGGAGGTGTTTTATCTTCCCAGGATCCACGCAGGTGGGTTCTGGTGTGCATCCTGTCCTCGGACCTCCTGGGTGGCCTCCCCAACCCCCCCGGGCCCTTCAATGGCCATTTTTTATTTTTTTTTATTTTTATTTTTGTTTTTATTTTTATTTCTTTTATTCCCAATTTTTTGGGGAAGATTTGTTGGCTTCCGTGGTTCCTGTGGGCATACGCTGCATTGTGGCTGGGCACATGCAGGCTTGTAATGTATTTGGTTCAGATGCTTGGGTTTGAGTCACACACACCCCTCCTGCTTCCCGTTTCCATGGGCTTGCAAAGGGTGTGCCCAAGTGACAGTGAATTACACAGTGACGTTGGACTCCCATGAGCTGTGTGGGCAGTCTGTAGTCAATACTGTGTATACATTCCTAGTGCATATTGCTGTTGTGTTGTACACTGCATGTTGCATTGATGTGTAACTCATCTTCTGTGCCTACCTCCCAATTTGCAGGTACCTTCCTCATGTCTACACAAGGACCTCTAGTCTGGAGATGTGGTCCATGTTGGCAGCAGTGCACCTACAACTCTACAGGCGCCAACACTGCACAGTTGGTAGTGGTGGGAGTGCAGGCATTTCCAGGTGGTGAGACTACTAATATTAAACATTAGTGATGTCAAGTCAATGGTAGTACGTGCTCAAGTTTGTTGTTGGTCCGCCATTACTGTGAGCATTTCACGTGTTGCAAGTTTCTAATAGGGACACTGTACATTGTGACAGTAGTGTCATGTTGTGGGGATTACTTTGTTTACGTGCAAATAGCATGACATGGCACGGTGTGTCGTGTGGCTGTGCTGGGGTTGGGTTGGCTGACATGGCACTATCCTCTTGTTGCATTTTGCAAGTGGGTATTAATTTGAGCTGCTTGAATGTGTAACTTCACAAAACTGCATTGGTGGTGTCAGTGTGGGTAGGGATGCACACATTGTGACACTTCCAGGTGAACAATCTCAGGCTGATATGGTTTTCACGGTTCTTTCTCCAGACATTCAGGATCAGTGTCAGGTTGAGTCATCATTGATTGTCAGATGGAATGTGCCAGGGCAGTGTGCACTCCACAGGGGTGTGATTTCTATGTGAAGTAATTAGCCACTAGCTGTGTACGGGCTGCCTCCCCCCGTGCCCTTTCACCTCCCATGCGCAGCGGCTGTGCATGTGGTTGGGGATGGGGGGGCACCACCATGTCCACGGCCAGGCCCCGGCGTGTTGCAACATTGTGCAGGACACATGCTGCCACTATGATCCTGCACACTACTGGGGGAGCGTACAACAGCTGCCCGCCAGAACGGTCAAGGGAGCGAAAGCGTGACTTCAGCACTCCAAATGTGCGCTCCACTATGCCCCGGGTTGTAATGTGGGCAGCGTTATATCTTACCTGGGGTGGCGTGGTGGGGTTCCGAATTGGCGTCATCATGTGGGGGCTGAGAGGGTAGGCACTGTCCCCTGTGGAGGTGGTGATTGGTATCATTGGTGGGGTTGTGACCTAGCTCAGTATCTGACATGCATGCATGTGCAGTGGCATTCATACTCACCAAGCAGCCATGTATCGCCATGCCGGCCAGCTTCTAGGTCCCGGCTTAGGGTGGACATTCGGTAAATGAAGCTGTTGTGGGTTGACCCGGGATAGTTGGCATATACTGAGGTGATGATTCCCTTGGCATTACATACTACCTGCACGTTGATGGAATGCCAGTGCTTGCGGTTCCTATAGATGTGCTCAGATGCCCTGGGGGGACGTAGATCCACATGGGTGCAGTCGATGGCACCTAGCACTTTGGGGAATCGTGCCACAGCGTAAAAATCCAGGGCGGCAGCATGCCTTTCTGCAGGGGTTCTGGGCAGGTATATGTGCCTGCGGACTGATGGGCGTGCAGTGATGATGTTCAAGACCTGGTGTAGGCAGCGTGACTGGGTGGCCTGTGATACACCACCCACAATGGCACTTGTCCGCTGAAATGATCCAGTGGCTAAGAAGTGCAGTACATTGAGGATCTTCTCCAGGGGGCTGAGTGCTTGGGAGCACAGGGTGGGTGATGTGAGGTCATCCTCCCACTCACTCACCAGGTCCAGTATGATGTGTGGTGGAAACCTGTACCTCCCATGCACCTGGTCATCAGGCATCCCGAAAAGGCTGGTTCTGGGTGTGAATATTCTGGCCCTGACTATCCTCCTCCTTTGGTAGGCCACGGCCACTGCTACTAGGAACGGTATGTTCATCCTGGGTCTGAGCTAGTTATTTTGTTAGCGCGCAAATTAATGCATTGCGCGTGTTGTAGGCGAGCGTGTGACCCGCACACCCCTGAAATCCAGTGCACAGTCCAATAGCGTGTGGAAATTGCCCGCACACCGGGATACAGGTGCGCTGACGTACTTGCGTGTGTAAGTGTCCGCGCACACCTGATATACACGTACATAGGCCAATCGCGTGTACGCGCACTTTTGTCCAATTACACGTGATGAGACTCTGACGTGCTGTCCAATTACACGCGATGAGACTCTGACGTGCTGTCCAATTACACGCGATGAGACTCTGACGTGCAGTCTTTCCACGTGTGCTCTGTCATCACGTGCTGTGTGGGAAACACCCGTGCGGCTCACGTCACAGACACGCTTACGCGCTGAGGGCCTTTGGTCCAATAGAATCGCGTATACGTGCTGACGCGCTTACGCGCTAAGACCCTTTCCTCGGTTTTCACGCTGACGTGCTGGATTTTCACGTGCCAAATCACTCCGTACCAAGCTGGCCACGCGTAAGCACACGGAAGACCACGCTCCTGCCCAGAAGGCCGAACTACTGCCCCCCAGAGCCCCGAGCACGCTCCCACCTGCCATCTGCTGCTGCCTGACTGCCTGCTGCCCACGTGCACTGCCATTTGCTGCCTGCACATCAGCCAGGGGTGCTGTTGCTGTGACCACCCCTGCTGGAACCGAAGACTCCCGACTGGAATTCCATCGCTCCACAGCCCAGCCCCAGGACCCAGTTGCACACCCACTCCTGCCTCTGGGGTTGTCATGTCGGGGCAAACACCATCTGTGACCACTGACAACCCCCGGCCAGAGAGGCAGAGGGGCACCAGCTTCAGTGCCACCGAAGTTGGTGTCCTGGTGGAGCAAGTCCTGGGGCAGTATGATGCCCTCTTCGGAAGTTCCCGCGCCGACAAGGAAGGACGGACTCGGATCTGGACTGACATCGTGACTGCCATCAACGCGGAGGGGGTGGCAGTCCGGGACTTACAACATGTCAGGAAGCGCTGGGAGGACTTCAGGTCCAGGACCCTGAACAAGGCCCAGCGCCTCTTGAAGGCAGCGGATGCCAAGGGGCGCCGGGGCCACTTGTCGGAAGAACAGATGGGGGTCCTGGAACGCATATCCCCAGCGCTCCACGTCCAGGTCCTAGAGAAGCAGACCCGTCTGGAGTCGAGCGGTGAGTGTACATGCATCCTGATTGTGAGCAGTGCGTGTGGTGATCATTCGCCATTGTGCCGGTTGCACATCTGTTTGTATGGGGTCGAGTATGGGTGGGGGTGTACAGGGCCGTGGGGCTGACACATGCGAGGGCTGTAATGTGTGAGACATGGATGGTGCTTGTGTGTGTGGGCTTGCATGGCAAATGCAGTTGTGCGTGCACACATGTTTGGATGAATGTGTATGTAAGTAGACATGTCCGTGATGTCAGGCATGCATGTTGTTTTCGGATGCATGTATGAGCACTGTGTACATGTGCATTTGTGTGAATTAGACAAGGGTGCAAAAGTGATGCTACATGGATGCATGTGACAGCGTTATGTGGAAGCCTGATTGGCAGATGTGACATGGATGCCCGTCTGAACAGTGCGACACTTGGCAGAGGTGTGGACATGCATGCAAGTGTGGTGGTGTGTGTACATGTGTGGTGCACTTCCTGTGTTGCATGTGATGTCTGGCTACCCTTTGGCTGCTGATGCTGTTGTATGTGTAGGGATTGTGGTGGCAGTTGCGATATGGCTGTGGTATGGCTCATGTGTGCCAGTTGCAATGACATGTGTGTTGGGGATTGTGATGACATGTCTGAGGTTTGCCAATGCCACTCCTCGAGGCACTCGTGCCTCGAGGCAATCCGCAGGGGGTTGGAGGAGGACACAGCGTCGTCCCTGCGGACCCTCGGGGCCATGGAACTGGACCGCCTCCGGGACATCGAACAGGAGTTTGATGATGCCCTGGCCCGGGACACCACGGAGTGAGCCGCTGGACTAGCCCGCCGCCTTTGTATATAGTTGTTTAGTTTTAGGTTTCCTTTCTTTATTATTATGATTTGGAGTCGACGGACACTGCTCCACTTTTTGTATATAGTTGATTTGTAGGTAGGTTTTTTAGTAGGTTTCCTTTGTTCAGTTGTGCTCATGGAGCCTTGGTAGTTTTTTATATGGACATGCATCTTTTTTTGTTCTCTTTCACATTGTAGTTTGTTTTCTTTCTTTAGCATTCTTTATTTTTTTCAATACAATTTTGTTTGCATACTTCACTGTGTGGTATCATTTCATTGGTTTCATGCATGTCATGTTGTGTGTTTTCCCATTCAATTGCAACCATTGTGTGTGACGGACATGGGTTCATTAGCTTCATGAACATTGGGGGTGTAACATGTGATTTCCATTTCCATGTGGGTGAATGGGTTACTTGGTAGGGCTTTTTGGCTGTGGAGGCTGTCCATTACGCACATGATTGGGGATTGTGAGCACCTGGTGGAGGCTGCCCATGGTGGCATGGGGGTGGGGGTGGTGGGAGACATGAGTGGGGGCCTGGTGGAGGCTGCCCCTGGTGGCTGGGGGGTGGGGGTGGTGGGAGACATGAGTGGGGGCCTGGTGGAGGATGCACCTGCACTGCTGGGGGGTGGGGGTGCAGGGGGACATGAGTGGGGGCCTGGTGGAGGCTGCCCATGGTGGCAGGGGAGTGGGGGTGGTGGGAGACATGAGTGGGGGCCTGGTGGAGGCTGCCCCTGGTGGCTGGGGGGTGGGGGTGGTGGGAGACATGAGTGGGGGCCTGGTGGAGGATGCCCCTGCACTGCTGGGGGGTGGGGGTGCAGGGGGACATGAGTGGGGGCCTGGTTGAGGATGCCCATGGTGGCAGGGGGGTGGGGGTGGTGGGAGACATGAGTGGGGGCCTGGTGGAGGCTGCCCCTGGTGGCTGGGGGGTGGGGGTGGTGGGAGACATGAGTGGGGGCCTGGTGGAGGCTGCCCCTGGTGGCTGGGGGTGGGGGTGGTGGGAGACATGAGTGGGGGCCTGGTGGAGGCTGCCCCTGGTGGCTGGGGGTGGGGGTGGTGGGAGACATGAGTGGGGGCCTGGTGGAGGATGCCCCTGCACTGCTGGGGGGTGGGGGTGCAGGGGGACATGAGTGGGGGCCTGGTGGAGGCTGCCCATGGTGGCAAGGGGGTGGGGGTGGTGGGAGACATGAGTGGGGGCCTGGTGGAGGCTGCCCCTGGTGGCTGGGGGTGGTGGGAGACATGAGTGGGGGCCTGGTGGAGGCTGCCCCTGGTGGCTGGGGGGTGGGGGTGGTGGGAGACATGAGTGGGGGCCTGGTGGAGGCTGCCCCTGGTGGCTGGGGGGTGGGGGTGGTGGGAGACATGAGTGGGGGCCTGGTGGAGGATGCCCCTGCACTGCTGGGGGGTGGGGGTGCAGGGGGACATGAGTGGGGGCCTGGTGGAGGCTGCCCATGGTGGCAGGGGGGTGGGGGTGGTGGGAGACATGAGTGGGGGCCTGGTGGAGGCTGCCCCTGGTGGCTGGGGGGTGGGGGTGGTGGGAGACATGAGTGGGGGCCTGGTGGAGGATGCCCCTGCACTGCTGGGGGGTGGGGGTGCAGGGGGACATGAGTGGGGGCCTGGTGGAGGCTGCCCATGGTGGCAGGGGGGTGGGGGTGGTGGGAGACATGAGTGGGGGCCTGGTGGAGGCTGCCCCTGGTGGCTGGGGGGTGGGGGTGGTGGGAGACATGAGTGGGGGCCTGGTGGAGGATGCCCCTGCACTGCTGGGGGGTGGGGGTGCAGGGGGACATGAGTGGGGGCCTGGTGGAGGCTGCCCATGGTGGCAGGGGGGTGGGGGTGTTGGGAGACATGAGTGGGGGCCTGGTGGAGGCTGCCCCTGGTGGCTGGGGGGTGGGGGTGGTGGGAGACATGAGTGGGGGCCTGGTGGAGGATGCCCCTGCACTGCTGGGGGGTGTGGGTGCAGGGGGACATGAGTGGGGGCCTGGTGGAGGCTGCCCATGGTGGCAGGGGGGTGGGGGTGGTGGGAGACATGAGTGGGGGCCTGGTGGAGGCTGCCCCTGGTGGCTGGGGGGTGGGGGTGGTGGGAGACATGAGTGGGGGCCTGGTGGAGGCTGCCCCTGGTGACTGGGGGGTGGGGGTGGTGGGAGACATGAGTGGGGGCCTGGTGGAGGATGCCCCTGCACTGCTGGGGGGTGGGGGTGCAGGGGGATATGAGTGGGGGCCTGGTGGAGGCTGCCCATGGTGGCAGGGGGGTGGGGGTGGTGGGAGACATGAGTGGGGGCCTGGTGGAGGCTGCCCCTGGTGGCTGGGGGGTGGGGGTGGTGGGAGACATGAGTGGGGGACTGGTGGAGGATGCCCCTGCACTGCTGGGGGGTGGGGGTGCAGGGGGACATGAGTGGGGGCCTGGTGGAGGCTGCCCATGGTGGCAGGGGGGTGGGGGTGGTGGGAGACATGAGTGGGGGCCTGGTGGAGGCTGCCCCTGGTGGCTGGGGGGTGGGGGTGGTGGGAGACATGAGTGGGGGCCTGGTGGAGGATGCCCCTGCACTGCTGGGGGGTGAGGTGCAGGGGGACATGAGTGGGGGCCTGGTGGAGGCTGCCCATGGTGGCAGGGGGGTGGGGGTGGTGGGAGACATGAGTGGGGGCCTGGTGGAGGCTGCCCCTGGTGGCTGGGGGGTGGGGGTGGTGGGAGACATGAGTGGGGGCCTGGTGGAGGATGCCCCTGCACTGCTGGGGGGTGGGGGTGCAGGGGGACATGAGTGGGGGCCTGGTGGAGGGTGCCCATGGTGGCAGGGGGGTGGGGGTGGTGGGAGACATGAGTGGGGGCCTGGTGGAGGCTGCCCCTGGTGGCTGGGGGATGGGGGTGGTGGGAGACATGAGTGGGGGCCTGGTGGAGGCTGCCCCTGGTGGAGGCTGCCCCTGGTGGCTGGGGGGTGGGGGTGGTGGGAGACATGAGTGGGGGCCTGGTGGAGGATGCCCCTGCACTGCTGGGGGGTCGGGGTGCAGGGGGACATGAGTGGGGGCCTGGTGGAGGCTGCCCATGGTGGCAGGGGGGTGGGGGTGGTGAGAGACATGAGTGGGGGCCTGGTGGAGGCTGCCCCTGGTGGCTGGGGGGTGGGGGTGGTGGGAGACATGAGTGGGGGACTGGTGGAGGATGCCCCTGCACTGCTGGGGGGTGGGGGTGCAGGGGGACATGAGTGGGGGCCTGGTGGAGTCTGCCCATGGTGGCAGGGGGGTGGGGGTGGTGGGAGACATGAGTGGGGGCCTGGTGGAGGCTGCCCCTGGTGGATGGGGGGTGGGGGTGGTGGGAGACATGAGTGGGGGCCTGGTGGAGGATGCCCCTGCACTGCTGGTGGGTGGGGGTGCAGGGGGACATGAGTGGGGGCCTGGTGGAGGCTGCCCATGGTGGCAGGGGGGTGGGGGTGGTGGGAGACATGAGTGGGGGCCTGGTGGAGGCTGCCCCTGGTGGCTGGGGGTGGGGGTGGTGGGAGACATGAGTGGGGGCCTGGTGGAGGATGCCCTTGCACTGCTGGGGGGTGGGGGTGCAGGGGGACATGAGTGGGGGCCTGGTGGAGGCTGCCCATGGTGGCAGGGGGGTGGGGGTGATGGGAGACATGAGTGGGGGCCTGGTGGAGGCTGCCCCTGGTGGCTGGGGGGTGGGGGTGGTGGGAGACATGAGTGGGGGCCTGGTGGAGGCTGCCCCTGGTGGCTGGGGGGTGGGGGTGGTGGGAGACATGAGTGGGGGCCTGGTGGAGGCTGCCCCTGGTGGCTGGGGGTGGGGGTGGTGGGAGACATGAGTGGGGGCCTGGTGGAGGATGCCCCTGCACTGCTGGGGGGTGGGGGTGCAGGGGGACATGAGTGGGGGCCTGGTGGAGGCTGCCCATGGTGGCAGGGGGGTGGGGGTGGTGGGAGACATGAGTGGGGGCTTGGTGGAGGCTGCCCCTGGTGGCTGGGGGGTGAGGGTGGTGGGAGACATGAGTGGGGGCCTAGTGGAGGCTGCCCCTGGTGGCTGGGGGGTGGGGGTGGTGGGAGACATGAGTGGGGGCCTGGTGGAGGCTGCCCCTGGTGGCTGGGGGGTGGGGGTGGTGGGAGACATGAGTGGGGGCCTGGTGGAGGATGCCCCTGCACTGCTGGGGGGTGGGGGTGCAGGGGGACATGAGTGGGGGCCTGGTGGAGGCTGCCCATGGTGGCAGGGGGGTGGGGGTGGTGTGAGACATGAGTGGGGGCCTGGTGGAGGCTGCCCCAGGTGGCTGGGGGGTGGGGGTGGTGGGAGACATGAGTGGGGGCCTGGTGGAGGATGCCCCTGCACTGCTGGGGGGTAGGGGTGCAGGGGGACATGAGTGGGGGCCTGGTGGAGGCTGCCCATGGTGGCAGGGGGGTGGGGTGGTGGGAGACATGAGTGGGGGCCTGGAGGAGACTGCCCCTGGTGGCTGGGGGGTGGGGGTGGTGGGAGACATGAGTGGGGGCCTGGTGGAGGATGCCCCTGCACTGCTGGGGGTGGGGGTGCAGGGGGACATGAGTGGGGGCCTGGTGGAGGCTGCCCATGGTGGCAGGGGGGTGGGGGTGGTGGGAGACATGAGTGGGGGCCTGGTGGAGGCTGCCCCTGGTGGCTGGGGGGTGGGGGTGGTGGGAGACATGAGTGGGGGCCTGGTGGAGGATGCCTCTGCACTGCTGGGGGGTGGGGGTGCAGGGGGACATGAGTGGGGGCCTGGTGGAGGCTGCCCCTGGTGGCAGGGGGGTGAGGGTGGTGGGAGACATGAGTGGGGGCCTGGTGGATGGTGACCCTGCACTGCTGGGGGGTGGGGGTGGTGGTAGACATGCATTGTTGATCAGTAGTGCAAGGTGACATGTGGGTTGGCTGGGGGGCATGCCCATGGTGAATGGGCTGCCTGCGGGACATGGGCAGGGGTGCAGGGTAGTCCCCCGTGGTGTGGGCTGGCTGCAGGGTCCGTGGAGGTTGTGGAGCGTACACCTGGGAGGGCCCACACGGCCAATTCACGTGTGGTACTCCCCAGAACCCCTGAAATACACATACCCTGCTGAAATCGCGTGTGGAACTTCCCGCGCACCCCTGAAATACACATACCTTGCTGGAATCGCGTGTGTAACTTCCCGCGCACCCCTGAAATACACGTACCCTGCTCGCACTGGGCCAATCGTGTGTGGCACGGCGCGCGCACACCTGAAATACACGTACCCTGCTGAAATCGCGTGTGTGACTTCCTGCGCACCCCTGAAATACACATACCTTGCTGGAATTGCGTGTGTAACTTCCCGCGCACCCCTGAAATACACGTACCCTGCTCGCACTGGGCCAATCGTGTGTGGAACTACCCGCGCACCCCTGAAATACAAGTACCCTGCTGAAATCGCGTGTGTGACTTCCCGTGCACCCCTGAAATACACATACCTTGCTGGAATCGCGTGTGTAACTTCCCGCGCACCCCTGAAATACACGTACCCTGCTCGCACTGGGCCAATCGTGTGTGGAACTGCCCGCGCACCCCTGAAATACACGTACCCTGCTGAAATCGCGTGTGTGACTTCCCGCGCACCCCTGAAATACACATACCTTGCTGGAATCGCGTGTGTAACTTCCCGCGCACCCCTGAAATACACGTACCCTGCTCGCACTGGGCCAATCGTGTGTGTAACTTCCCGCGCACCCCTGAAATACACGTACCCTGCTCGCACTGGGCCAATCGTGTGTGGAACTTCCCGCGCACCCCTGAAATACACGTACCCTGCTGAAATCGCGTGTGTGACTTCCCGCGCACCCCTGAAATACACATACCTTGCTGGAATTGCGTGTGTAACTTCCCGCGCACCCCTGAAATACACGTACCCTGCTCGCACTGGGCCAATCGTGTGTGGAACTTCCCGCGCACCCCTGAAATACACGTACCCTGCTCGCACTGGGCCAATCGTGTGTGGAACTTCCCGCGCACCCCTGAAATACATGTACCCTGCTGAAATTGCGTGTGTGACTTCCCGCGCACCCCTGAAATACACATACCTTGCTGGAATCGCGTGTGTAACTTCCCGCGCACCCCTGAAATACACGTACCCTGCTCGCACTGGGCCAATCGTGTGTGTGACTTCCCGCGCACCCCTGAAATACACGCACACGTATTTTTTGTCAGCGGGTGTCCGTGTTTGTGTGTACCCCTTTGCACGTCATTTGTCCTGGAGGGCCACAGTATAGGACATTCATCATGGCAGTATATAGGTGCTATTTGTTGGCGCACCTTTTGGCGCACATTTCTTACAGCCGCAGAGACGCTACCGCCTGCTTTCTTGTGGCGGTCGTGTTTGTGCCTGTGCGCTGGTTTAAGCGTGCGCTTTTTTCCCCTATTCTATTCCATGAATACGTGTTGTAGGCGAGCGTGTGGGCTTTCCGCGCACTTGTGCCCTGTACTTCCCCCGTGACGCCCACGTTTTGGCAAGTTGTTCCCCATTCCGAGTGTTACGCCCGTGTTCCGCCTACTTTTGTTGCATGCGCCGCGCTATGTGCGAATTTCGCTGTGGCCTGTGCGATTTCGCTGTGACCTGGCGCACGCTGTTAGATGGCCTGTGCGCCAACGTGCGCCGCGCACTGTTTTATCGCACATCCGCTGGTTTTCTCGCGCACGGCCTTCAATGAATCGATGTGCGCTGCTTTTGGTGCGATTTTCGCACTTGCACTGCGATTTTCGCTATTCCACTGCGATTCGCACGTTTTTGCCCACTTGCGCCGCGCTAATTATTCCATGAATCGGCCTGATAATGTATCTACCTATTATCAAAATATCAAATGTGTATTCAACCAACACACATATTTTGAAAGTATATATCTTCAATTGTTTCAATATATTTCAAATATTTTCGAATATTTTCAAACAGATGAAGAAGTGATTCAAGTGTTAAGAACATTTAAAAAGGAATCACCACAACAAGGACCCGCAAATCTAATTATGGATTCCTTGACAGAATTAAAATAACTATTAATGGATATTCAAAAAGACATGAAATCAGTGAAAAAGGACATTGAAAATTTAAGACTAATCATGGACAGTTAAAATCCTGGAAATTGAGCTAAAGAAGATCTATCATCTGTTCTAACTAGAAGAAAAAGAAAACCCACAACCACATCCCCTCCCAAATAGACCTGTTTTCAACAAACTGTTTGAATATTTATTTACCCTTTTCAGGTATGCACACTTACATGAATTATTAATGATGAAAAAGCATTTCAAATGTTAAAATAACTGTTTACAAAAACGACACTCAATACATGTTAAAAAAATTGCACTTTTAATTTTCTTTTTCAAAAATGATGTTCAGACATGGTTATGCAATATCCAATTATGCCCCAAATCTTATAACCGCAGCTATGTGATTGTGTATCTTTCTTTTCATAAATGTAATGCAAAATATTAATAACAAAAGCCACAGTAAAACAGGAGCATGTAAAGAATGCACTTTTAACATATTACGGCTATTGCTGTGGGTATGTGTCATTGAAATTGTGCCTAGGACACCCCCAGTTGTTGCTGCGGTTACCCACATCTCCAAATGCCAATGGCATATTGGGCTAAACCATAGCCGCGGGTATACATCTATGTTTAAAAAAGAAATATCCTTCTATCTGAAAAAAAAGAAAACAGAACCAGTTCAATGACACACACACTTTAATAAAAACAATTTAATACACACATTTTTATGACCCTCATATTTTATATGCAGTGCATCACATGCACTATATAAAAGATACAACATTAGTGCATAGTACAATGTTGTTCTCTTTGCACATACTAGTAATTGGGGGAAAAAAACCTACCTGGATTAAAAAAAAAACATTCAATACCAAAACTATAAGACATGAGTGGGGGCCTGGTGGAGGATGCCCCTGCATTGCTGGAGGGTAGGGGTGCAGGGGGACATGAGTGGGGGCCTGGTGGAGGCTGCCCATGGTGGCAGGGGGGTGGGGTGGTGGGAGACATGAGTGGGGGCCTGGTGGAGACTGCCCCTGGTGGCTGGGGGTGGGGGTGGTGGGAGACATGAGTGGGGGCCTGGTGGAGGATGCCCCTGCACTGCTGGGGGGTGGGGGTGCAGGGGGACATGAGTGGGGGCCTGGTGGAGGCTGCCCATGGTGGCAGGGGGGTGGGGGTGGTGGGAGACATGAGTGGGGGCCTGGTGGAGGCTGCCCCTGGTGGCTGGGGGGTGGGGGTGGTGGGAGACATGAGTGGGGTCCTGGTGGAGGGTGACCCTGCACTGCTGGGGGGTGGGGGTGGTGGTAGACATGCATTGTTGATCAGTAGTGCAAGGTGACATGTGGGTTGGCTGGGGGGCATGCCCATGGTGAATGGGCTGCCTGCGGGACATGGGCAGGGGTGCAGGGTAGTCCCCCGTGGTGTGGGCTG
Organism: Ambystoma mexicanum; assembly: GCF_040938575.1. Lineage (NCBI taxonomy): Eukaryota > Metazoa > Chordata > Amphibia > Caudata > Ambystomatidae > Ambystoma > Ambystoma mexicanum. The sequence continues at coordinate 833,667,547 of NC_090924.1, read as the reverse complement.
GCTGCAGGGTCCGTGGAGGTTGTGGAGCGTACACCTGGGAGGGCCCACACGGCCAATTCACGTGTGGTACTCCCCAGAACCCCTGAAATACACATACCCTGCTGAAATCGCGTGTGGAACTTCCCGCGCACCCCTGAAATACACATACCTTGCTGGAATAGCGTGTGTAACTTCCCGCGCACCCCTGAAATACACGTACCCTGCTCGCACTGGGCCAATCGTGTGTGGAACTGCGCGCGCACACCTGAAATACACGTACCCTGCTGAAATCGCGTGTGTGACTTCCCGCGCACCCCTGAAATACACATACCTTGCTGGAATTGCGTGTGTAACTTCCCGCGCACCCCTGAAATACACGTACCCTGCTCGCACTGGGCCAATCGTGTGTGGAACTGCCCGCGCACCCCTGAAATACACGTACCCTGCTGAAATCGCGTGTGTGACTTCCCGTGCACCCCTGAAATACACATACCTTGCTGGAATCGCGTGTGTAACTTCCCGCGCACCCCTGAAATACACGTACCCTGCTCGCACTGGGCCAATCGTGTGTGGAACTGCCCGCGCACCCCTGAAATACACGTACCCTGCTGAAATCGCGTGTGTGACTTCCCGCGCACCCCTGAAATACACATACCTTGCTGGAATCGCGTGTGTAACTTCCCGCGCACCCCTGAAATACACGTACCCTGCTCGCACTGGGCCAATCGTGTGTGTAACTTCCCGCGCACCCCTGAAATACACGTACCCTGCTCGCACTGGGCCAATCGTGTGTGGAACTTCCCGCGCACCCCTGAAATACACGTACCCTGCTGAAATCGTGTGTGTGACTTCCCGCGCACCCCTGAAATACACATCCCTTGCTGGAATTGCGTGTGTAACTTCCCGCGCACCCCTGAAATACACGTACCCTGCTCGCACTGGGCCAATCGTGTGTGGAACTTCCCGCGCACCCCTGAAATACACGTACCCTGCTCGCACTGGGCCATCCGTGTGTGGAACTTCCCGCGCACCCCTGAAATACATGTACCCTGCTGAAATTGCGTGTGTGACTTCCCGCGCACCCCTGAAATACACATACCTTGCTGGAATCGCGTGTGTAACTTCCCGCGCACCCCTGAAATACACGTACCCTGCTCGCACTGGGCCAATCGTGTGTGTGACTTCCCGCGCACCCCTGAAATACACGTACCCTGCTGAAATCGCGTGTGAGACTTCCCGCGCACCCCGGTAAACACGCACACGTATTTTTTGTCAGCGGGTGTCCGTGTTTGTGGGTACCCCTTTGCACGTCATTTGTCCTGGAGGGCCACAGTATAGGACATTCATCATGGCAGTATATAGGTGCTATTTGTTGGCGCACCTTTTGGCGCACATTTCTTACAGCCGCAGAGACGCTACCGCCTGCTTTCTTGTGGCGGTCGTGTTTGTGCCTGTGCGCTGGTTTAAGCGTGCGCTTTTTTCCCCTATTCTATTCCATGAATACGTGTTGTAGGCGAGCGTGTGGGCTTTCCGCGCACTTGTGCCCTGTACTTCCCCCGTGACGCCCACGTTTTGGCAAGTTGTTCCCCATTCCGAGTGTTACGCCCGTGTTCCGCCTACTTTTGTTGCATGCGCCGCGCTATGTGCGAATTTCGCTGTGGCCTGTGCGATTTTCGCTGTGACCTGGCGCACGCTGTTAGATGGCCTGTGCGCCAACGTGCGCCGCGCACTGTTTTATCGCACATCCGCTGGTTTTCTCGCGCACGGCCTTCCATGAATCGATGTGCGCTGCTTTTGGTGCGATTTTCGCACTTGCACTGCGATTTTCGCTATTCCACTGCGATTCGCACGTTTTTGCCCACTTGCGCCGTGCGAATTATTCCATGAATCGGCCTGATAATGTATCTACCTATTATCAAAATATCAAATGTGTATTCAACCAACACACATATTTTGAAAGTATATATCTTCAATTGTTTCAATATATTTCAAATATTTTCGAATATTTTCAAACAGATGAAGAAGTGATTCAAGTGTCAAGAACATTTAAAAAGGAATCACCACAACAAGGACCCGCAAATCTAATTATGGATTCCTTGACAGAATTAAAATAACTATTAATGGATATTCAAAAAGACATGAAATCAGTGAAAAAGGACATTGAAAATTTAAGACTAATCATGGACAGTTAAAATCCTGAAAATTGAGCTAAAGAAGATCTATCATCTGTTCTAACTAGAAGAAAAAGAAAACCCACAACCACATCCCCTCCCAAATAGACCTGTTTTCAACAAACTGTTTGAATATTTATTTACCCTTTTCAGGTATGCACACTTACATGAATTATTAATGATGAAAAAGCATTTCAAATGTTAAAATAACTGTTTACAAAAACGACACTCAATACATGTTAAAAAAATTGCACTTTTAATTTTCTTTTTCAAAAATGATGTTCAGACATGGTTATGCAATATCCAATTATGCCCCAAATCTTATAACCGCAGCTATGTGATTGTGTATCTTTCTTTTCATAAATGTAATGCAAAATATTAATAACAAAAGCCACAGTAAAACAGGAGCATGTAAAGAATGCACTTTTAACATATTACGGCTATTGCTGTGGGTATGTGTCATTGAAATTGTGCCTAGGACACCCCCAGTTGTTGCTGCGGTTACCCACATCTCCAAATGCCAATGGCATATTGGGCTAAACCATAGCCGCGGGTATACATCTATGTTTAAAAAAGAAATATCCTTCTATCTGAAAAAAAAGAAAACAGAACCAGTTCAATGACACACACACTTTAATAAAAACAATTTAATACACGCATTTTTATGACCCTCATATTTTATATGCAGTGCATCACATGCACTATATAAAAGATACAACATTAGTGCATAGTACAATGTTGTTCTCTTTGCACATACTAGTAATTGGGGGAAAAAAACCTACCTGGATTAAAAAAAAAACATTCAATACCAAAACTATAAGAAAATACCACAACAAAAAACAAACACAGATATATAAACTGCATGAAAATACACAAAAAACATTATACTACTTGCATGCAGGACAAGGGATGGGGAGGTTAAGTAAACTTGGAGAACAAGAGAAAATAGGATAGGATAAGTAAACTTGGTTCTTGTTTTTTCTTTTACTATTCAATTTTTTGCAGCATTGTCTTTTTGTCATAATTTGGTGCAAGTCTCCTAGGATGATGTGGATGTTGTGTATTAGAAATTGCATGAGATAGTTTGGACCATACGAGGCTATCAACTTTTTTGGTTTATATGTGGTCTTATATCTTCTTTGTAGCTATGAGCGGTGGTTGTGCACAATCAACCTCCACCCATTAAAGGTGCTGCTAGCAACAGACAGAGGCCCTCATTACGAGTTTGGCGGTAGCCATGCCGCTATTGGCGGCATGGCTGCCGGCGAAATCACGTCCGGGTCCTCAGAATGAGGAATAACCGGGCCATTCCGAGTTCGGAAGGCCCGGTAATTCCTCCCTCCCAGGACCCGGACCCGGTCCTTCCCCATTCCCATTACAGCCCCCATAGGGCTGAATGGCAATGGGATTGGGAGCAAACAACAGGCCATTACGAGTTGGCCTGTTGTTTGCTCCCTCTTCCCCTCGTGGGACCCGGTAAGCACGCCTGGTTTGACCAGGCGTTGCTTCCTGGGTCCCGCAAGGGGACTTCGTAATGAGGCGGTACGGGGTAAAGGGCGCTGGCATCTTTTACAGCGCCGTTTACCCCGTACCGCCAGGGTCGTAATGAGGCCCAGAGTCTTTAAACACAGGAAGCACTGGAACACTCTATATTAAGAGTTATGAGAAACGGTTGAGACATTTAGAAAGGAGGCTTTTCATGAAGTGTCCACAGATGTGCTTCTCTGTCTCCACCAGTACCATTTGGATGAGCGAGAGTTATGATTAACCATCCAGTGCGAATACATTCGAACGAGGTTGATGATGACTATCGTAAAGCAGATGAACATCACAAATGACAAATGCATGGGACTCATTCCTTGCATATAATGCAATCAGTACCACCTACATAAACTCCATCCATAACACTTCCCAGATTCAGTGATGAAAGTCCTGTGTGGACGTTGCCTCAAATGGGTAGCCAAGGGAGATGCCCAGTTAGGGAATGGGAGAGATTCCACACCATGTGAAAAATCATTATAAATACTACAAAGGTCGCTAAGAAAGCTTTCCATACATCTCCTTCTTCCATCTGCAGCAGTACCACTTTCATTTGAATATATGTTGACCTTTCACAGAATTTAACTGTAAAACATCTAGTGCAAATCCACTGGGATGATGCTAACAATACAGCTACAAGAAAATACAAAAATAAGCACATTACAAAAATGAACATGCACAACACCATCAATTGAACTACCTCACAAAACACTCCAAACACCTACAAGTACTGCATACCTCAAGATACATTAAAAATACAAGTATAGAAAATGAAGAAAATAATAATGAACACCATCTGATAGCAATGGTCACTAAAACTAACACACACAACACTGCAAATAAACCTTCAAATGTGTAAATAAAGACTGAGGGCCTCATTACGAGCATGAAGGTAATAAAAAAAAAGAAGACGGAATGGTGATACCGGCATCAAGTACCGTCAGGGCCATTACGAGCAGTAAAATCTGAATCCGGCATTACCGCCACTGCCTGTACCGTGCACCTTCTTACCAGCATACTCGCGTCCACGCGCACTTGGTGGCGGCAATACCAGGATGCCGCTAACAGGAGGACATCACCAGTAAGGCAAGCATGCACCTACCAACATCCCAAAGGTGGTAAATAGGGCCTGGATGATGGCGCTACTACAAGCATCATGGATCACCCGTAAATAGCAACCTGCTGTGTACCCAACTGCCACAGGTGCACACAATCACCACAGGTGGAGGAAATGGAGCCTGTCCCAGCACAAAAGGAGCACACCCTCACACCACACCCCTTCCTACACCAAAATGATCCCACTTCCTGTTGCAATCCTGGGGCTGGAGGACATGCCTGTAATGCTACACCAGCAACAACAACAACTACAACAACAATAACAGGCAGCACAGAGGAGACGCAGGAGGAGAAGGAGGGTGAGACAGGCCCAGCAAGTCCCACCAATCAGCCAGTGGTACCACGTAGGCAGCCAGCAATCCCTTGTATCAGAGACAGTCCATTCAACCTAACCCCTGTGCAGATCCACACCCTGTACCGGTTGGACCGGGACACCATCACCACCATAGTGGACATGATACATGATGACATCGTCAGCCTGATAGAAATCCGCACTGCCATACCTCCTGAAGGTATTGTCTGTGCTCCACTTCCTGGCCACAGGCACCTACCAGCACACAGTGAGCCAGCTGCATGGCATATCACAATCTCTCTTTTCACCCATGCTGACCCAAGTGCTGGATGCCCACCTGAAGCATGCAAGCATCCACATATCCCTACCACAGACTGGCCAGGAGCTCGCTGACACAAATGTTGGCTTCCATGCACTGACAGGCATGCCCAATTGCATCATTGCCCTCGACTGCACCCATGTAGAATTGGTGGTCCCTCATGCCATTGCGGTGGTGTACCGCAATCATAAGCAAGACCACTCCATCAATGTGCAGATGGTATGTGACTCCAGCAAGATCATCACACATTGTTGTGCCTGATTTCCAAGATCCACACATGATGCCATGGTGCTGCGTAACTCCTTGCTACCCCGCTACATGGAGTGACATGCTGGATGACGTGCCTGGCTACTCGGTAAGTTGTCTGACAGGCCCATGACAGTGCATTGGGGGGATGCATGCATACTCCACCTGGGTGTGATTGGGGGGGAATGCATACTCCACCTGGGTGAGATTGGGGGGATGCATACTCCACCTGGGTGAGATTGGGGGGATGCATACTCCACCTGGGTGAGATTGGGGGGTGAATGGACAATGCACATACAACTAAACACTGTGGCCCTGAACATCTCAACCTGAACATGACACATCAATGCCATACATAAGACCAATGCTGCACAGCAATAACAATATGCCAGACGTACAAGCAGGCCACATCCCTCAACGTGTCGACTGCACATATAATTAGCATACCATCTGTGACACAATCCAGCAACATGCATTGAATATGCAGTGAATATGCATAACAGACATGACTGCAGCAAAGCACAACACAGGACATGCACCCTTGAATGTTTACAAAGAATTTCCACCGAGGGTATACACTGATTGTCACTGGCCCACCACCACAGTCGTACAGCACGCCACCATGGGAATGTCAAGCGATGGATGACAAAACATGATTACACCTGTGGCAATACCACTAGTTGGAATACATACAGAGTACTGTACATCACCAATATGGGTACAAAAACATTGTTCCGCATCCACAGTACATCTGCATCAGCATTCAAATGAACACCTTGCATCATCTCGACAACACAATCCACACCTGCAGACCATAGTACAGCACACATTGTGTGAAATGAACCTGTGTGCATTGCAGTGATTTCTAAAGGTGTCAGGTCAGATATTGACTCACACATACCTCATTGTGCTCCCATGCAGGTGATGGTGGCTATCCCTTGAAGCCATGGCTACTTACCCCTGTACGGAACCCACTGAACAGGCATGAAGAGGAGTGCAATCGGGTTCATACCCGTACCCGTGTTGTGATCGAGCAGACCTTTGGCCTGTTGAAGGCACGGTTCCGCTGCCTCAGCAGGTCTGGTGGAACACTCCTTTATGGCCTGAGAAGGTAGGAAAGGTCACCGTGGTCTGTGCCATGCTGCACAACATGTGCATCCGGCGAAATGTACCACTACCACCTAACATTGAGCTTCATGCACCGGGGGAGGATGATGATGATGATGGAGGAGATGCAGCACCCCTGCCAGTTTGCGGTGCACAAGATGGCTGTGCTGTGCGCCAATCAGTGATTGACGCGTTCTTCTGAACCACTGGGATGCTGATGGTTCTGTGTTTGTACTACACCAGGCACTGGGATCGTGTGCATATGGACACAGGGTCTGTGGGGAGTTGGGCACTGACCGCTGTCATGAATAGAATAAACACACACAAAATGAACAATGTCGTCATGATATCATTTTGAACACAACAGGTGTATTGGATATTTAACATAATTGTGGTTGAACCATCCACCTCACACACACCCTCCCCTCTTCCCACACACCACAACACCTCCAAAACCCCATGCCCCCAACACCAACTTCCCCTCCCCCCAGCACCCCCAACACCCCATACCCCTCCCCACAACACTCCCAACATCCCATTCCCCCTTCCCCAAAAGCCCCAACACCACCTCCCCCCTCACCCAATGTCATCCCATACATGATCCAATTATGGATTTCCCCAGGATGCAGTTAGCACATGCAGGGTGGCCCTGCTATTTGCAACCTCTCTTTGGGTCTGGGGGCAGCATGACCGTGTGGCATGCACTGCGCCTGGTCTGATACACAGGGCTTGTGGGAGCTGAGCTGGCAGGTGTGGTGGATGGGGTAGAGGTGGCTGCCTGTGCAACCGGCGGTGCAGGTCGTTGCTGCTGCAATTGTTCAACAATCCTGCCATGGACCTGGGTTACTGCAGCTAAACTGTCGCAGATGACCATGGTGTTAGTGTTCATGGCTATGATGTTAGCTGAATTTGCTTCACGTATCTCTCGGCGGGTCAGTTTCCCCTCCGCCACGTACTGCTGGACCAGCTCAATCATGCTATCCTGCAGGGCCTCAACCCTCGTCAAGCGGGCCTCCATGTTAGTGGTGGCTGTGGAGGTGGATGGGGCAGTGGCAGGGCGGGCCAATGCTGGACTGCCCTCTGATGGGGATGACAGATGTGGACTTCCCAGTACTCCGGCATGTTCTTGCATGGGGCTGACTGGTGTACCCTGTGTGGAGTGCAGGGGGGTGGGCTGGGGGCTCGGGGTATGAGGAAATACCACATGGAGGTTGTCGTCCATGTCAAAATCCACATCGCTGAGGGGGGCTGAGGCAGATACCTCCCCAATAGAACTGGTAGCAGCAGACTGTGTGCCATCACCTTCTGCCTCTACAACAGTGGGCAACTCTGTTGTGGCTGTGTCGTCGGGTGGTGTGTCACATGATTTTTTCTTCTCTGTTGGCCTGCCCTGTGCTGCTGGTGCTGTCCTGTATTGCAGTCTGGGTGTTGGTGTTGCCCTGGAGATAGAAAGCCCTGTGCCTTCTTGACTGTCTCCGGATCCCTTGGAGGATGTTCTGGCCTGTGCTGCAGGCTCTTGGCCTTCACTGTCAGCATCTGTGCCTCTGGGGGACCAAGAGATGGTGGTACGTGCAAGATGCATACATTGGGGTTGTTCAGTAGTTCACATTTCATGCATTGCATACTTGTAGGTGTGACGCACAGGGTCCTTGCAAAGGGGGAAGGGGACATATTGGCATACGTCGTGGACTCTCCTTTTTGGACTGATGTGTGCTATGTGGCATACGGTTGTATTGCGGCTTTGCGTGATGTGTGACATGTGATGATTTGCTGTGTGTTGGGTATCTGTCGGTAATGGGATTGGCACGCAGCATGCATATCAAAGCGCCAGGGTTTGGGCCTCCATCTGGACATAGATCTGTTTATGTGTGTATGATGGGCATTGCATTCTCTTGGTTCACTTTCACATCAGTTGTAGTACGTCATGCTTTGGTGCTCTGTGGTTTGTGGGGACACTCACCTCCATCCGCCGATGGCGGCGCACCCGCCTCCATGTCTCCAAAGACCTCTATGGACTCCATGCTGATCATCGTGCTGCATGTCTCCTCCCACCTTGTCAATTTGGTGGGAGAGTGGTCCCCACCGCCTGTTGCCAAGGCCTCCCTGCGGTTGGCAGACAGTATGTTGCGAACCCGGAGAGGTAGATAGTCCCACCTTTTTTTGCAATCCTTCACCGTGCGGGTGGTGGTGCGAACCGCAGTCACCTTCCTTGCCACCCCCTCCCATATTTATTTTTTGTGCAGTTGGGCTGCGCGCTTTAGCTCATTAGCAAAGACCTCATTGGCATGGGCTACCAGCGTGTCCACTGGCATATTCAGCTCATCGTCCGAGAAGCGCTTCTTGCGCATGCGGGGGGTGGACTTCCGAGTAGCCTTGGACATTATTGCTTGGTTGGGCCTGCTCTCCACTCTGTACCAGTGCTGTGTTTGGAGGATTGCAATGGATTGTATTTTTTAAGATGGCCGCCGATGTATTTCCCGTTCCGGCGCGATGACGTTACTTCCGGGTCTAGTATTATGAACCCGGTATCAGCGGGTTCCGTGATGGCGCTATCAGAGGTTTGGAGGGACTTTAGCGGCATGGCGGTGCAGCCATAACCGGCTTGGGCATTCAGCAGGGCTGGACTGGGAACAAAAAGAGGCCGAGGAAATGTTTTTCAAAGTGGCACATTCTACACCATATGAGCAAGCCCAGCCCCTCTAAGGAGGTTTTGGGTGTACCTCCCTTAAGAATACATTGAATAAATGAGTCCAAATCGGGAATTTGGTTGCGTATGTGTTACTATATTGGGATTAAAAGTAGTTAAACATAAAAAGGGATGTGGAGGATGAGGAAAGGTGGAAGAAATGGGTTAGGGTGCATGGAAGAGTGAGGGTAAGAGGACCTGAAAACAAAGGTAACCACACAAAAGAGGTCCATGGTGCAGAGACCCACTAAGAAATATCCATAGTTCCTTGTAGGCCAGTCCACTACTGCACCCATCTCTACTTTCCTTGAGGAAAATGAGATATATCAGGAAAATGCAAACAAGGGCAATGGTTGTTCATAGAACAAAGGAAGGGGTAAGGCTTTTGTGGGAGGAAAGCCAGTTTACAGAGAGAAAACTTTGAGTTTTAAATGGAAAAGGCTCTGCCTCCATAAGGACCCACTCTTGTTCATGGCAGCAGCACCCACACACAACAGTACAAACTCATTTAGCATCAAGAAAGAAGAAAAGTGGCTGAATTGGTTTAATGGCAAATCTGATGTGACATAGCCTCTGTCAAAGCAGAGTTACAGGGCGATCCTAGTTGAGAAGGAAAAAATACACATCTGAAGGCAGCCCCAATGCTTACCTTTTGTCCACTAAGGCTGGGGGAGGTACAGCGAGTGCTTGTACCAATAAGGATAGTCAGACTCCTCAACAACTCCAGTGTTGGGCTACACTCAGTTCAGGGTAATGAGGGAATTAGGCAGGTGGCTTGTTTGTACTCCATGCATGTTTAGTTTGAATTATTTGAAATGCATGACTTCACAAGGTAGCTCAGGTGACGGCTAGTGCTGCTAAATATGATAGGTTGCCTGTCGAAGAAGGTTGGCCTCCTGTATACAAGTTAGGACTTAAACAAGGCACCGTATGAGTTGGAACAGGAAGGTTCGGACGTGGAAATCAGTCAGAAAACTGCCACTTGGGGCCATCAGAATGCCCCCTGGATCATTTAAAGGTGGATAACACTTCTGCCTAGAGAAAACGCAGCTTGTAATGCGAGCGGTGCAAAGTGCACATTTTAAGCCCCAGAACAAAAATATGGAAATTAATATGATATGATATGATATGGCATTTGTAACACGCCTATACACAAGTGTTTCAAGGCGCAACGAGGCAGGAGGGGAAACAAGGGGAGACAGACAACGATCCTATTAGGCCAGGTGTCATTCAGATCGCGCAAGTGCAAGGGTAGAGGGGAAGGGAAAAGTGCATGGGGGAAAGGGAGAGGTGAAAGTGCAGTACAGTGTTATTAGCATACAGCATACAGGATAAATAACAAGGGCCAGCTGGTGGCAAGTGCGAGGTAAGTGCAGCCAAGTATTGGGAAGGGGGGCTGTAGGGATACAGACACAGTCCCGCAGTGCAGGGGTTGCCGGGGAGGCAGTGCAGGGGAGAGTGGCTGGGCCAAGGACCAAGAACGGTGAGTGGCCCAGTTGCAGATTCAGTGCAGTTTCAGTAGTATTAGCAGGGGAGAGGGGGAGAGAAAGCAGGGGCAAAGAGGAAGGTTTTGAGGTGCTTCCGGAACCGGAGATGGTTCTCCTCAAGTTTCAGGGAGGCAGGAAGGCTGTTCCAGAGGGAGGCCCCTGCAGCGGAGAGAGATCTGCCCCCAACTCGTTGTTTGGAGAAGCGGCTGACCCTGAGGGAGTTGGAGGCGGATGAGCGAAGAGCTCGAGAAGGAAGATATTTAGGAAGAGAGAGTTGAAGGTATTTTGGCCCAAGGCCCCAGACGGCCTTGTGGAAAATGCAGAGGGTTTTGAACTTGATCCTCGCAGTCACTTGGAGCCAGTGTAGTGATTTCAGTCCTGGAGAGATACGGTCCCGGGGCTTGAGGCCAAGGACAAGTCTTGCAGTCCTGTTCTGGATGAGTTGCAAAGGGCGGAGAGTAGAGGCGGGCAGATTTAGATAGAGGCTGTTACAGTAGTCCAGCTTCGAGAGAACCAGGGCTCTAGAGACAGTGAGCTTCTGGGGGAAGGAGAGGAAAGGAAGGATACCTCTGAGGAGGTGTAGCTGTTAGTGTGACTTCTTAGAGGTGTCAGATATGTGAGGAGAGAAGGAGAGTGTGGAGTCAAAGATGATCCCAAGGTTTTTTGTCTTGCAGGTAGGAGCAGGAAGAGGGCCCAGAGAGGCCGGCCGGAGAGCAGCAAGGAAGGAGGGAGTGGGAGTGCCGATGAGTAGAATCTCAGTCTTACTGGCATTAAGGCAGAGGTTGTTGGCGGCACACCATTCCTGGATAGCAGAAAGACAGTCAGAGATGAGGGAAGGAGATGAGGAGGCCGAGGGTAGCCTGAAAATGAGCTGGGTATCATCCGCATAGCACTGAAAGTAGGGGCAGAGAGCGGCGATGCGGTGGGCGAGAAGTGCCAGATACTGATTGAACAGCCAGTGAGAGAGGTTAGATCCCTGGGAGATGTTAGAATAGTTTCGTATTTAATGATGTACATAATGTTCTGTTGCTATGACAGCATCTTCGTGTATGGTTCCAGAATTATGCTTCAGCAATACACTACAGGAGACACCACAGGTAGAGAAAAAGATGTCAGAGAGGAAAGACCCCAGTTGGTCCTGGGAGGGTCGATTTGAGAGGAAAGAGGTCAGCCACACCAGAGCCTGACCAGTGATACCCAGTTTATCATGGAGACGGTTGAGCAGGATGGTATGGTTGACAGTATCAAAGGCAGAAGAGAGATCAAGCAAAATGAGAACACATGGAACGTTAGAGTCAAGGTTCGAGAGCAGGTCCTCACGGATGTTCAGGAGAGCAGTTTCCATGCTCTGGCTGCTCTGAAGCCAGACTGATGGTCATGAAGACTACCAACAGATTCAGCATGGAGATTAAGCTGCGAGATGGCCAGTTTCTCCAGGAGCTTGCCCAGGAAGGGAGTGATAGAGATTGGGCGATAGTTAGCTGGGCAGGAAGGGTCGGGAGAGGGTTTCTTTAGAAGGGGGTGCACAATGGAGTGCTTGAGAGGGGATGTTGGCGTATTACAAGATTGCTGACTGGCATACATGGGGGCAGTTTCAAGTGAAAGGGGCACAACGCCCCTTTCATTTAAAAAAGCTGAAAGGCCCTAATGATGTCCCTGACAGCCACTGCCCGCCCCTCAGGTAAGCTGTGACCTCGACCCACTCGAAAAATGGTCTAAAAAAACACACATGCCCTGCTTGCAATAGAAGGGTTTATATCTCCTTTCTCAAGGTCAGGCCATGGTAGACACTTGAGGGCTGCTTATTCTTGCTGACGTAGCGGCTTTGAAAGCTCTCCTTTTGAAAACGGGGGAAGAAAAACTGAGCGGAAACAAATGCTTGGAATTGCAAAGCGAATGAATTACACAGAAAAGAAGCAGGGCCCACTAACTATGTGGGCATTTAGTGGTATTCCAGTGCACTATTTCACATCATTATTTTGTTTTAATCTGCCCTTGTTTTACTTGTTGCACACGTTTGCGTACAACCTGCTAATAAACACGAGTTGGCAGGTAAGCGCTGTCCGCCGTGGAATATTCAGCAAGGCAATGAGGACTCCCAGAGCGGCATAAGAAAACTGCTATTACAGTCAGGGAGCAAGCCACGAATAAACACTGCAAGAAAATAATACAAAGGATCCCTTTCATCTGTTCATTATTACAGCCATGGCTTGAGCTAGCAACGTGTTTTTGGTAACAGCTCAGTGTGAGGCTACCCAGAATATTCACTTCACTGAGTAATACTCCATCCCCTTCCTCCCAACAAAGAACAAGGCACGTGTATACAATAATTCTGTGCACCCCAGAAAAGGTTACAGTACAGTACAGTGCAGATTATTAAAATGACAAAAATTACTGACAAGGTTGCGGCAGGCCCATGGAGACGGTAGTGTTGCTTGTGTACATGTGCACAGTGGCAGTGGTGGTGGCAGCAGTCTTCTGAAAGCAGGCCCAGAGCGGTAAGGGAGGCACTATAGCGTACTGCAGGGGACTGTCGGTGGCAGTGGCAGAAGCCCGCCACCGCCAGATGTCTTCTTACTTCATCTTCTTGGCTAAGCAAGCAGGGTGTTCAGCTGGACCTCTGGCTCCAGCCCCAATACCAGCCACAGTCACCCTTGCATCGCAGGTCACAGCTCGCCGCCGGAACACAGAGCAAGGGCTGCATTTTTCCTACGATCCCCTCCACAATGCGCAGGCGCAAGCCGCCAAATCAATGGGCAGATTGCAATGTGAACTAAACCCACTCAGGGTGGATCTGGGTGTCAGACTAATGTATGTTTCCCATCCCCAGTCAGTGCACCAGTCAATCATAAATATAATGAAACATTATGCAAACATAGCTTGATATTGAAAGGGTAGCTGCTGTGGTCCATACATCTTGTGTATCCTTCCCCCAAGAAAAGAGGCCCTATGTGCCGAAAGCCTAGCGGGGAAACTCCCGGTGTCCCGGTGGGCCAGTCCAGGCCTGGCGTTTGTGGGTGCTCGCTCTATCGTAATCAGCCGCTATTTGCGGTGCAGAGGGAACACGGACGCGCTGCTAACACCATGCCGTTAATGACTGTGTTGTTACCGTGATTCTCGTAATGAGGCTCTAACTCTTAATTTCACTTCAGCCACACTCCTGCCATGTGCACAGTCAGAGTTCAGGAACAGAGGTCAGGAATCAAAAGGATAAAACTGCAGAAAATGTTGGCTTTTATACTTTCCAAAACAAACACCAGAAAAAGAGGACTATTAACCAATAAAACTACTTAGATGGCTAACACATTTTCATCACAACCTATCACTAAACCCTACACAATTGCAAAAGTAACAACAAACAATAACAAACAATGAAACTGACAAAACCCATCTTTACCCCACCAAGCATCTTTCATTGCTGCTGCTTTTTAATGGGGCTACAGATCTTGATTTGTATCCATGGCTACACATACATTTTTCTGCAAGACCAAAATCAAACTAAATTGGCCTTCAAACCTTAAAATCAAATAAGTGAACAACCAAGTACATAATATAACACACACATAAAATTCTGTACGGTATCATCTGAATGAACATATGATTATTGCACAGAAAATGTATATTTATAGACGTGACTTTAAATATACCTGGGGTTCCAGCTGCAACAAATGAAACACAGAATAGTATTGATGCACCTACGTACATGCTGTTTATAAATGCGGCTATATAAGACCGCCTCCTAGACATTTGCTGATGACCGCAGCTATTCAAAAAATACAAATTCAAAACTGTATTTCCACTCCATCAAACTCCAAAAACTGTCCCCAACATGCTTACCAGCACCCCCTAACACTCATAATAGTCCTCCTCACCTCCCCTAGTCTCTTACAATCCCCGGAAAACACTCAATGCATATAAAATGCCATCCCACCCAAAATTTCAGATAGCCGCGGCTACCACACATCCACAAACACATGACATGTCACATGCTCCAATATAGCCACGCCTGCAATGGGGTTTGGGGCGCGGATCTAACCACGATTAGCAATGCTGCACGCTGGGCGTCTGATGGAATGCCACGAATACTATCAACAGCACCCTCGACCAATTAGAAAGTACAACAAACAGACATCATACATACCTTGCTCATCCAAACGACTAGAAATTCAAACGAGGAAAAATGTTCCTGAAAACAGAGAAATACTGCAGATATCATGGCTGATTCGCAAACGGTGTGGCTGATTGGAGACAGTTGGCTGTTTTGGTTGCTGGCTGTTTTTGAGAAATTAAATATTAACATGGACCTAGGCTTGAGAAATGTTACTATTACATGGTTTGAATTGCGGGGAATGCGTTGGTTCCAGGTTCTTCCAAAATTGTTAAGTCTGAGACGTCATTATAATTCATTGTAGAGGCAATGATTTTTGGAATGTACGAGGGGTGTCCCTTACTTTAATGATGAAAGACATGGGAAAACTAATGGAACTATTTCCTCACACCATCTTTATCTTTTCCAATCTCAATCAGAGGCAAACATGGAGATGGACCACCAGATTTAATGGTAAAATTGAGAAATCCCAGAGAAATGTTAATCAAAGAGTTTCAGCATTCATGATAGAAAACAACTTATTATGGATTGCAAACAACAACATAAAGTTGTACAATTTCCATGGACATGACAGAGTACACCCAACCGATGAAGGAAATGCAGTGTTCCTCCATAACATCAAACAGTACTCCTAATGTGCTAAAGTTCCACACTCAGTGTATCCCAAAGCAGTCCTTTTAAGGACTACATAATATATAAAAATATTAAATAATAAATAATAACAAAAAACATGTTTTATTAAAACTGCAGCTACAGTTCATTGACTTTTATCATAATCGCAGTTATAAAAAGTCAGTTTACAATGGACTGACCAAGTTTTAGACAACAATCCAACTTAAATTATCAATACCGAACATCACTACTCATGTACTTGTAATGTAACTGAAAAATAAAAATCCATCGAAAAATACATAACAATGAACTAGATAGGCAAACATTGTACACCCACACGACGTTGAAATTGATATTAATATTTTGTTTCTATCGTGCTCGTACACAAGGGTTTCAGAGCGCGACAAGGCAAGGGAGGGCAACAGGGGAGAAGAAAACAACGATCTTACTAGGCCCAGTGACATTGAAAACACGCAAGTGCATGGGAGAGGGGGAGGGGAACAGTACATGGAAGGGAGGAGAAGTGGAAAGTGCGAAGCAAAGGAGAAACAGATAAATAATAATAAACAAATAAATAATAAAGGCACCAAACAGTGGTAGTGCAGCCAGCAATTGGCAAGTGCTAGGTTTAAGGCAGCAGACAGGGTAGGTCTGATAAGTGCAGCAGAAAAAAGGGGGGGCTATATGGGTACAGATACAGACCCCAGTGAAAGGGGTGGCCCGGAGGCAGTGCAGGAGGGTGGCAGGGTGAGCAAGTACCTGGGCCCAGAGGACAGAGGGTGGGCAGGTGCACAGTGCCAAGAGAGAACAGATCTGCAGGTGAGAGGGGGAGCAAAGGCAGAAGAAAAGAGGAAGGTCTTGAGGTGCTTCCGGAACCGGAGATGGTTCTCCTCAAGTTTTAGAGTGGCAGGGAGGCCCCAGCCGAAGACAAAGATCTACCCCCATCTCTTTTCTTTGAAAAATGACTGAGGATGAGGGAGTTAGATGTAGAGGAGTGAAGAGCTTGAGAGGGGAGGTATTTGCAGAGGGATAGCTGAAGGTATTTTGTACCCAGGCCCAGATAGCCTTGTGGGCAATGCAGAGGTTTTTGAATTTAATCCTTGCATCCACTGGGAGCCAATGGAGGGATTTCAGTGCTGGAGAGATACAATCCCAGGGCTTGAGGCCAAGGACAAGTCTTGCAGTCCTTTTCTGGATTAGTGGCAGAGGGTGGAGAGTAGAGGCAGGTAAATTTAGAAAGAGGCTGTTACAATAGTCCAGCCTAGAGAGAACCAGTGCTTGGGAGACCATGAGCTTCTGGGGGAATGTGAGGAAAGGCAGAGTACCTCTGAGGAGGTGCAGTAGGAAGTTTGACTTTTTAGAGACATCAGAGATGTGGGCAGAGAAGGACATTGTGGAGTCAAAGATGACCTGAGGTTCTTAGCCTCGCAGGTGGGGGTAGGAGGAGGGCCAAGGGAGGCCGGCCAGAGAGTGAGGGGAAAGGATGGTGAAGGTGTGCCGATCAGGAGGATCTCCGTCTTGCTGGCATTTAGACAAAGATCATTGGCTGCACACCAATCTTGAATGGCAGTTAGGAAATCAGAGATGAGAGACATAATGCTATAAGTGTGAATACACAACCTAAAATACATTGTATGGCGCATCTAAAACTAGACAATTGCTCTTTTTTATATTAATTTTGTTAAACTATTTTCTTCTATATTTCTCTAAAGTCTCACATGCTTAAAAGTCTGAAAACAAACATCCAAAATAAAATAAAAAAACACTCTGTAATACCTACCAGGTCACTGACCATGTCCTTTGGTGCAGTAGCAAAGTAGCTGTAACGTTCCTGTAACAAAAGTTTTTGCACTGAAGGTGTTAGGTTGTTCTTAGGGCACCTGAAGCATAATGTCCCGTCACCAATGTTTTTCACAGAATTTGATAGGTTTTTAGTAGGCCACTGTAACCAAACCCTTCCTTTAGCATAGTTCTTTCAGTAAAGGGGATAGGTTTGTAGTAGTGCAACTAAACAATAACGTCCCTTTAACAATGTTTTTTGTGAGTGAATTTCCTAGGTTTTTAGTAGGGCACTGTAACCGGAACCTTGCTTTAGGATAGTGTTTTCTGTAAAGATGATAGGCGTGGTACTGCAACTGAACCATAATGTCCCATTAACAACGGTGTGTCACTGATTCCTTGGCTGCCCTCATGATGAACTTGTGGAAAGGCCAAATTCTCTGGTGTATGTATCCATTTGTGCTACCCCTTCCTTTTCCTAATAGTGTTGGTGTATCTTAGCATTTACAGAAGTACATGGTAAGTGTTGGTGAGTGTTTCTCTTTTTATGTTAAGATTGCTTGGTGAATATGTTCCATACAGTACTGTCCGAGATGACTGCAGTTGAGCAATATGAACGTTTCCAAGGGAGACTGCACCTGGCCGGCGTATGTGCAATCACACTGCAAGTGTCCATAGGACTCTATTATTGGCCGCATGGCCGCATCTTCTAATGCACTTTTAATTAGTTGTGGGAGCGCATGTGTATCCATTGTACAGCTATACTCATGCGTAGGGAACCCTGTGTGTACTGGTAACACTGAACCTGTCGCCAGCCCTACGGATTCATATGGTAGGCTACCACATTTCAAGTACTCCTGCCGACTACGTGAGTGGCTCTGCAAACCTACCAATGTATGGCACACTGAGCACTGTGACGGAAAGTGTCAAGGGGTCGTCTGCGGGTTGTACAGTTGAAGAAAACATGTAACTGCAGGTGTGATTGTTTGAAGTGAGTCTGCAAAATGGGAAAGCTGGTGTGGTTTGGTCACGCACATACTAGTGCATGTAAAGGCTAGTAAGCAAACAGCAGAATGTTCAGAGTGCAAAACAATGTCAGTGGTGGTTAGAAAAGTACTGTAGCCGCATGGGTCGCGCTGAATAATTATCTTCCTGCTCCACGTAATGAAGCTGTGTTTTGCATTGTTGTATACATTCTTGTATTCCAGAATGTATGCATCTCTGTGAATGCTACTTCTATGGCTAATGGCGTAGCATGAAGTGTTTGTACTGCATGTGACGACAAAAGAAATGGAAGCACAAGGGACCAGTGGGCAGTCTACTGCCCTTCCAACAATGCACTATGGTAAATTCATATACAGCATTTTCCACATCCGCTGCGGTCAACATCAGGCTCACTCCGTTAGGGCACCGGAGCTCTAAAACATCCTTGCAGAGCAAATGCAACGCTACAGACCCTTACCCGGCAAAGGGCATTGTATTGTGCATGTACTGCAATGCGCTACTCTACAGAAAGAAGGTACTTGGACATGCGTGGGAAGGGTCTGTCCGAGAGCATGACAATGACTGGTGACTATGTAGGTGAGAGCCACACAATATTTCCGTCCCTCTGCACGTCCCCTATGTTATCCATGCCGGTGCTGCCCCTTCCGTAACGTGCCTTGCTTGCCGTTCCTTCTGTCGCATTTGTTAGAAAACCAAAATAAATAGAAATTAACTGAGAAAGGAAAAAAGGGAAATAAAGAAAGCTCCTTTCATAGTTGAACAATGGAATTGCCAATGAACGGATGCAGGGCGGGGTGCGCCGTATACACTCCACACAATATGTTCAAAATCAACGGAGGCATGGTACTGTGCAAAACACTGTAGTGGACTCGAGTGGAAAGGGGTTCACTATAGAAAGAGGTTTCTTTATGTGTTGCAGAGCATTTTGAAGAGTTTAAGTGTGCAACACTTACTACAAAAATGTGTCCACGACTTTCAAGAAGGGCAGCAAGGCAATTTGGATGGGGCGTGCAGAAATCAGGATGACAGGAATAGTAAGATGAACGGTATTGGTGGGGAAAACTGTGCTGTGAAACGTCATATTCCCATGTGTGAATTACGCCATACGCCAAAGGCACAAATAGACTTCTTTGCAATGTACCACACTTTCTCCATTTGCAGTCCAAATGAAAAATAATGCAGCCACATCGGTGTCTGCGTAATGCAAAAAAAGTTATGCAGGAGATCGGAAACAGACGCTTGAATTGGGCAAGTGCCTCCTTCATCCCAAACAGCACTGAAACCTGTGTAACATGCTGTGCAATTTCCCTCCACAATAAACAACAGTAATGACGGCATGATTGCGCATCAACAAAGTGTCACACAGACAAACCAAAATCAGTCACTTCATTGTAGGTACTCCATAGCACTACACATCCACATGATAGAATCCAAAATGAGCTGCAGAGGGTTTTGCATTCACTTTCAATCAATTTATTTAGAACTCCCCCAAAAACCCATATGCTGTGGCTTGTGAAACACACAGCCATAACCACACCCTCTGCATTCCTATTGACAAATACACTGTGTACCACAGTCTGTCTGTACACACCACACCCAGAAACCTAATGACCAATCCTGTAACCTCTACAGGCCCATTTCTATGGCCGTCATCTGCAAAAGGGGCGTATCTAACATGTGCAACCCTGCAACTATTGCGATGTCCGCAGACTTTTTGTGCTGTGCTTGTGTTTTTTATGTGAGCTCACATTCTTACAATAGGGTCTTCAGTGCACCCTGTAGATTGTGAAACAATATGTCATTGCCACTAGTCGACAAAGACATGCCATTTGCTTTGAAAAGGTGTATATATCGAGAACCAATGTTCTCATTCTCTCCGGAGAACATTCTACCAGCACTCAAGAAGTCACACATGCTTCTGTTGATGAGACCTCTTCTGACCTCTGGATGGCAACAGGAATCATTGGAATAGTCCCATACTATTCTCGATGGTATACATGAGAAAAGCACCTTGGCAGTGGGAAAAAAGCGCTTCACTGCTTTCATCATCTTCTTCAGTTGACGATACACCAGGGAACAAGCCATGGAACCCAAATGTAACGCTTCATAGTGCACGGCCACAACATGTACGCTAGCTAAAGTGGCCACTCATCGACATAATGCAAGCACAGCGCCGAAACTGCACACATCACCACAGCACCACAAAGCCTCCACTCCCTCCAAATCGAAATTGCCATGAAAGCCTTTTACCAGGACATACTGGAACAGATCTTCCACAAAGGCATCACCGACTATCAAGACAATGCATCTCACCACCTCTGCCTGCCACCCTCGCTACACAGAGTAATGAAAAATATATTGCCACATTTTCATGTGTCGCACACCGTGAGCACCTGATTGGACAATCCCCACAGTCCGATTTCCATTGGCCAGCATAGTCAGAAGCTCAGAAGGTCACACATACACTTCCCCAAGTACCGCGAGGGTGGTTCTCCAGTAAAGCAGGAGGAGTCCTTCTTCATATTGCCACCCTTTCCTGTGACGCACACCCTGAGCACCTGATTGGACAATCGCCACAGTACCAATTCCATTGGCCAGCATGGTGAGAAGCGCAAAATGTTGCACGTGCGCTTCCCCAAGTACCGGGAGGGACGCGCCCCAGCAAAGCAGGAGGATTGCTTCTTTCTATTGCTGCCCTTTTCTGTGACGCACACCGAGAGCAGCTGATTGGACAATCCCCACAATCCCCTTTCCATGGCCACTATCCTCAAAATCCCTGTATGTGGCTTTTGTGCTGCGTGCAAGCGTGGGGGTATAACTTGCAACCAGGGTAGGGGGAGTTTGTTGTAAGGGGCGGTTCTGAAAAGAGGCTTTTTTTATTTTTTAGATGCTTGTAGACAAACACCTTTTTTCGGTTTTTATTTGATTTTGTGTTTTGTTGTGCTCACATTGTCACAGTAAACTCTCCGCTGCATCTTGTAGACGGGCAAACAAAACAGCATTACCAATGGACAACAACAAAATGCCATTTGCTTGGAAAAACTCCACATTTGCACAACTAATGAGGTCATTGTTGCAGAAGAACATTCCACCAGCGGACAAAAAAGTATAAATGCTTCTGTTGATGAGACACCTTCCTGCATCTGGCTCGGAACAACATCCAGAAGCATTGTCCTATACTCTTTGAGGTGTAATGGATGAGAAAAGCACCTTGGCAGTGGGAAAAAGCCTCTTCACTAGATTTATCAACCTCTTCAGTCGACGGAACAAACCTAAACAAGACACATAACCCATATGCATGCAGCCGTAGTGGATTACGATGACATCCACAGTAGCAAAAGTGGCCAGGTGTTTTCAAAGTGCATGCATGACAGCGAAACTGTGCTCGCAGACAGTGTTCCACAATGTGTTTACTCCTTTCAAACCAAAATTGCCATCAAAGTGTCTTTCCAGGGAATTCTTGTGCAGATCTATCACAAAGTTATCACCCAAAGTCAAGACAATGCGTTTCGCCATGTCAGCCATCCTCACTACGCAGAGTAATGTACAACAGTATGACCGCCCCTTCCTGTGAATCACACCCACAGCACCTGATTGGATAATCCCCAAAGTCCCATGTCCATTGGCCAGCATGGTGAGAAGCACGAGTGCTTCCCAAAGAACTGCGAGAGCCGCACCCAGTAAAGCAGGAGAAGTCCTTCCCTTTCCACTATCTTTTGTCTACCACTACCTCATTGGGTACGAGTAAATAGGCACACACGATTCCACCAATGCCATCCACGATGTTAGCAGCTAACACTGTAAATTCTACACAACACTTCATATGTAACGTTACAAAATCTGCCTGCAAGTGTCCTGTCATGCAAAAGGACGTGCAGTAGAAAGTTCAGCAAAAGATTGCAAGATTTGTACATCCACATGCACACCCAGCTCCATAAACTGTAGGTATGAAAACTTTTCTGAAGTATGTTTAACACTGTGTTATAAGTGCCTCTGTTCACGGTACCTGCCACTGAGCGTCCATTACGTTCTTTAAAAGCATACTGTCTTTTTTTTCCCATCCCCTACCAGCACTTCAGTGGTATGTGCTTAGAATGTTGTAATATTGAAACAGGAGCTCTCTACTTTCCTTCCGGCAGTGCTACGAAATGTTTTCCCCAATAACCCATCTCCTACATAAATCGTGAAGTTACGCCACCAAAAGCAGCACTGCATATATCTTACTATCCTAAAGCAAGTTTCCAAAAGGTCACTGTCTGCACAGCTGTGCCTCTGGCTAGACTGCACTATTGCAACAGGCTTTTAAATCTGCCCGCTTTTACTCCCCACCCTCTGCAACACATCCAGAAGAGGACTGTGCAACTTTGGATGGTATCTCCTCTGCACTGAAATGTCTGCAATAGCTCCCAGTGGCTGCAAGGAATAAGGTGGAAACCCTCTGCATTTTGCACAAGGCCTTCTGGGTTCTGGGACCTAAATAAATTCACCTCTCACTTACTATATATCTCCATGCTAGAACTCTTCCCTCAACTGCCTCCAACACCCTCAGGGTCAATCGCTTCTGTAAGCGATCAGTTGGTGGTAAATGTTTTTTTTCGGCTGGGGCCTCCCTCTGCAACAGCCGCCTAGTCTACATGAAACTTGAAGAGAACCATCACCAGCTCGGGAAGCACCTCAAAGCTTTTCTCTTTGCGTCTGCTTTTCTCCTCCTCTCCCCGGCTGGCTGCCTGGCGTAAACTGATTCTGAACTGCTTACCTGGTGACTCTGTGATGTCAGGCCCATGCCACCTCGCCCCGCCAGGCAAACCCCTGCACTGCCTTTGTAGCAAACCCTGCACTTGGGGACAGTTTTCTGTATCCCTAACAGTTCCTGCTCCACCTGATGTGTGCACTTATTCTTGCACTTGGCACAATCTGCCCGTATTTTACTTATTGTCATTTCTTCTTCTACCCATGTACTGCACACTCCCCTGACCCCACCCATGCACTTGGGCAATGTAAGTAGGACCTGGCCTAGTAGGTTTGTTGTCTCTGTCTCCTCTCTGTTCCTCCATCCCATGTCTTGTTGCGCTTTGCTAAACGTGTGTATAGGCAGGTTTGGGGTTTTTTCTGCAGTACCACACTTATTGCTTACTTTTCAAAAATGATAGCTCACAAACAGCACTGCATTCATGTTATGAACCTCAAACAAGTACCGACAGTTCATCCATACACCCAGGATGCCTGGCCATTACTTTGCCCACTTCCACCATAGCCTTCTGCACTGCGTTGTACAAAGAGACCTTCAACAACACTTTTTGCATGCACACCACAACCACAAAACTCATAGAGGAGCGTCTTTCGCTCCACAGTCCCATTTCCATGGCTCCCGTCCTGAAAATGGCAGGATGTGGCAAGTGTAATCCTGAAAGTACTAGGGGGGTGGTTTGGGAAACAGGGTAGTCAATTGGGTCTTTAGTAGTCCCTCTGAAAAGGTATTATTTTTTCTTTGTTTTTGTGTTTTTATGTGTTTTTATTTAGTTTTTTACATGCTTGTGAACCACCTTTTTTGTTTTTTCTCTTTGTATGCCTTTCTGTTTGCTTCTTCCCCTTCATTTTTTACTGAATTAAGGACAATGCTTCCTGCACAGTGTACAAGAAAATGGTAGCGCCAATGGTGGTCAAAGAAATACCTTTTGCATGAAAACAGTGTATGTTTTGGAAATTCATGCTCTCATAGTGGGTGGAAAACATGCCATCAGTGCACATAAATGCAGACATGCTTTCGTTCATAAGACACCTTCCGAGCTGTGGCTGGGGGCAAATTACACTGGCATGCTCCCATACTCCTTTTGGGGGAATGGGTGAGAAAACGACCTTGGCAGTGGGAAAAATCTGCATCGCTGCAGTCATCACCTTCTTCAGGTGACAGGGCAAACGTCCATACAACATGTAACCCAAATGCAGACCTGCATAATGCACCACACCTACTTCACCAGTAACGATGGAAGCCACATATCTGCAAAGTTGAACCATCCCACCAAAATTGCATGCATGGACACTGGCCCACAAAGCGTCCACTCCTTCCAACCAGAGATTAGCAGCAACGCCTCTTTGCACGGCATACCTGTGCAGATCTTGTTCACATGTATCACCCACGATCAGCACTGTGCGTCTCTCCATGTCCACCAATCTCATTACACAGAGAGTATTGGGAGAAAGTAGTACCGCCCCTTCCTGTGAATCACGCCTTTGACACATGATTCAATAATTCCCACAGTTCCATTGGCATGCCCTCCATGCTGCGAATGGCAGGATGTGACGTGTTCATTTTCACAGCTACAGTGAGGGCTGCATCCCAGTAAAGCAGGAGTAGTCCTTCTCCCCTCTCCACTGTTCTTCTTCCAGCACTCCCTCATTGAGGATTGTGAAATATTCACACATGCATGCACCAATCACAGCCAAGAAGTCTGCATTGAACACTATCATTTCTGTACAGCACTTCATATTTACTGTTCAACACTCCGAGTACACGTCACATGTGCTTCCAAAGCACTTCCTGTACAAAGGTGTGGGAAAGAAACCACAATGTCAGCATCCAAAATCGTCCAGAGCGGCACCCATCATACCTTTGACCATGCACAGTAGAGTCTACTGCTTGCCGACACCCATCACAACATAATGGAGCCATGCATGAGAACATGTGGCCATAAACCACAATCCACAAACGTAACATAGCCAGCGGCACTTCTACCCAACACCAGCACCATAACACATTGATACATGGAAACATGTCATAGTTAGAAGATTCCATAAACATAGCACAGCCTGGGCCACCCTTGCCCACTTCCATGCATAAAGTATTATATCACTGGCAACCAAACCGCACAATCCTCACAACATTGGGCCTGTTCCAACACTGCATCCAGTGGGCACACTGCAAGACTTTTCACTGCACAATCTCCAGCTATACACCGAAAACCGTAGGATGTTCCAACAATGACCGTACCCATGGAACCAACAATGTATGCATGTCAGCATACTTCTGCTGCTCTATGAAGAGTAAAATGTGTTCCACAACCTTTCTGTGAAGGTGACCACCCTCTGAGAGATGCAATCAAAATTATATTGCTGCAGTGGGTGTGGTGAAGGCCTTGACTTTCAGGTGCATGGGCTACAGCCTACGGCCTTTGGCCATGCACCCAATAGTCTAGGCCTTGGCCACACCCGCTGCCACATAATGCAGCCATGCATGGCAACATGTCATCAAGTACCACAATCAACACACATACCACAGCCACCGGCACTCCTACCCAAGCTCGGCACCGTCATATGGCTATGCATAGAAAGGTTCACCTTCTACCAGAATCTACAAACTTAAAACAGCCTACGGCGCCTGTACCCACTTTCATTCACATACAATGGTGTTACTGCCAACCCAACCAACCAACAGTATTTGCATGTCAGCTGACTTCTGGTGCTCTATCAAGTGTACAATGTGCTCCACAACCGTTCTGTACAGGTTTGGAGTCTGTGGAGTCTGTGACAGATGCCTTGCCACCAACCACTGCATCGCTGCAGAGGTTGGTGGCAAGGCCTAGACTGTTGGGTACATTGCCTATGGCCACCAATACAGATATATCTCACATATGGGAGAGAGAGGAATTATGCTCTTCCTTGCAGATATTGTGCTAGTAGGACTGAGTTTGATCTTCCAACAGACAGAAAAGGTTTACTTATATGGTCTTGTATACATATTAAAGAACAACTACACTAACTCTGATTTCCTGAGTGATATCAGTTAACATCCTGGTGTCAGGTGTTAGTTATTGCTCCCAGGTCTTGCTGAAATAAGCATTTTATGTTGAAAGAGATAAGTTCAGCACGTCGAAAATGAGTGTAGTTGTGTACAGATCATCCCAAAGGACTTTGATGGGGAAATACCTTGAGTGAAATCTAGACTCAGTCTCACTAATTTCTCTTGTGCGAAGCATGGAAAACCCGAATCAAATGGATTGTACTGCAAAATATTCAACTGAGAAAAAACTGTCAATGTGTGTCAGTCCAAACTGAAAAATGGCACAAAAAGCATTGACCAAGGAATATTTGTTAAGAGTGTCAGATGGTTTTCTCTGCAAACTCATAAAAGCAGAAATGACCATCATAAAATTCATGCAAACGTGACTGGAGATTCATTATTCTATCTCAACAAACAGAGCTTGTATGAGAAAGGGGAACATGTAATGGAGTTCTAGAATCTCAATGACATCAGAGACAAATTGTGTTTTTCTAAAAAACCACAATGCGGAGGACAATGCGTCAATCAACTCAAAGAGTATCAATAGCCATCCAATATAAACTTCATGCTTTAAAAGCTCTTGCACAGATGACAGTTTCCCCATGCAAGGTTATCCAAGATGTTCCTGCAGACTGACCTCGTTTTTGGAGAATCTGTGGCTCACAGGAATCATATTAGCACTTATGGTGGTTCTGCTGCCATCTCCAGCATTATTGGACAGAGGTCCTTTCATTGATACGAGAATTAAATGGCTTAGAGAGGAATATAAACATGCTTTCATTTGTCTTTAGGATATATAAGGAAGAGGACCAATACACACCACTAAATTACATGACACAAAACTACTGACAGCTGCCAGGTTTAATATAGCTATGTCATGGAAAAGAGAGAGATAGTCCCCTCGCCGCAACAATGGTTCAACCTGGTTAGAGCAATCTTCTACATGTAGTCGCTGACAAACTTGGTAAATGAAATGGGATACAACATGAGCGAAGTATGGTTACATTTTATAACTAAGAAAATACCAGAAGAAGAATGAAGGTCACAAGACATGAATTACAGCTAATTGTAATCATTTTGAGCTGGAGAGGCAATGTAAGACTAGGTCTTGTCTACCAAATCAACTACGAGGGTTAGGGGTCTGAATGAGAGGGTGCCAGGAACACTAATGGTAATGTGCACATGTTACATGAGTAAGGTATGAAAATATGATATGATAGGTTATTTATAACGCGCTTAATACCCAGAGGTGTCTAAGCACAGACACAGGAATCGAACCTGTGTTGCTGCATGCAATCTTGCTTCTAAGGCCAGCACATTGCCCCTGAGCTATCCTGTCAAGGAAATGCCTGAGGGAATCAAGATAACGATGGTGAAAAAGCATTTCCTTATTCATTATGTTATAGGTGATTTATACTGTCTTCTGACAAGCAATAAAACTCAATACAGTTCAATTTGAGAATAAAAGAAACAGATGGAAGGGCATCACTAAAAAAAACACACATCTCACAACATTTAGTGAATTGTATCAGTCAATATATTCAGCAGGGTATAACACAATTATCCTAAGATGGGCAGAATTTAAATTACCCTACTTGACAGCAAGGTCAAAGAAAGCTTGGACCAAGCCATCACAGAAATAGAGATTAGAGACATTATTAAAAGCCAGCCGTTGTGGAAGGTCCCTTGGTTTGTACTGATTTCTTAGTGAGTTGTTAAAAATATGTAAGCCAGACTTCAGTTTTCTTTTGGAAAAATGTTTGCCAGAAGCAAAAAAAGCAGAGAACCAGGTCATAATTCAATCAGATGTTAATTGTGGCCATATCAAAGCCAGAAAGTGACCCTGCTATAACTTCTACCTACATACCTATGTCTCTTATAAACACTAACATGAAGATACTGGCCAAGAGCCTGTTTGCACGAATAGGAGCAGGGATCCTTTTATACATGGCTTAATATTAGGATTTGTCCCTGAAAGTACTAAATAGGATACCACGTGCACTCGTGTACATGTCATATGGCAAGGACGATGTTGGACAGATCCTGCAAAATGCATACTCTTGTACATGTTATATGGCAAAGGTGTTGTTGGACACACTCTGCACTGGGTCCACCGTTAGGCAAAACAACTTAGACATAGTGAAACGGAACTATATTTGATGTTTTAGTTGGGTTTGGAATTGGATCTAACTTTTTTTCAAAATTGCTATACTGTAGCCCAATTGCGGGTGTGAACAAGTAAGCCATTCCTTCTGGCTGTAGCACATCTAGCAATAGTGAACCTAGAGCTTAGGGAGACTATAGGGTTACATTGTGATAGGTGAATGAAAAGCTAACATTTATGCCAATTTACACCATCATGCCTACCACAAGAAAACATAACAAATCTATAAGCCACATAATGTCACAACTACAGATTTTTCTACCTTCCCAGGAAAAATTAACTGGGATAAGAGTGAAAGTCTACCACTTACAGCAAACTTAACTCATCACATTGTCACAAATTGTTCATTTAAAATGGCAAAACCATTCAGAATATCTAGGCAAAATGCACTGGGCTGATAACTGTGATGACTACACAGATGCAAATATTAGCACCAGAGAGTGGTACCCTGGGGCCTCCCATGCAACCAGGAAGCTCAGAAGGTAGGCCATACCTCATGGAATTACCCACTTTCCAAGTCTCCTGAGCAGCATGAGGCCACCATCTCCCCTGCAGGGCAGGTAAGCCCTTTCTGTCCTGCACCCCTTTCTTCCAAACCAATCACAATTTCCACCCACACCACCTACTCCCCTCCCACCGCAATCTCCACTTACCTGTGGCTGCTTAATCCATCGTCAGCCAGGAATACTTACTGTTCTAGCCCTTTCCCTCCATGGCAATGGCCCCAATGGAAAGGTAGAAAAGACAACACATGCCCCTCTTCTCCCCATGGCCATGGTGGCCATTTTGATTAGTATTCTTTTTTTTTAAGTTCATAAACGGCAACCGTGCCATTTCACAACTTAAAAGAAAATATATTAGTACCCCCAAAAGCATGCGGGTGTGCTAATAGCCAAATATGTTTGCACTAGTGCTAATAGCACTCCCCATTAGCACGAAGGCTGACATTGCCTTGGTACACCAAATGAAAACAAAACCTTGTTTGCACTAAGGAAATGTTTGTCCTAGAGCTAACCGTGTATACACGTTTTATTTACGTGTGCAATGTTTCTGTAAGGAGATTCCAGCTGTCCATATGAAGCTTTGGGGAGGGAAACTAAAATAGTAATTTTCAAAGATTCAATGGACGAGGGTTATTCACTGTTTCAGCTAAGCCACAGCCACATTGAGGTTATTTAAACGATTTCATGACTCATATCAGACACTATAGAAATAGTGGAATTTATAGGTGACAGGTGTAGACTATATAAAATGACAAATGCATTTCGTGTATCTGTGAGAAAGAGCATGTTTCTTGTTAATTGCATTGTAGACAAGTAAAGAATGCCCAGAGCTCCACTTACAAAATTGTATCAATCATTAATACCTCATGTTTTTGCAGGGGAGGGGACTTTAAAAAAAAAGGCTTGAGTCACGTGCCCAACATTTCATCACTTGCACCACAAAAAAGTTGTGCACTATTCTCAAAGGGCTTCTGAATATGAGAATCACAGATGCAAACATGTGTTTTCCCTTTCCCACCTCCTCTGCACATTTGAGCAAATCAGGGGATGCTTCTGTGCATTTCAATGCAAACAATGCAAACAAGATGCACAAACAAGATGCACTTTGAAATGTGCAGAAAGAGGCACATTCCCTAGCACCCGTTGCCATTTTTTAGCCTGTTATGCATTTTTCTTTAAGCGTGACAGCAGCAGTTTAAACCTCTGTAGTCACTCTTGCACTTCTATCCACCAAACAGGGGGTTTTGAAATTAATTTCTTTACCCCCCGCCCAAAACGAATGTATGCAAAGGGTCTGGACAGCACATATTTTGTGCTGCTGCACAGCCCCAAGATCTGTCAAGATCACCTTTGAGAATAAGTTTTGAGATTAAAGTGACCTGTGCATTCCTAAAACGAATGCAAAAGAAATACAAAGTATCCTCTGCACTTGCTGTTTCATTGTTGTTAGTTTTTGTGAATTTGCCCCAAGGTGGCAAACCTTTCTATAATACGGTTAGGGAAAATGTACTAAGCACAGCACACAAAGCATGCTATGGAGATGTAACTTGTCTAGGTTTGCATTGCCAATAATGTATAGAATGATTGATCAGGAAACAACATTTATTGAACTGTTGGCATCTTTTCTGCAGCGTTTGTCCAGTGCATTACTAGACAGATGGACTGAGAGCACATAGATGACACTCCACACACAACAGAAATAGTCACTACAAAATAATGAATTTGCACAGAATAGAAATACCAAACCATACCACTTTGTGATGCAACCTTTGCACAAGGTAGGAGACTGCTTTGAAAGTCTTCTTCTTTCTGCCACTTCTCTCTAGAGTTTGTCATCTGTGTTGGCCTGGGTCATGCTTCTGTTTCTTCATGAGTTTTGTTCTTCGGGAGGAGCACATCATCCATGTATGATATGATGCAAAGTTGGCAGTTGGCAGATGGTGAGCAGGTGCAAATGAACTAGGTCACTTGGCATAAGCCCCACCCACCTGTCAATCACTGCTAATCTGTTGGTATGTTCTTGTTTAGCTCCCTTTTTTCCCTACTTAAGCAGCCTTCCAGCCTCTTTTCCTTTGCAGTTGGTGAGCAGGGGCAAGTGGATCTAGGTCACATGGCCTAATCCCCACCCACCTTCTCAGCCGTACCTCTTCCTTTCGGCTCTTAACTCTTAGATCAAGGCTGTATCTCACCTGGGCATCCAAACTGAAGTGCAGATGAAGAAGAGAGCAATTCCCGTTTGGACTTGTTCAGACTGGGAGGACCCAGGACAAGAACCCTGCTCCTCTTAACATCGGGTAAGCTCCCTTGAATATGTGTTTCACTCCTGTCTCCCAACACCCCATTCCTACCATCACCACTCATCCCAAACACGTTGCTGACCAGCAACATCATGGACACCGCAACTCAGCAACCTTACCCATGACACCATACACCCCATCACCACTCTATCATCCACCACTGCACGAAAATTAATGCTAGCCAATGTCTGCTCAGCAATCAACTATGCAGCTGACATCAGCAACCTCATCACCACACATTACGTGGAAGCCATCTTCATTACTGAGACCTGCATTACATTCTTCTCCACCCATATCCTAGATGTCTTCACCCCCAATGGCTATAGAAAGATACAACAAGACCATCCAACAAGGATCAGCGGAGGCTTCACCATCATTCACAAAGCATTAGGGCTATGTACCCAACTGGATGTTGCCATCATTGGTTCTTTTGAAAACCTTCCTGCCACTTCCTGCTCTCCCCATTGGGCATGATCACTTTTCATGACATCTAATGACCACCAAAGCCCAATACCTCCTTTATAGACAACTTCACAGACTTGATCCCACAATGTCTCTCACACATGCCAACATCTACCTCAGCGACTTCAACATCCCTGCAACTCAAAAAGCAAATCAATGATGAAAGATCTCCACTGCCTACTCAACACACTGAACCTTACACAGAACACAATAGAACCAACTCACAGGAAAGTTTATATCCTCATCCTCATTATGACCACACTGCCCACCCTCCCATTCCGCTTGACTGGTCTGACCATATGGCAATCTCTTTTGAGATTAGTCACACCACACCTCACAAGCAAACTCATTTGAAACCAAGCAATCAAGCCTTCAGATCCTTCACAAACTTCCCAGTGGAAGCTCTCACAATAGACCTCACATTGGCTGATGCACCTCTGATGAATCAAGACTGCAACATCAAACACTATACCCCAGTGAAACGGTGCACCCTCATGCCTAAATCTTCAATACCCTTGCACATCAAAAACTGAACCTCAACAAAAGAACAATCAGAAAACAAGAAAAGAATTGGTGAAAATCCTGCAGCGCACTCAACTTCACCATGCTCAAAGAACTCTGTGCTACCCGCAGGAGACTGATCAACACTGCCAAGCCAACTACAACCGAAACACTATAGCCAATGTCAACAATGAAATCAGAGCTCTCTTCAAAGCCATCAAGCACTATATCAACCCTCTGCCCGACCCACCCGTAGCACACTCTATCGAGCAATCCACCACCATCAACTCTTCCTTCATCAACAAGATCAACTAGGTCCGCAAGCACATACAGATCAATGCCACAACTGACAGCATACGACACATCCCATCTCTCAAAACCACAACTACCGGGGCAACTTTCAAGACACTAACTATGGAAGACCTCACTACCACGTTAGCATCCCTCATGACCACATCATATGTGGATGACATCCTTCCTGCCTCCTTACTCAAGACCCTTCCAACTGAAGCACACCTCCCTTACCTGACAATCATCAACAGCTCCCTAACTCAATGTACATTCGCCTCGACCCTCAAGACCATACCAATCCTCCCACTTCTTAAGAAACCAACTTTGGACCCTGACGAACCTGGCAACTACCGCCCAATTAGCCAACTTCCCTTTCTAGGTGAGATAAATGAGAAAGCAGTAGCTACATAAATCCTTCAATGCATTGATGCCAATAACCTCCTTCAGTCTTACCTATCTGGCTTCAGACCCAATTGCAGCACAAAAACGGCTACCATCCAAGTGATGGGCGATGCATTTAAAATCCTCGATGATGGACACCCTTGCCTTCTAGTTCTCCTTTGCCTCTCAGAAGCATTTGACACAGTAGACCACCAGTCACTCACCGACAATCTACATTTCTGCATGGGGATCAACAAGATCATCCTTAGCTAGTTTGAATCCTACCTTGTGAACCACCAACAGTTCATACAAATGGATCCTTCCAGATCACCAACCCTACCCTTCTATCCTGTCTCCCGTGACCTTCAATCTTTACATGGAACCACTCAGAACACTACTCTCTACACACAACATCCACATTCACCAATACGAAGATGATACACAGATCTACCTCATGATATCCTCCACCAAAGACATCCACAGACTCAAGGTCTGCCTTGACTTGATCCAGTCCTGAATGTTCAGGGCTTACTGAATCTCAACCCCTCCATGACTAAATTCCTACTGCTGACCATCAACAACGAACACCATGATAACCAGACCTGGATTGCTGCTATGAACCCTGAGGCATTCACACCTCAGCTGGTGCCCTTTGCCAAGTCCCTTGGGTTCAACATTGACAAAGACCTCACGTTCAAATAGCATATAGCAAGGAAGACACAATTGACCAAGTACCAACCTTCTCTCCTGCGTAAAATCAAGCCCTTCATCCCAGAAAACAACTTAAGATCTGCTGTCCAATCCTTGGTTCTCTCCCACCTGAATGGTGACTATGCCCTTTAGGAAGGTGTCCAGAAACTATCCTGGCCCCCTTTAAATGTGTCCTGCATGCTGCAGCAAGACTAATTAAATGACTGTGCAAATTCAACCACATCACCCTGACCCTCATCGAACTGCAATGGCTCCCCCTACAAGTCTGTTTAATCTTCAAATCCTGTTGCATCTTCTACAAGGCTCTCATTCTGAAGTCCCCAACACAAGAAGCTACCTCACTGAGAAACTCAGCATCCCCGGACGCATGTGTGAGGAGTCAGGAAGAAGAAGGCGACACAGAGATTCATGGTTGTGGTTAGTCCCTACTCTAGGAGGTATTTATCTACATAAACCAAAACTAAGGGTCTGTCCAATGTCAAGATTTCCAAAGCAAACTGTCCTGTGTCCGAAATCCTACCCTCGCACTCAAGTTCTAAAGTAATTCTAAGGTGCTAAATGTAATGTCTCTGGTCTTGAAGGTGTACAAATGTTTAAGTTCAAAAGAAATATGTACATACGTAGTCCAACACAAACGTTCCCACAAACATTCCCAATGGATAAGGTTCACAGGGCAAGGGGATGGCTCCCTTCCCCAGGTTTCTCTTCAAAGCACTCTAAACTGGAGGTGAATGGGCTGACTTCCTGTCCATTTTCAGTGCAATTACCATGGTGCTTTTTACTGGCATGGTAATTGCAATGAAAATCCCCATTGAGTCCTATGGAGAAAAAATAAATACAGATTTACACCACCACTGCCACATGTGATCCAGCAGTTATACCGCTGGCCACAGTAGTGGTAACGGTAATTGTGTTGGGCGGTATTCTGGTGGATTTACCGCTGGGATATCCCCCAACTCCTGACTGATGATCCCCCCATGTATTCAACACAACTGAGATACGAGTCCCAACTTTGTAGGACAACTACTGTGGTCCTCTGCCAGGTTCTTTTCTACTTCAATTTAACTTGCTCATAGTCTTGTCTTTTGCCTGGTGTATTCCATTACCAGGACTTCTTTATGTGATTTGTTTTATACTCTTGCAATCTTGACTTTGGCCTGGTATATTTTCCTGCCAGGGCTTCTGATTCACTTTACTCTCTTGCAAACTTGGGGTTGCCTGATATACTCTCCTGCCAGGGCCTTTAATGTAATTCACTTTACACGCTTGCAAACTTGGCGTTTCCTGGTATACTCTCCTGTCAGGCCTTTTAATGTGATTCACTTTAGACACTTGAAAACCTGGCTTTGCCTGGTATAGTTTCCTGACAGGACTTTTAATGTGATTCACTTTACAAACTAGCAAATATGGCTTTGATACTTTCACCTCTATAAGTTCTCTTTCGGTAATATTATATCTGATATTCTCTTTAATTCACTTCACTGTCCTTTAATGTTCTTTGGTAGCATTGCCAAAGCACCCTGGTGTCACAATCACCCTCCTTAGGACTCACTGGCTTTCTGTGGCATTCTTCAATTCCCTCGCGGTAAATGGGCACTGGCAGTTCAGTGTCACACCTCCACCTCGTAGGCTCACCAGCATCACCCGTCACCTTCCATGTCCTTCTTTGCTCACGCCTTGGGGCTGGACTCTTATCAGTGTACGGGCTGCATAGGATTCATCTTTATTGTTGGCCTTATTCTGATATGGCAACCAGTCTCCTGCAGCCTTCTTCATTGTGCCTTCCCCTTGACCCTCCTGGCTCCACAGACTTACCTTCAGCAGTACAGTAGTCCCATTGGTCGAGGCAGCAAGGACACAGCTTCCCCAGGTAGTTCTTTCTTCCTGCATTCAGGTTCTGCCTTTTAAGTGTACTGGCAGCCGTCATGCACTCATAACCACTAGGGCACATTTTGCACTTCTCCGCCTCATGGATCCCCATTGCTCCATTCTGCCCCTCGTCTCAGTGTTTTCATGTGCATGGAAATGTTGGGCCATTCTTGGTTTTCTTCTGACATGATACTGGAAGAGGTTATTATTAGGTTTTGTGTGTAGTGGGAGGGAACTCTTACAATAAGCCATAAAAGTTTGAGATACAGGAGAAGCATCCCTATTAGGGAAAGGGGGGTTTGTGTCTTCACCTGATGATGCCATGTTATCTCCCTGAGGGTTGCCTTCCCCCATGTGGTCCTCCCTGAAAGAGCCACCCCCATGCTAAGGATCAGGTAATGACTGCTGTCCCCTGGCCTCATGGGGACAGGCTACTTCTGGGAAAGGAGTAATGACATCATCAGATTGATCACAACTGCAATCCAGTAGAAGAAAGGAAATGTACAGACTTGAATTAGGACACTGCAGGAAGGAAAAAAAACAAAAGACAGGGCTTCTATTTCTAGGCTCTAAGACTCTGAAACCTCCTCCCTGTCAACAGCAGTCTTGCCCCATCACTTCTAAAGTTCACGAAAGAGCACAGGACATTCCTCTTCAACGAATGGCTCCTCCTTAACACCTAGGTCCACACACCCTGCACTTGCCACCGTACCTGAGAGTTTGTGATCTGCTTCCAATTTCAAACCCTCCCCTTTTAGCTCCCCAATTATTTTTTCTATGCTTTCCTCACTGTGTTCTTCCACCTACGATTGTAAAACGCTCTGTTGCTTCCCAAAGCTAGATCTGTGCTCAATAAATGGCCTAGTAACAATAATAATAATAATAATAATTATAATAATAATAATAATAATAATAATAATAATAGTAATAATAATAAATATAATAATAATACAGAATACTGTTATGAGGCAATGCATAGACAAAATACACATTTAGCCTAAATGTTTTCCTTGAATGAATTGCTGACTGCTCAGATTCATTTATATCAGGGGGCTGCAATCTATGGATCTCCTGATAATTTGGACTACAAACCCCATCAGCCCTAGCCATTGAAATAAAAGGAAATGTACAGACTTGAATTAGGACAGTGCAGGGAGGAAAGAACCAGAAGACAGGCTTTCTCTGTCTATTCTCTAACACCCTGGAACCTCATCCCTGTCAACATGAGACTTGCCCCATCAATTATACAGTTCAGGAAAGAGCGCAAGACCTTCCTCTTCAAGGAATCGTTCCTTCTTAACACCTAGGTCCACGC
The DNA here is from genome assembly GCF_040938575.1 of Ambystoma mexicanum. NCBI lineage: Eukaryota > Metazoa > Chordata > Amphibia > Caudata > Ambystomatidae > Ambystoma > Ambystoma mexicanum. Next base: position 833,630,830 of record NC_090924.1, on the reverse strand, counting down.
ACTTTGCATTTGCCACCATACCTAAGAATCTGTGATCTGCTGCCAATTTCCCACCCTCCCCTATCAGTTCCCCAATTCTTTTTTCTGCTTTCCTAACTGTGTTCTTCCCCCTATGATTGTAAAGCGCTCTGTTGCTTCCCAAAGCTAAATATGCGCTCAATAAATACCCGAATAATAATAATAATAATAATAAAATACATAATAATGTTATGAGGCAATGCATAGACAAAATGCACATTTAGCCTAAATGTTTTTCCTTGAATTAATTGCTGACTGCTCAGATTCATTTTTATCAGGTGGCTGGAATCTTTAGATCGCCTGATAATTTGTACTTCAAGCCCCATCAGCCTTAGCCATCGAAATAAAAGGTGAGGAATCATAAGAGTGGTAGCCCGAAAACATCTATAGAGCTGCAGGTTGCAGACACCAGTGTATAGGGATTCCCGTTCTTAAATATACCAAATAGTTGACTTTCATGCCATAAGTTAGTGTGTGTTTGTGTCACCAGCATGTACTCTATGAAAATATTATACTGAATGAAGATATATGCTCCTTCACTTACTATGAGGAGTATGAAGAAAAGATCATGCGCAGTCCGATTGTTGCAAGGGGATTCATCGTTATTGTTGGCCTTAATCTGATATGACTGGATTAATAAATTAACGACATCTGTACATGTATGGAACATTCAGTACATGTTCAATGACCATTTGTACCATAGACAGGGGTGGACTGCTAACCCAAAGTGGCCCTGGAAATGCTTTTCAAAGTGACCCCATATTACACTTTGTGAGCAGGCCCAACCCCTATAACAGGTGTCTGCAATCTGTGGCTCTCCAGATGTTGTAGACCCTTACTGCTATGATCCCTCACCATTGGCTATGCTGCTACAAATTGATGGGATGTGTAGTCCAAAACATCTGGAGAGACGAAAGTTACAGACTCTTTCCCTATGAGAAGGGTTTGGGGAGTTCTCCCATAAGAATATGTGGAAACTTAAATGGGTAAGCACACACAAGTGTCCCATGGTGCAGAGACCCACAGGGAAATCTACAGGGTTCCCTGAAAGGCCATTTCACTCCCCACTGCATGTGTAACTAACGTGTATTGCAAATGACAAGTGTAAATTCCGCACCCTTGTGTACGGGGCATCAGTCTTTAGACTACAATTCTTAATCAGGGGTTCATTTTTCCCACGATGCAATTCTTTTGAGTATAGACTAACGGCCATTGTAAAGCTCCCAGGTTTATGCATTCAGATTAGCACATTTAAACTTTAAAGCTGATTATTCTGCATCAAAACCCATTGATGTTTACAAGATGGGCTTGCAAAAAACACTCTGTGTTTTCTAGTTTCGTAAATCAGAGTCCATTTTAATAAACGAAAGCAGTGGTCAAGAGTGTCATTTTACATTTTAGGTTTAATTGTGTCTTTGTGGGGGACTGAAGTCTTTCAAAATATCAATACCACCTTCAAAAACGACCCAGTGAACAATGAATGTTTGACCCTAAGAGCACCTTGTTATAATTCCAAATAAACTGCTCTTTTTAAACCTGTCGCTACACGTTTATTTAATTAAACCCAGCAGCATGCCATATGCAGTGCTTATGTGTCTCTTTCCGTTCTTTACCCCCTGCAAGGATCCTTTTGTCAATTCGTTTGCGCAAACGGTGCCCCTTAGTGCCTCTCATCTGAAGGTGCCCTTGGCAGCTCCTTGTTCCCTCAGTCAGGACCCCCAGGATAGTGGCATTTCTTTCTAAATGTTGCAGCAAGAAAAAGAATACAATGAAAAAGATATGTACATTTCAAGACATTTAGGATTGAAAACCTATGTTGGCAGATTGAACATGTTTAATGTACTGAGTTACCTTACCAGCTGAAAATACACAATTGCATTACTAAACCAAAACGACCTCCCTTTTTTATTTTTTTATTTATTTTATATTGAATTTTAGGTTGACATTAATCATAGCTAACATGTGGTGTATCAATCAAGTTTAACAGGACATAACACAAGAAAGAAATTAACATCTTCTAATACAAACGGTTTGTGCAGTGCATGACTTTTTATCTCGGATCCCTTCCCTCGAAACTCCCCACCGTCCCCCAGAACATTTCACCACTGGCTCGGATATTTCACATATTATTAGTTTACATTTACATTAGTATTAGTCAGAAACTTCTACAATATCACAACAGAGTACATCGTTTTTGGCGTGAGGGCTTTCTCCTAAAGTATTTATAGGGTGAGTTGTGTTTTTCCATACCAGGCTAAATCAGTATGTTATAGATCAGTGGGAATTCTACCCATGCCATTTCAGTGGTGCTGCGATCCCCATGGACGGCAGCTGTTAGGCAGTCCATGTGGTATATGTTCCGGGCCACGCTGATCCATTCAGTTTCTTTAGGGAGAGTCTTCCTTTTCCAGAATGTTGCTAGACATGCCCTTGTGGCTAGAAGCAGTCCATGGGCCATCTATAGTAGTTTGACAAGTTCATCCTCCCGTTCTTCAAGGCAGAACATTATTAGTAGTGGTGTTTTCACCCTTGTTTCCCCATCTAACTCTCTGATCCAGCTAAGGACTTTGTCCCAGTATGTCTGGACTGCAGTACAAGTCCAACACATGTGCCAGTAGTTGGCTTTCATTTCACACTCATGCCAACAGAAAGGACTCACACCTTGGTACATCTTGACGAGTCTGACAGGGTTGTATTACCATCTATAGAGAAGTTTGATGCTGTGAAGTTTGTATTGGCTGGCTATGTATGTTTGCGCGATTCTTCTGCATATTTTAAGCCAGGCATGTGGGGATAGCTCTCTTCCCAGGTTGATCTCCCATTTTTCTCTTATTGTGTCTATCAGTGCTCTGTATAGTGCTCCTATCAGCCCTCTGAAGCCTATACTCACGTTTAGTATTTCTCGAAGGGCATGAGCTCTCTCTGCAATTTATCTTTCCAGATATTTCTAGTCATGATTCCCTCCAGTTGTAGATATAAGAAGAGCGGAAGTGGGCCGAGGCCAGGGGCCTCTTCGAGCTCCTGGACTGTAATGTAGGTATCCCCTTTCCATAATTGACCTGCTCACTCCATTCTGGTTTCAAACCAGGTCTGAAACCTCTCTGAGTCTGGGACGGTGTCCCTGATACCTGGTACCCAAATGTGCCCCAAGGGGGGCGGCCATGTTGTAGCACCCTCCATTTCCGCTCTTGGTCACCAAATGTCCCACAGGGAACCTAGGATGGCTTGTGCACGTAATATCTTAAGTAGCTTTGGTCTGGGTACCCATATCCATACTCTTACAGTTGGGGGGTGCAGATGTTTGTTGTTGAGATCCACCCATTGCAGATCTTACTGATGTCTGAGGTGGGGGACTAGGATCCTAAGTTATGTGGCCTCATAGTATAGGCGAATATCTGGAAGTCCTACCCCACCTCATCTTTGTTAAGATGTAATAATGTGAAGGAGACTCTGGGTCTCTTGCCTTGCCATAAGAACCATAGCAGGGCTGCTTTAGTTCTAAACAAATACTCATCGGGTAACCGTATGGGGAGCATGTGGAATAGGTATAGGAGTTTCGGTGAAATCACCATTTTGATGGCATTGAGATGACCTAGCCATGATATTGCCAACTGTTCCATCTCCTAAAATCATTTCCTATTGATGTCATAAGTGGGGGGAAATTCGCCTCATATAAGTCTTTGAGTTCTCTGGTAACATTGATACCCAGGAAGCGTAACGTTCTCAGACTTATTTTCATGCCCAGGGAGTGAACCGTGACACAACTCTGTCTCAGTTTTTGTCTATGTAGAAAAGGACTGACTTTCCGGGGTTTATTTTGAGCCCAGCTAGCCTACCATATGCTTCAATTACCTTTGTAGCTGCTGGTATTGATGTTAGGGGGTTTGTAACGTGTAGCAGCATGTTATCTGCATAGAGCCCCAGCTTGTACATCCTCCCTCCAACCATGATACCTTCCACCGTCCGATCTAGTTGCAGTCTCTGCGCTAACGGCTCCAATGAAAGGACAAAGAGTAAAGCAGATAGTGGGCACGCTTGCCTTGTACCTCTTCCCAGGTCAAACCATCGCGCATAGCCTCCAATGACTGCCACAATGGTTTTTGGGGAGGAGTATAGTGCCTTAAAACCCTGACAGAGTTTTGGACCTAATCCAACCTTTAAGAGGACCATGTCTAAAAACTCCCAGGCTACTCTATCAAACGCTTTTTCAGTGTCTATGGAAAGGAGAGTGGGGTCCCCCCGCATTCCCTGTGCTTCATTTATCAGGTGTATCAGGTGGAGTGTTTTTCTCATTGTATCTGCCCCCTGGAGACCTAATATAAATCCTACTTGGTCTGAGTGCTCCAATTTTGGTAGGTGACTCTCTAACCTGTCTGCAATGACCCTCGTGTATATTTTAGCATCAATGTTAAGGAGTGAAATTGAGCAATAATAGCTTGTATGGCTGGGTTCTCTGCCCCCTTTGGGTATTACTGTAAGTAGGGAGAATGAGTTGGGTGCCTTTCCTGTTTCAATATCATTAAAGAGTGTTGCTAGAAAGGGGATCAGGATTGATGGAAAAGTTTTAAAGACACCTGGTGTAAAACCATCCTCGCCAGGCACTTTTGCCAGCTTGAGACCTCCTATGGCTGCCTTTATTTAGGACCGCAGCTTCTGTTTTTCGACAGGAAAGGGAGGTACGATTCTACAAGGTATTTCTCAATGGTGTCTGCTGGTGCCTCCCCTTCCTTGCTGTAGAAGACCTCATAATAGGAGGCAAATGCCTCCTGAATCTCCTCTGCCTCGTCTGTGCTATTATTGTCTGGTCTCTCTATTTCTTTGACCCATCTCTCAGCTTGTTGTCTACGTAACCGTGCTGCTAGAAGGGCGTCAGCTTTGTCCCCATTTTCCTAGAACTTCTGTTTTAGGAACTGTAAGCTCTGTGCTATCTTCCCCTCTTCTAGGAGCTTCAGTTCTTCTCTCAGGCTCCTAGCTTCTTCGATGTGTTTTTGCCTGTCTTTTGCAGCGGATTGTGCCAGCCTCTCGGCCGCTTCTATATTATTTCTTAGCCCTATTTCTATAAGCGCACCTTCTCTTTTTTCTGAGCACCTACCCTAATGAGAATTCCTCTCCAGGTGGCCTTGGCAGCATCGCATACCGTTCTCTTATTCACCTCCCCATTGTCATTAACTATAAAGAATTGTTTAATTTCATTTTCCATCTCCTCCCTGAAAATCAGGTCATTCCATAGTGAGTCGTTGCACCTCCATTTTTTATTTTGAGGCTGCATACCCTCCCACGTTATGTCGACCCATACCATGTCCATGAGATTGAGTGGATATGAGAGTTCTATAGGACCGCTAATATCTCTTGTGTGATGTATAGTCAATTCTTGTGAGTGTGCAATGGCGGAGTAGAGTAAAAGGTGAAGCCCTTCTCATGTGGGCTGAAATATCGCCAACGATCTCTTAACCCATACAACTCCATGTTCGTGTTGAATTCCACTCCCCATTGGCTCTGTGTTTCCTGTTTGTTTCCATCTCTGGGTTGTCTATAGAGGGACACATCCATCCATGTATTAAAGTCTCCTCCGAGTATGAGGTGTCCCTTCATCTCCCCAATTATTTTCTCAGTGATCCTTTGCAGAAATCATTTCTCTCCCTGATTCTGTGCATAGATTGTGACATGGGTGACCTTTTTGTTCTGAATTTGGCCTGATATCAATAAGGCTCGCCCTTTGGTGTCCCCCATGTCTTTGTTACATTAATGTGTATCCCTTTTCTCAGCAGGATACCCACCCCAGCCTTCTTAAGGATCCCTGTATGTGCCTCCAATTTGACCTCCAGGTATTCTACATTCTTTGCCTTTTTAGTATCTGGTCTCTTTTATGAAGAGGATGTCAATTCCGGCTGTTTTGAAATCTCTGGAAAGTAACAATCTCTGTGTGGGTGAATGTAAGCCTTTTAATGTACCTACTCGAAGCTTGCGAGTTCCATGTGTTACCGCTATTGAGATCATCTATGGAATTTATGATTTCCCCTTGCCCACATACACCAAATATGTCCCCATAATATGAAGTGTGCGTTCCTGTTGTTCACCAATTTTCGAGCCTTGTTCTTAGTTAAGTTGTTGTTAAAGTCCCCCCTCCCTCCTGCCTCCCTACTTCCCGCCCTCCTCCCCCTGCCCCTCCCATGTTTTCTTCCTGTCGATGACCGTGGCCTTTACTAGGTGAGTCCGGGCCACCAGCGAGGTCCGTACCCAGACCCCTGCACATAACATTAAAATGTCGGATGCCCCTCGTCGTCCTTTATCAGATATATCTTTTTGAACCATAACAGTTCAAACATTTTTTAACATTGTACAACTATGCCATATTACCCCTGCCTTCAAGATTCCTCAGGAGATCATTAGACTAGCTGCTTCTTTGCATTGTGTGGACTGTTCTTTCCTCCTCTCTGACGCTGACCTAGTAAGTTCGTTTGTGTCTTCTTGTTTCAGTAAGACTTTGATTCGTTGTGTCTTTATGAAGCGTTAGGTGAGGACGCATTAAGTTTAATGAATTTTCTAGATCCAGGTATCCTTCTTCTCTTTGGTCGCTTCACTTGCAAGTCTCCACCTCTCCCCGTCTCTAATCAGTTGTCTGGTTGTGTTCTTTGCCTCCAAGTAGTTCCTGCATGGCGTTGGTGATTTCGGCTTCAGTCATGAGCTTGTGTCTCTGTCCATCTAATTCGAATGTGATCGAGAACTGGTAACCCCATCTTTAGCATATACCCTGGTCTCTCAGCCATTTGGTTAGCGGGATGCAAAGTCATCACTTGGCGAGAGTGAGGGACGAGAGATCCTGGAATATAGTGATGTGTTTCGTCTCTAGAGTCACTGCCCCCTTGGTTTTAGCCTTCTCAAGGATTTTGAGCCTGTCAGCGTAATTATGAAAGCCTGATCTGGGGTCACCGGCTGGTCCTCCTGCTCTCTGAAGCGTTTCAATCTTTGTGATGTCAGTGGCATCATCATCAAAGAGGTGTTTCAGGATCAGGTGAATCACATTGTTGAGGTCTCCTTCAGGCTCCCCCTCTTTCTCCTGGATTCAGAAAGAGCAGAGGATATTTCTCCCCTCATCCATTTTCAGGCGCATGTCTGCCTCCCGCCATTCTATGTCGGTTAGTCGAACATCCATTGTGTTTCCAGGGTGTCGTAGGAGGACTGGCTGTGGTCCACTTACTGGAGTCTTTCTTCCATTTTGTCAATTCTTATGTTGATCTTATCAACCTTGCTGCCTATGTCTGCTCGCATGCCCCTGATTTCATCTAGAAGCGAGGCAATGTCTGCTTTAGTGGCCATTGAGTCTTGGCTAACTGAGGCTATTGTTGTCTTTTAATCAGGGTCTCTATTATATATTCTTCCAGGGTATGCGAATTCAGCTAACCTGTTTCTATGTTCCATAGACCAATAGTCTTGTCCCTTAACACTTATGGGCTTTTCTAGTCACTGGTGGTTTCTTCCGTGTTCCAGGCTGGAGGTTGTGGTACACAGCGTCACTGGGGGTGGTCAGGTGTCACTGCTGGAAGGAAATTGTCATTGTGACAAGGGTGACCTTTGTGTTCTGAATTTGGCCTTATATCAATGAGGCTCGCCCTTTGGTGTCCCCCATGTCTTTGTTACATTAATGCGTATCCCTTTTCTCAGCAGGATACCCACCCCAGCCTTCTTAAGGATCCCTGTATGTGCCTCCAATTTGGCCTCCAGGTAGTCTACATTCTTCGCCTTTTTAGTATCTGGTCTCTTTTATTAAGAGGATGTCAATTCCGGCTGTTTTGAAATCTCTGGAAAGTAACAATCTCTTTGTGGGTGAATGTAAGCCTTTTAATGTACCTACTCGAAGCTTGCGAGTTCCATGTGTTCCCGCTATTGAGATCATCTATGGAATTTATGATTTCCCCTTGCCCACATACACCAAATATGTCCCCATAATATGAAGTGTGTGTTCCTGTTGTTCACCAATTTTCAAGCCTTGTTCTTAGTTAAGTTGTTCTTAAAGTCCCCCCTCCCTCCTGCCTCCCTACTTCCGGCCCTCCTCCCCCTGCCCCTCCCATGTTTTCTTCCTGTTGATGACCGCGGCCTTTACTAGGTGAGTCCGGGCAACCAGCGAGGTCCATACCCAGACCCCTGCACATAACATTAAAATGTCGGATGCCCCCCGTCGTCCTTTATCAGATATTTCTCTTTGAACCATAACAGTTAAAACATTATTTAACAATGTACAACTATGCCAGATTACCCCTGCCTTCAAGATTTCTCAGGAGATCATTAGACTACCTGCTTCTTTGCGTTGTGTGGGGCTGTTCTTTCCTCCTCTCTGACGCTGACCTGGTAAGTTCGTTTGTGTCTTCTTGTTTCAGTAAGACTTTGATTCGTTGTTTCTTTATGAAGCGTTATGTGTGGACGCATTAAGTTTAATGAATTTTCTAGATCCAGGTATCCTTCTTCTCTTTGGTCACTTCACTTGCAAGCCTCCATCTCTCCCCGTCTCTAATCAGTTTTCTGGGTTGTGCTCTTTGCCTCCAAGTAGTTCCTGCATGGCGTTGGTGATTTCGGCTTCAGTCATGAGCTTGTGTCTCTGTCCATCTAATTTGCTTGTGATTGAGAACTGGTAACCCCATCTATAGCATATACCCTTGTCTCTCAGCCATTTGGTTAGCGGGATGCAAAGTCATCACTTGGCGAGAGTGAGGGACGACAGATCCTGGAATATAGTGATGTGTTTCGTCTCTAGAGTCACTGCCCCCTTGGTTTTAGCCTTCTCAAGGATTTTGAGCCTGTCAGCGTAATTATGAAAGCCTGATCTGGGGTCACCGGCTGGTCCCCCTGCTCTCTGAAGCCTTTCAATCTTAGTGATGTCAGTGGCATCATCATCAAAGAGGTGTTTCAGGATCAGGTGAATCACATTGTTGAGGTCTCCTTCAGGCTCCCCCTCTTTCTCCTGGATTCGGAAAGAGCAGAGGATATTTCTCCCCTCATCCATTTTCAGGCTCAGGTCTGCCTCCCGCCATTCTATGTCAGTTAGTCGAACATCCATTGTGTTTCCAGGGTGTCGTAGGAGGACTGGTTGTGGTCCACTTACTGGAGTCTTTCTTCCATTTTGTCAATTTTTATGTTGATCTTATCAACCTTGCTGCCTATGTCTGCTCGCATGCCCCTGATTTCATCTAGAAGCGAGGCAATGTCTGCTTTAGTGGCCATTGAGTCTTGGCTAACTGAGGCTATTGTCTTTTAATCAGGGTCTCTATTATATATTCTTCTAGGGTATGCGACTTCAGCTAACCTGTTTCTATGTTCCATAGACCAATAGTCTTGTCCCTTAACACTTATGGGCTTTTCTAGTCTCTGGTGGTTTCTTCCGTGTTCCAGGCTGGAGGTTGTGGTACACAGCGTCACTGGGGGTGGTCAGGTGTCACTGCTGGAAGGAAATTGTCATTGTGACAAGGGTGACCTTTGTGTTCTGAATTTGGCCTGATATCAATAAGGCTCGCCCTTTGGTGTCCCCCATGTCTTTGTTACATTAATGCGTATCCCTTTTCTCAGCAGGATACCCACCCCAGCCTTCTTAAGGATCCCTGTATGTGCCTCCAATTTGACCTCCAGGTATTCTACATTCTTCGCCTATTTAGTATCTGGTCTCTTTTATTAAGAGGATGTCAATTCCGGCTCTTTTGAAATCTCTGGAAAGTAACAATCTCTTTGTGGGTGAATGTAAGCCTTTTAATGTACCTACTCGAAGCTTGCAAGTTCCATGTGTTCCCGCTGTTGAGATCATTTATGGAATTTATGATTTCCCCTTGCCCACATACACCAAATATGTCCCCATAATATGAAGTGTGTGTTCCTGTTGTTCACCAATTTTCGAGCCTTGTTCTTAGTTAAGTTGTTCTTAAAGTCCCCTCTCCCTCCTGCCTCCCTACTTCCGGCCCTCCTCCCCCTTCCCCTCCCATGTTTTCTTCCTGTCGATGACCGCGGCCTTTACTAGGTGAGTCCGGGCCACCAGCGAGGTCCGTACCCAGACCCCTGCACATAACATTAAAATGTCGGATGCCCCCCGTCGTCCTTTATCAGATATATCTCTTTGAACCATAACAGTTCAAACATTATTTAACATTGTACAACTATGCCAGATTACCCCTGCCTTCAAGATTCCTCAGGAGATCATTAGACTACCTGCTTCTTTGCATTGTGTGGGGCTGTTCTTTCCTCCTCTCTGACGCTGACCTGGTAAGTTCGTTTGTGTCTTCTTGTTTCAGTAAGACTTTGATTCGTTGTTTCTTTATGAAGCGTTATGTGAGGACGCATTAAGTTTAATGAATTTTCTAGATCCAGGTATCCTTCTTCTCTTTGGTCGCTTCACTTGCAAGCCTCCATCTCTCCCCGTCTCTAATCAGTTTTCTGGGTTGTGTTCTTTGCCTCCAAGTAGTTCCTGCATGGCGTTGGTGATTTCGGCTTCAGTCATGAGCTTGTGTCTCTGTCCATCTAATTCGAATGTGATTGAGAACTGATAACCCCATCTATAGCATATACCCTTGTCTCTCAGCCATTTGGTTAGCGGGATGCAAAGTCATCACTTGGCGAGAGTGAGGGACGACAGATCCTGGAATATAGTGATGTGTTTTGTCTCTAGAGTCACTGCCCCCTTGGTTTTAGCCTTCTCAAGGATTTTGAGCCTGTCAGCGTAAGTATGAAAGCCTGATCTGGGGTCACCGGCTGGTCCCCCTGCTCTCTGAAGCCTTTCAATCTTAGTGATGTCAGTGGCATCATCATCAAAGCGGTGTTTCAGGATCAGATGAATCACATTGTTGAGGTCTCCTTCCGGCTCCCCCTCTTTCTCCTGGATTCGGAAAAAGCAGAGGATATTTGTCCCCTCATCCATTTTCAGGCTCATGTCTGCCTCCTGCCATTCTATGTCGGTTAGTCGAATATCCATTGTGTTTCCAGGGTGTCGTAGGAGGGCTGGTTGTGGTCCACTTACTGGAGTCTTTCTTCCATTTTGTCCATTCTGATGTTGATCTTATCAACCTTGCTGCCTATGTCTGCTCGCATGCCCCTGATTTCATCTAGAAGCGAGGCAATGTCCGCTTTAGTGGCCATTGAGTCCTGGCTAACTGAGGCTATTGTTGTCTTTTAATCGGGGTCTCTATTATATATTCTTCCAGGGTATGCAAATTCAGCTAACCTGTTTCTATGTTCCATAGACCAATAGTCTTGTCCCTTAACACTTATGGGCTTTTCCAGTCTCTGGTGGTTTCTTCCATGTTCCAGGCTGGAGGTTGTGGTACACAGCGTCACTGGGGGTGGTCAGGTGTCACTGCTGGAAGGAAATTGTCATTGAGGGGTACAGTATGTTTGCTTTTACCTGGTACCTTTGTAGACCTATCTGTTTTTGTGGGAGTAGTCCTTCCCAGAGGGTGACTCAGCAGAGCGTTTTAAGAGTATTGCATCCGGTTCTATGTCTTCATGGTATGAAGGCACCTTTTGCAGACCGGAGGTCCCCGGTCCTCTTGCGCTCCTGGGGGTCACCAAATGTTCTTGAGTGAGGTGGGCACACGTCCCTAAAGAGGGGGCCCTCACCTCTCGCTGTATGTCCAGATGACTATTTTGTCATATGGGCAGTGAACGACTACAGGTTCCCCTGGTGGAATGTCCTCGGGGTGCTGATTTCAGCCCAGGGTGTTCGTGGTAGGCGGGCACACACCCTAGTCGGGGGCCACACACCTATAATGTTTTCTCTGGGCCTCATTCTGAGATTGGAGGTAGCCATGGCGCTATTTGCACCATGGCTGCCTCCAATACCGGGTCTGGCACTGGTCTGATTCAATGGGGACTTACCGGTGCATTCCGACCCTGGAGGGACCGGTAAATCCCCATTGAACAAACCATTCCCCATTCCCATTTGAGCCCCCAGAGGGCTCAATGGGAATGGGGAAGGCATAATAATGAGCCCGCGAATAGCAGGCCCGTTATTAGCACCCTGATCCCTTAGCGGGACCCGTAAAGAACATGTGGTCTTACCACACGCGTATGTCAGCAATTTGGGCTTACTTCACTGTACTTGGATGCCTTTCTGTGGCCTCCCATATCAGATATGCCCTGGTGTTCTGTGTCAGCATCCCGGGACTGAGGGGGTTTGTGAATCCTTGCACCTTACTTCCTTGCTGTGAGTCCACAACCGTTCAGGTATGTTGGGCATTGCAAGGGGGGTACTGTGAGGTTGTTTAGGCACCACATTAAACACGGGGCCTATGGGCTGTGTGATCGCCTCTTTTTGCCTTGCTGTACTTTATACACGTTCATCGTGCCTGCCACAGCAGCACCAGCCAGCCGCGGCTTGCATATGCAGTATATTGTCACACCCAACCTTGCAGATGCTCGTGTGAACACCCAAAAATGGTCCACTTCTTGTCAGTGTGGCATTTCCACCGTATTCTATGTGCTCGGGCATGGGGTTCACAGGGTGCTCACTTCCCCGCTCCCTCTTCGCTACCACTTTCCCTCGGAGCTCTACTCAGGGACGGTTTCGCCTGGTCAGGACCAGGGGCGGGAGGGCGGACGGTGTGGACCGTTACCACTTCCAATCACTTATGACATCCTGGCACACTACGGGCTCGCTGTTCCTCCTTGCGCACTGGCACTCTGGGACTCCCTTGTTACTGCAGTGCGTACAGATACTATATTGCCATGGGCGTCCTACCTCTTTCTGTGACACAGGTCTGCTTCCTGGCACTCCGGCCCTCGCTGTAATGAGCGGCATCGGGTGTCTCGGGTGGGCTGCGACCTGTGGTTCCTGCTGAAGCGCACCACCTTCCCACGACCAAGACCAGGGTGGTTCCGTAGTCCAGGGAATTCCGGACCTCAGGTGCCAGTGCTATGCTGACCGCCTGCAACTTCCCCACTTTCTGATTCTGCAGCTCTCCTCAGGTAGCGGGCAGGACACGGTACACAGTCATTTTCGCAGTCAGGAGCCTGCTGCAGCTTCGGTGGTGTTGCTTGCTGATTTGTCAACCGATTTACATCGGATTTTCATTCACTACATGCCTCTTAGGTTGGTTGACTTGCTGGATGTCGTAGTTTCATTGACTTGGGGGATAAGGGCGGCATATTTACCAAATCGTGGGATCTGGTACATAGAGGGGCTCTAACCTACGTCCTCCATCCGTGCTCCCCCTGATGGACCTCAAAACCACCTCCCTTTTGAATCCCATCACATATTGCAAATAAAAATCGAATTTAATAAAAACAGTCAATTAGTGAAATATATGCATGCATTCATGAAGAAACTACTTTTTTGCATGTCTCAGAAGTGTTTGGGTGGGCTTCAAATCACAAAAGAAGGTCACAGACGGTCACAGTGACAAAGGCCCACCACAATCTGCACTGCTTAGCTAGGTTTTCCATAGGAAGACCCATTCCATTACCATTAGACAAGCAGGTATCTTCCATTAATATCATGATATTGTGCTTAGCAGCACCCAAGGATGCCCTTCTCAAAGAAAACATGCAGCTGTCCAAGACCGATTACCGAGATCCGAATTCATACTGGTAAAGTGTACTCCTGTGTGTGTCCTATATACAGGCATACAAACACAAAACCTGCATCTTTCGTGTTTGTGATTTACAAATTGCATCTGTGATGCACAAATGCAGATGTATATATTACACGGCCTGCTTTAGTGGCCTTGTAGTTATGATTAAGTTGCTCAGCTCATAGGAAGAGCACTTTTTGGGCGGCTAACTTTGCTCCCCCTTGACGAATCCTTACCAAATTTTGCAAATATATATGGCCCGCTCTGAATTATTTGGGTAAGTCTGGTGAAGTTTTGATCACGGGGGCGCAAAGTTTTAGGGGGTCCCAAAAAATACTTTTTTCCGTAGACGCAATGCGTAGACGCAATGGATTAGAGCAGGAAAATAAAACACTTTTTTATATGGAAGACTTTCAGTAGTTCTTGGCAAACATTTGCATATACATTTTGAATCAATGGATATGTCTTTTTTGGTTTGAGCTTTCACGAGAAAATGTCAATGTCTAGGCCAATGAGTTTGTCTCCAAGGCACTTTTGCGAACGCTAGCCTCCCATCTCTCCCATCTGTTGCAGAACCATAGCATTAAACGAGAGATTGATATCACTTGAGAATTGGTGGGCATCACCTATTAAAGGCCTTGCACCCACGACTCTAGGCCCTGGCCACAACCACCGCAGCATATCACACCCATAGATCACACCCATAGAATCAAACATCTATCAAATATTTGCAAATGTACAGTTTGTGTTGTGTTTGATTTGTATAGTTGTTATGTGAAGTTTTGGCTATGTCATGTCATTAAGATTGTAGAGTTTGGTAACAAGCACTGCAGTATAACATATCCATGGAAGTAAACATTTTGTGTTGTTGTGTATGCTTAGATGATTGCTTCAATGGTTATAACATACTTACTGTTTGATTTTTTGTGATTGGATATATTTTCTTCATGACGTGGGTAACTGGAGCAGATATTCTTTTTCCATTTCTCTGATAAAAGATAAGCTCATGTTAGTTTAGGTAGTTTATAAAGACTCATTACATTGAATAATAGACATTTCTGCTTTATTTCGACCCTCATATTTAGTACTTTACAAACCAGTGTACTGTGCAATTTGCTCAGTTTCTGTGTTTGTTGCTTAAATCATTGGGTCTGTGAAAAACAAAATCCATGTTGGATTAAAAAAAAAACTTTTTTTTGTTATGGTACAGTACATTTCTTTCTTTGTTTTCAGTGTTTACTTGTTGTTTCTGGCTAATACTCTCTCTGTTGGCTTGTTGCAGATTGTTAGTTACCCGTTGTCGAATTGTAACTTGTTATATTTTTTTATTTATATTCTCAAATTGCTAATATATCTGTTGGGTTGTTGCAGATTCTTGGGGCAGTTAGATACCTTTCGGCGTATTCTAACTGTTTATTTCTTCTTAATATTTAGTGGTGTTGATTTATCGGTTTGGTTGTTGCAGAATTTTGGGGCAGTTAGATACCTGTTGGCGTATTGTAACTGTTTATAGTTTTCTAATTGAAGTTTTATTAATGTTTATGCACATATTAGTTATTAGTGGTATTGATTCATTTATTTGGTTGTTGCAAAATCTTGGGGCAGTTAGATATCTGTTGGCGTATACCAGGGGTGCACAACTGATTTTGACAGAGGGCTGAAAGTACCTTACATGAGGGCTATAGTGGGCCAAAAACTAAAAGTGGGCGGGCGGTAGGCGGGACATGTCAGGAGGCTTTTTCAACCCCCAATTTGTATTAAACACATGGAAAGAATATGTTTTTGAGGGGTAACGATTTTTATTGTATTTTAAACTTACATTTTGTACTATACATTTTCCATTGTTATCATTTATTTCAATTTAGTTATTGTATATCGTCTGTTTAATTAAATTATATATATTTTATTGACCCTTGATTGGACATTCCGTTATTTTGGACTGCTATAGTTTGCTGTTTGGGTTGCCCAAGAGGAGTATGGCCTTCGTTGAGTCAGGTTTCCTCAAAAAAGCAAAGGATGAACATCTCCTAACTGTGCCTGTTTTAGCTTTATTATTGAGTTCACTCTTGCAGTGCAACACTATGCCCCATGGCTCCCACCCCCAACCAAACACTATGCCCCATGGCCCTCTCACCCCAACCAAACACTATGCCCCATGGCCCCCTCACCCCCAACCAAACACTATGCCCCATGGCTCCCACCCCCAACCAAACACTATGCCCCCTGTCCCTCACCCCCCAAGCAAACACTATGCCCTATGTCCCTCACCCCCAACCAAACACTATGCCCCATGGCCCCCTCACCCCCAAGCAAACACTATGCCCCATGGCCCCCTCACCTCCAACCAAACACTATGCCCCATGTCTCCCACCCCCAACCAAACACTATCACCCCTGTCCCTCACCCCCAACCAAACACTATGCACCATGGCCCCCTCACCCCAAACCAAACACTATGCCCCATGGCCCCCTCGCCCCCAACTAAACACTATGCCCCATGGCCAACTCACCCCCAACCAAACACTATGCCCCATGGTTCCCACCCCCAACCAAACACTATGCCCCCTGTCCCTCACCCCCCAACCAAACACTATCACCCCTGTCCCTCACCCCCAACCAAACACTATGCCCCATGGCCCCCTCACCCCAAACCAAACACTATGCCCCATGGCCCCCTCACCCCCAACCAAACACTATGCCCCATGGCCCCCTCACCCCAAACCAAACACTATGCCCCATGGCTCCCACCCCCAACCAAACACTATGCCCCATGGCCCCCACGCCTCAAGCAAACACTATGCCCACTGTCCCTCACCCCCAGCCAAACACTATGCCCCATGGCCCCCTGACCCCAACTAAACACTATGCCCCAAACACACTCTCAAGCATGCACCCATACAGACCCGAACCCCCACCCCCCAACTCACCACACACTCTCAAGCATACACCATGCACCCATACAGACCCGAACCCCCACCCCCCAACTCAGCACACACACTCTCAAGCATGCACCCATACAGCCCCAAACCCCCCACCCCTCAAATCAGCACACTCTCAAACATGCACCTATACAGACCCAAACCCCCCACCCCCAACTCAGCGCACACACTCTCAAACATGCACCAATACAGACCCAAACCCCCAATCCCCCCAACTCAGCACACACTGTCAAGCATACACCTTGCACCCATACAGACCCGAACCCCCCACCCCCCAACTCAGCACACACACTCTCAAGCATGCACCCATACAGACCCAAACCCCCCACCCCCCAAATCAGCACACTCTCAAACATGCATCCATACAGACCCGAACCCCCCACCCCCCAACTCAGCACACACACTCTCAAACATGCACCCATACAGACCCGAACCCCCCACCCCCCCAACTCAACACACACTCGCAAGCATACACCATGCACCCATACAGACCCGATCCCCCCACCCCCCAACTCAGCACACACACTCTCAAGCATGCACCCATACAGACCTGAACCCCCCACCCCCCAACTCAGCACACACTCTCAAGCATACACCTTGCACCCATACAGACCCAAACCTCCCACCCCCCAACTCAGCACATACACTCTCAAGCATGCACCCATACAGACCCAATCCCCCCACCCCCCAAATCAGCACACTCTCAAACATGCACCCATACAGACCCGAACCCCCCACCCCCAACTCAGCACACACACTCTCAAACATACACCCATACAGACCCGACCCCCCCAACTCAGCACACACTCTCAAGCATACACATGCACCCATACAGACCCGAACCCCCCACTCCCCAACTCAGCACATACACTCGCAAGCATGCACCCATACAGACCCAAACCCCCCAAATCAGCACACAAACTCTGAAGCATGCACCCGTACATGCATCTCAACATACACAACACAAACATTCAAAAACAAACATTCATGGACATCCGACATGCCCCCCTCCAAACCCCCATCTCAACATACACAACACAAACACTCAAAAACAAACATTCAAACACATCCGACACGCCCCCCCACCCACCATCTCAACATACACAACACAAACACTCAAAAACAAACATTCAAACACATCCGACACGCCCCCCCACCCACCATCTTAACATACACAACACAAACACTCAAAAACAAACATTCATACACATCCGACACCCCCTCTGCCCCCATCTCAATATACACAACACAAACACTCAAAAACAAACATTCATACACATCTGACACCCTCCCACCCCCAACTCAACATACACAACACAAACACTCAAAAACAAACATTCATACACATCCGACACCCCCACCCACCATCTCAACATACACAACACGAACACTCAAAAACAAACATTCATACACATCCGACACACCCCCATGCCCCAATCTCAACATACACAACACAAACACTCAAAAACAAACATTCATACACATCCGACACACCCCCATGCCCCAATCTCAAAAAACACAACACAAACATACCGCAGAACTGACCCGACACACAAACACAAACACACAGACCACTTACCGGAGACGTGCTGAAAGGCAGGTAAGCTGCAACGCTGGCGAGGTAAGCGGAATCGTACTACGGCTGGTGTGGCAGGCAAGGCTGAAATGCCTTCCGGCATCAAGCCTTACTGGCCACGCCAGCTGTAGTGCTTGCACTCCATTGGTGCAGCACACACACACTATGTGGCTCGTAGGAGTGATGTGGTGTGTGTGTGCTGAGCCAATGACGGCCAGTGTTTTGTCAGGCCCGGAAGACAACAAAGACTTTCCTAATGGAGGGCGGCCATTGCTGCTTACGGGCCGCCCTCCATTAGGAAATTCTTTGTGCCTCGCGGGCCGGATAATAAAGCATGGCGGGCCGCAACTGGCCCGCGGGCCGTATGTTGTGCACCCATGGCGTATACTAACGGTTTATTTTTTGTTATATTTTAGTGGTATTGATTTATCTGTTTGGTTGTTGCAAAATCTTGGGGCAGTTAGATACCTCTTTGCATATTCTAACTGTTTATAGTTTTCTAATTGAAGTTTTGTTAATGTTTATGCATAGATTAGTTATTAAATTTTGGTTTTAAGAATGTTAAATAAGCATTTATAAGATTTGCTGGTAATCTTTAATTTAGAGTAATGGTATTATCATTACATTCGAACCATACACAATTCTTTTTTATATATGCAGTGTAGTGACCTGCATTGGTTGTGTTTCCTGCATGGTAGATTATACCTATTGTTGTAAAAGTTTTCTTACCAAGTCATAGTTGACCATGTGTGAATCCAGTCAGCTTGCAGCTGTTTTTGGTACCATCTGCATTGTAATGTAAATGCATTAGTATAACGTATTCACTATGTGTCTGTATTTGTAAGGTGGAGCGATTATCTGAATTGCAGGTAGTACATAATCTACCATGGTTTGCATTTTGTACAAGTTGCTGAAGTGGAACAGATTCACAATTAGGTATGGATACATACAGAAAGCGCTCATTAGGGATTTGTTCCTGTGTCACATTGTTGCAGAGAGTGCATGTATGTTTCCACATGTATGAAATCTGGAAGATTTCATTTATAGGTATGTTTTTGTTTACCAATACTTGTAGTAAGTATATTAGAAATGCTTGCGGATAGTCTTGTGAGTTTATAGTGAATTTGGCCGACTGAGGATTGGTCACTCATAGATCCAAATATCAGTGTACAACTATATAGGATTCACAATTGATATCTTGAGGAAAACTGTTTCTCGCCTGTATGTAAATGTGCACTACTTTACTAACACAGCATCACTTTGCCCTGCTTCACTTGTGTTACAGAGTTCCCCGAATGGAAAAACAATTTGTTTAACTTCTTGTGTAACTAAAACAAATGTAGCCCTGCTGTTATTGGTAAAGAATTCTACCATGCAAATGATGATGCTATAAGTTCATTACCTTACTTTAGCTCTTCTGCTTTCTGGTAATTGCTTTTCTTTAGCAAACTGTACAGGCATGAGACTTATGCTCTATTACTGCCTTAATTATTTTGCTTTTCTACCACATCAGGACACTGTATTTTGGTTTCAGTTGTTTTGATAAAGAAAATGGCGTGCAATATTAAAAAGACTGCACCACACAAAATTGGTTTCTTGTAACAACATAGAACTTACTCATACAATACAATTTATATTGTCTTGTTCACCCCTCAGGGGACTTTAGATTACATCCCTAGGATGAATCAGAGGTAAATTTCTGCGTATACCACCAATTTGAATAGTATCTACCACATACATAAGTCATAGTATGTTTGAACTTTGTTAGGCGGCTACCCCCTTATGTGACATACAGGTAGTACATGATCTGCCATGATTTGCATTTTGTAAAAGTTGCTGAAATGGAACAGATTCACAGTTAAGTATGGAAAATACACAAAATGTGTATTAGGGATTAGTTCCTGTGCCATATTGTTGCACAGAGTGCATGTATGTTTCCACATGTATGAAATCTGGAAGATTGCATTTATAGGTATGTTTTTATTTTCCAGTACTTGTAGTAAGTACATTAGAAATTCTTGTGGATCTTCTTGTGACTTTATAGTGAATTTCACCATTTCATACAGTGGTCCAATTCTTGTCTTATTCCATAAACGTTTTATGTGTTGTCAGGATTGTTGCTTGCATTTCTATGAAGCACTAACATTTGCAAACACAATTGTCTGTATTGTGTAAGTAAATGTTGTCAACAATTGGTGGCAATTGAAATAGAATATTTATTGCTACATTTGCATATCAATTTACACCAGTTACATTTGAAAATTTGAATGGACCAGATAGTTCTGTTTGCAAGTAATTTCTTTGGAGTGTGTGTTGCTTCTTTGAAGAAGTAGCTGAGTTACTTTGAGTAGTACATTCTTCTTTGGTTGTAGTAATTGATGAAGTATTAGCTTCGTTTATTCTCTTTGGAGGATTTGCAGTGAGATCCTGTTGCATTTCTGTTTGAAGTCGTTTTCTTTTACAACGTTTTGCTTTTTGTGGAACAGGATAGGTTTTTAGTTGGAGGGTGTACAGTGATAGTAGTCTATTGGATTCTAAAATGCAAGGAATATCAGCATTTACTTTAATTGCATCAGAGTTGATTAGAAATAGACTGTCAAGTGTACGTAAGCGTGATAGTACTACGTAGCTCATGTCTTCTTTAAAGACTGTGTTCCCAATATCTATCAATGCTTTATCTAGGGTAAGACCTTGTGATTTGTGAATGGTGACTGCGTATGCTAGAGTTAGAGAAAATTGCTTTCTGCGTACATACATGTCTTTGAAAAGAAGGAATCGAGCTGTTGAGCATCCCATCCTTTTTACTTCTGATAGTTTGTCAAAGAGAATATTGACAAACTGAATGTTGTTGTCACGTGGGTATGTTTGAAAGCCAACAACTGTACCAAGTGCTCCATTAACTAGTCCTTGCTCCACGTCAATGTTACGTATAAGCATTACTCTACAGTTTAAAGATAATTTTAATATTTTCTCCAAACCAGCTGTGTTGGAGACAGAGTTGTCTAAGGTGTTTAGTCTTGTTGTGGCTTGTTGACACATGGGTATTGTCATATCATGTATGTCCAGTTTGTCTGTGGAGCAAATTTCATTTATTGGTTGCATTTCTTTGTTCAACATTGTTTCATTGAATTTGGAACAGTTTGCAAGAGTTGGCATCAAGGACATACAATTGACATTTTTGTGTGCTAATTGTTCCATGTCATCAGTAGCACATGAGTCATGGCCATAAAGTGCATGGATGTGCCGGGTTTTTAATATTGCTTGTGCTTCTTGAGATAGTACACCAACTCTAATACTTTTTAAAATGTTGGCGTATGTGAGGTCTGCAGACTGGCCCATGTTTTCTGTTAATTCTCTGTACTGGAAATGTTGCCAAAGGTTAACATTTCATATGCTGCCAACAGTTTTACGGCAGAGTTTGTTTCCTAAGGTTTTAAAAATAGGTTCATCTTTCACTGGTGTCAATTGAAGAAGATCTCTGAAAAAAATAATGTGTTTTCCTCCAAAGAGCTCTTCGTAGTTTGTTTTGAGTACTTCATGTAATCTGAGGTGAATCAAAGCCAGCATCAGGTTGGAGACCATGCTCACTTCATCTATTAGTAGCATTTTCATTTGTTTTAACACTCTGCGTAATTCCATTGCAACTTCTGTAGAAAGTTTGTAATATTCTAATTTGTTTTGGTGTTCTACTGGAAGGAGTAGTAAATGGTGTAAAGTGACACCGCCTATGTTGTAGTCAGCTAAACCTGTGGGGGCAGTTACAACAGCTGGCAGTTGGTTGTTTGTCAATTGTTGAAGGAACTTGCTGATGATTTTGATTAAGAATGTTTTGCCTGAACCAGCTTCCCCACTGATGTATAGTAGTATAGGTTTGTAATTTTGGCAGGTACATTCTTTATTTTCATGTTGTACACAATGTGTAATTTATTTTGTTACTTCTTTAAAAATGCTACGCTGCTCTTTGTTCAGTTTTGATTGCAGTACAGATAAGTCTTCTGTATCTTCTTCATAGTGACACATGATGTTTTCTACTTCTGCCATAGCTAATTCTTCCTCATTTGCTATTATTGGCTGTCCCAGTGGTTCTTGGCTTCCTGTCACAGGAGGTTGGCTACTGTCGGGACGGGAGTGTGCTTATCTAGTTGGGCCTGGAGTTCTTCTTTGTGTAGCTGTCCGTTGTGCAACATTGTTTTATACTGTGTAAATTTTACATCGGTTATAGTGCTTTCATTTGCTTTGAAAGCATCTTCATAGGAGTCATAGATATCTAGTATCTCTTTGTCTTTTCTCCATGGTTTAAAAAGTTGTAGCAGGGACATGTAATATAGTTCTTTATGTTGAGGAGTTTTTAATGACAATTAGATATAATTAATTAAGCTTCTTTTGGTAAGTTTCACTAAGCTGCCTTCACAATTTGTCACTTTGTATCTACCTTTATTTTCATCGGGTTTTATATTATTTTTGTATGTAAAGTTTTGGGCTATGTGGTATAGACACATAGTTTCCGAAGTGGTACTCCTGTTTGGGTAGTATGTGTCCAGTAAATTGTTTTTCAAAATATCTTGGCAGTTGGGATCATTTTTGGCTGTCGTTTGTATGTTGTGGTATGATTTGAGAACTCTTTTTCTAGATTTAGCAGGACCAAGACTTAGCCATACTATATTTCCAGATTTTCCACACAAAGCAGTAGCGGTTAAACGATCTGCAGCTTCATAGCAGCCACATTCTATATGAGAGACAATGTTTATGCCTAAGCTGTACAATTTCTGAGACAGTGTTTTGTCCAATGATTGGTCATTCCAGGGGTCTTGAAGCTCTGTTTTTTCTGCCTTGCTTAAGTAGGCTGTAATATATCGTGCAACTGCAGTGAAATTGTCTGCAATGTACTGCACATCTATGTTTGCATTCCGTAAGAGGGCAATGATTGCATTGTAATCATTGATATATTTTGCTTCTTCTGTTCTTTTTATGTAATATGTGTTCTTAGGTGATTTAACTTTAACACTATGTCTAATTGAAGACATGAAGTTTCTCACTTCACCTGTTTCTTTAATTGGTCTAGGGAAACCAAAGGGCATTTGGTGTAGTATTTCCCTTTGTTTTTGTATTTGCAGCAACAATATTTCCCACATGTGTGTCTTTGAAATTGTACAATTTGTGCATGAAGATCACTATTTGTTGCTTCTGATGGAATTTCACAAGTGACATATTTTTTCATAAACTGTAAAACAGTGGAATCACTGTCTTGACCAAATTTAGGATCATCTTTAATCCATAAAAGCATGTGGATATGTGGTTCTCCTCTGGCTTGGTATTCTTTTCTCTAAAAGAAGTGTTGCACTTCTCCGAGGGGAGGAACAGTTTTATTACAAATAAAGTGTAGCATAGCAATGAAGCCATGATGGAAATATCTTGAAACATTAACAGGATCTAGAGATCAAAGTTCTCCAGGGGTTAGTATATCTATGTTTGTTTTGCTTTTGTTTGATATGCGTAGGAAATTGTGTAAATCTTCCCATGCATATTCTGCACAACTTAATGTAACAAACCAAGTGGGCGGGCCAAGGTTTCTTATCATACCACGTACATCTCTGTGACGTTGGAACGAGTACTCTTTAGTACCACACATTTTTGCTAACAGATTTGTAATGCTTGATTGTAATACCTCATCTTTTTCTTGCACTTTTTGTAGTCATTGCATAGCTGACATATTTTGAAAGTGGGTACTTGATTTAAATGTGTGTGCAACTCTGTAGCATAGAGTTGTTAGTTCAGTTTCAAAGAGTAGGTGGAATATGTATTCCTCATTTTGTCTAAATCTGGGATCTTCAGAATACATTCGTATCAAGCGGTATTCTGATGCTGTTATCTGAATGGGTCTATCATCGTACCTTCCTCTTTTCCCAGTAGGAAAGAGTAGAGGAAAAGCACATGCTTCTATACTTTTTTCCCATATGCTGATTGGTGATCCTTTGGTTGTTCGCATTTGGTACGTTTCTAGTGCATCATCTATGGTGTCATTAAAGTGTGATGGATTAATTGTATAATGGTCTAAAATATTGCATACTCTAGCAGGATCTAGAAGTTCAAATTTACCAGTTTCTGATGACTCTTGAATTATTTCAGCTGTTGCCCTCAAGTTTTCTTCAATATTAATGTCTTTGTAGTATTGATTATTGTCTTTTAGATATTGCAAGGCTTGTCTAACTTTAAGCAAGTCTACAAGTTGTTGCCAATTTTTTTTGGTCTTTTGTAGGTGCACCATTTACTAAGACAATTAAAGATTGCTCCATTGGATGTTGCACTCCCAGAGTGTGCACATTTTCTTTCAAATCTATAGGTAAATAAACTACTTTGCCATGAATGCCTTTAACTAATTCAGAGGGAGGTAATTTTGTTGTTTTTGGTTGAAGGCGTATTATTGCTTGAAATAATTACACAGTTTGAATTATGATGCTCTCATATAAATTGAGTTGTTGCAGGGATTTTGGTAGTGGGAATAATTCCAAGTTATTTGTGATAGCACGTGAAGGAGTTTGGCTGTTGTCAAGTTTTGTAGTGCAGTTAGTGCAAAGTATTAAGGGGTCACTTATTTCATATTTGTTTTCTGCTATAAGGTAGAGAGCTAATTTAAACCATTTGGAATTGTCATTGTCTTCTATTTTGTATGTTGCGTCTACAGTTTTTGTGTTACTTTTATAAAAATGTCTGCGGCAACACCCACACACATGGTTTGGTACTACAGCGGATGTACTTTTAAATTTTAACATTTCTTTTTTGTATGTTTATAGTAGAAGGTTGCCATCTGTACAATTGTTGCTATACTGTTGTAAAGCTATTGCATTTTGTAAGTGGCTTTCACTTCCAAAATATTTTCTCTGGATATGCTCTATTTCTTCGAGTTGGTCTTTGGCTGTACCATGTAGAAGATTGTTATTTAAATTGGCTAGTGCTAAAGCAGGACTTTTAGCATAGCACAGTTTATAGAATAGATTTCTTATTGTTGAATGATGTATCAAAATGATAATATCATTTTGATATGATGGAAGGTGCTTTTGCAAATAGGTCCTGAAATGCAGGCTAATAAATGTCCTTGTAGTCCTGTGTATGTGCACACTGGACAGGTATCTATATTTTGTGGTAGTTTCATTTTGATTTTGTCTTTGCCTTTCACATACCGATTGAGGAACTGGCATAAAGATTTGAAAGATTTTTTGGCAATGTTACACATTGACGTGCACGGCCATTTGTATACTGGACATTCTGGTTCAGTCGAATGGAGAGATGATACTAAGTTTTCTGGGGACATTTTTGTAAGCAGCATTTCTTGTTGCATTATCATATTATGAAGTTTTTCATACCCTTGTCCACTGCTATGTATGGCAATTGTGGTTGTTTGCTTTTGTTTGTATGCTTCTTCATTGAAATATGGTTCTGTGCTTGTGGTGTGACTCCCTTCACTTCCACAGATATTTAAGAAGTTATTTTTGTTGACATTCTGTTTATTGAGAAGTCTTTTTTGTAATTTAGTGGTTAGTTGTGTTAGTGGTTTCATTATGTTTAACACTAAAATAAATAACTTTATTTTGAGAAGGATTGCACTGTCCATCAAAACTTCTAAGATATTTTTTCTATGGTAGGTTTTATGGGTTGTGCATGATTTCTCTCCTGTTTTTATAAGATTCTGAAGGACTCTGTGGCAGAGCATTTTTTCTAAAATACTTTTTTTGGTATGGTTACTTGCCACTACATCAAGATTTATAGGAGCAGTGTTAGCGGTAGTGGTAGCTGAATTCTTGTTAATCACTTTCTGTTTCGTTTTACATTTTGAAAGAGGAGGGAACATTTTTTTATTGGAAGCTTGTTTTATTTCGCTTAATGACTCTATTAGATCTTTTGTTTGAACTTTTTGTACAAATTCTGCTAGAGATGGGTGCTTATTTTGTACACTTTTATTTTCATTTGCTCTACTTCTGCGTTGCTTTCTACAGACTTGCTTCTTGATAGACATTCTTTGGGGTTTGTTCAAAAAAAGAAGGTATGGGTTGGGGTGTTCTGCAATGCATGTGTGTTGTGTGCATGAGTGTCTGAGTATGATGGTAAGGATGTGTGTGGTGGTGTGTGATTGTGCATTGGGCAGCTACAACTAGTTGGGAAGGCTATTCTTGTATTTGTGTGTTACTATACTAGGGTTCAGATGACAGTACAAAGTAAGCTAGTGGTGAGGAGAAGCACTAATACTAAATATAATGGTATAGAATAAAAACAGTTCTTTGTTCTGTAATACTAACATTCTAGGGGCTTAGTTATGTCATTTGTGCACCGAAAAACATGGATTTATGCGCCATTCTGCCTGCTAATCCCTGTTTAACAAAAGGGGATTTGTGGGCAGAAATGTGCACAAATCTGTTTTTCAGCACACAAATTCCATGAATCAACCCCACAGTGTGCTTGAGTAACAGTAAGAATATTATGGTAGTATTTTACTTACTTGTTTTGTTTGGAATAAGCAGGTTTCTTCTGAGTTGTTCTTTGTACTTCAGATGCTGCTGCTTTTCATCATTTTTAGATAGCTCTGTGTGTAAAACAAAATTTAGATAGCAGACAGGTTTGGAAGTGACAGTTGATTATAGCAGATGGGAAAAATAACAGTAAGTTAATTTTTTAGGTTATACAGGTTAAGTGGCAGTTACTCGGTTTATTAGAGTTGTACATGTACTGTGCAGAAAATATGCATACCTGTAGTTTGTATTCATGCATGTGGATATGCATGCAGTTGCAAGTAGAAATCTTGGAGACTTGTACAGTAGATTTTATAGTAGGTGCTTTCCAATGATATGAGACTTGTACTCGGGGTGATCAACAGTACATTTCAAGTGCTGAACTCTGATGATGGAGTTAGTTGTAGAGGTCTTGGATGTGATTGGTGGATGGTTGTGTGACTGCTTAGCTGTATCCAATGAGGGAATGGCAGAGAGAGTGAAGTAGAAAGGGTAGAAGGGCTGTCCAAGAGTCACTCAGTCCGCGGACACCACGGTTGTCCACGGACAGGGCGTGCCACATCCGGGGTTTTCCAGCAAATCCAGCATGGAAAGGAGACTGTAGGGATCAGCCAATCAGATGTTGAGGTTGTGGATTTGTGTTGAAAGAGATTGTGTGCAGTGAAGATGGCAGAGGTGGAGAAAGTCAGGGTGTTGGTGCTTAGAGATATGTTTGTGCATGGTTTACAGCAGCATGCTCAATGTAGGCATATGGCATACAATTTTGAAGTTAAAGGAGTGGAGGTCTTGTGGAGCATTGTGCCTGATTGCAATACTGGGAATGTACACGTTTGTGAAGATATGGGCAGGATGAACAGTCCATTGTGGTAGTTTTGCAGTATGGTGCTTTCCATTTGGGCTATGTCAGGGCCCCTACTTTGTTGGCAGATTTGGAACACTTGGTTCAAGCAGTAATGAACATCCTTCCAAATTCCAAAGTCTTTTTTTCTGGATTAGTACCTAGGGCAATATGGGACAATAGTTCTGTTTTTTGTCCTCAGCAAAACATTGCTAAGTGTGCAATCAGCCGAGGCATGTGTGAGAGCTGGTATGTTCATGCTTAGAGCTGGTATGTTCTTCAGTAATAATGAGAATATTAATTCCTGTAATGCTGTTTATTTTAAAGAAGATGGAATTTACTTATCTTTTATGGGACATGCTTTTCCTTTTTGGAATGTAAGGGTTGTATGGAGAAGGTTATGTGAAGATTTTAGGAGTAAAGTAAGAAATAAAAATACAAAATAACAGGTGTCTGTCAAGCATCTGCAAAAAACCCCAAAAATATGGCTCTTTTCAGAGGGGAAATGGGGCACACTATTTAAATTTAAATACACCACGCACAGATTTACGATATGTCAGCGGACATGGCGGTAGTCCGCGGACACCGCGTATTACATACAGGGATTTTGGGGTGTAGAGGCATGTAAATGAGAATGAGCAGAGCAAGGGATTGATCAGTAAAGTTTACTGGGTGTGTTGTTTAAGGAGAGAGTTTGTCAGAAAGTATTATTCCTGAGAGAAGAACAGATAGCTATCGCTGTCTGTTTCAGAAAACAGATTATATGGATTTTGGAAGACTCATGGATACATTGGTTGGAGGTGCATGCACAACGCTGTGGAGTAGCTGGAGTAGCTGTAGATCTTGGATTCCCTCATGTGGAAGTGCACTGGCATGGAGTGCATGGAATGAAGTGGATGGACTTGGTACCTCTCTGTGCTAGTTTGGAGACAGAGCATCATCCAGACATAATTATAATTCATTGTGGAGGGAACAGTTTAGGACATGTGTCTGGAATTTCATTGCAATTTGCAATGAAAGAAGGATTTGGGAAGGTTATGGACATGTTTCCAAATTCCCAAGTAATTTTTTCTCATATTGCGTAGAGGCAAATGTGGCTGCGTTCCTCTTCATTTGGTACACAAATGGAGAAAGCGAGGCGCAATGTCAATAAGGCTGTTTGTGCCTTTCTAAGAGATGTTGGCATGTCTTCTTCTCACAATGAAAATATTATGTTTCGTAGCACATACATTTTTCACAGAGATGGAGTCCATCTTACTTATGCTGGCAATCAGATCTTTCTGAGAAATGTACAAAATGCATTTCCGTGATGTCATCAATGACATTTGTGATGTCATCTTTGATGTCTTGGGTGTTAGTCTTGCACAGTGATGGCGTGAGTTATGGTTGCTTAGCTTACCATAACTGGCGAATTTCAGGGGGTTTTCGGTTATACTTGGAACCATAACATCCCTTTAACAAAGTTTTTTTTTACTGAATATATATATATATAATAAGTGGGCTAATTAAAATTTGAAAAAAAACACATTTTAATCGGACGAGCAAAAGTGCATGCGTGCTAAAGTGCCAATAGAGTTTATAATCAAATTCACAACACATTCACTTATCAAGGCACATACTATTACACACCACCAAACATACTCCTCAGCACTCATTCATAAAAGGTGTAAATGCTAAAAGCAACAACAACAAACTACAACCATGTGCATATACATCCAACATCAAAGTGCAATATTACGTGGATGAATGATTTAACATCCACATGTAGGGATGAAACAAACATGTGGTCCATGAGTGTCAAAATCCAGAAATAGGGTCAACTAGCAGAGGTTTTTAATTTTGACAAAGTCAGGAGCAAACAACCCTCAAAATCAAAATGTCATGATTTTATGAATGCAAACTCTTGCCAGTTTTACTTTCTGATGACTAAATAACACTATCCCATAGTCTTCATCAGGATCAAGAAAATCTGCTGACATTCACCTCTGTGAATGAATCATGCAAGACATGTTCTAAATTAGATTGCTTCAAGATGAATCACAAAACATCCAGAAATGGAAATAAAGCTGTACATTCATAATAGCCATCTCAATTGAGATAGCAGAGCTCCATATAGTTAAGTCATTACATTTCTTCAAAAAACACTTCATAGAGTACTGGACAACTAGACTGTGACAGGCAATCTTCATATTGGCCGGTATAACCACGATCCCAAACATACGCTAGTCAGAATTCAGCTCTCAAGTTGAACAAAACCAGATTTGCTATATCGCGGCTCTGTATGAGTGCATGGCCTCAATGGGCAGATCACAGCATTCTGTCAGGACCCGTAACTACAGCATGACAAATTGTGCTCAAGTGGTCTGGACAAGCCCCAAGAAAGTATATCTGCATGTTTTACTAAACTACCCTTTCTAGATATAAAAGTTGTATTTTTTCTTTGTCTAATGTAGGTAGGCTTCTCAGTAGAAAAATTAGAAATATTACTTGAAGTGTGAGACAAACCTCGTTGGATGCAAAGAAACAAACATTTCATGCACGGTCAAGCTTCATGCCAGAATCTCCCATGTGAGAAATATTTTTTTCAAGTGAACTGCAAATAGTAAAGAAGAAGTAAAGTTAGGGAGACTTCTGGCTTGATGGTTTGAGGACTGATAAGGACAGACAAATGTGTGCTCTAGCACCTTGAAGCGTCTCTTGTGCTAGAAGGATTTACCAATAAAGATCTCAGACCAAATAACTGCACAGAATCAAAGAAAATGGCAAAGTACTACTTTATTCTCAATTTAATAAAGCAATGTACACAGACAGACATCGGGCTGATGCCTGCACACACACACACACAAACTTGATTACACAGAGGTCTTATACCCCAATAAACATCATCTATGATGTCATCCTATGTGACAAACTGAAAACCCTACTGGTGGGAGTGATTGGTTAAGGGAACATGTCTACTGATGTAAACTATACAGCATAGTACTTTATTGGCGGTTTCTTATCTGCAAGACACACCTCAAACTACCTCTAAATATATATGTAATTCTGATTATAGTAGACAAAATAATCTATGAATGATTTTATAGCAGGTTGCACCATAGATCCACTGATTGGTTGGCTCGGCTGACAGTACATAAGGAAACCGAATCCCAAGTGCTTGAGTGACGTCAGAATACTCCCCACTTTCCCAAGTAGTCCATCATCTCTCAATAGTTTGACCATAAACCAAAGTTTCCCATCTGTAGTTGGCCTTGTTGTTACTCTCTGTTATGAGACATGCAAGGGAGCATGAGCACATCCCTTATCTTCAATCAAAGCTTAATGAATAGCCTTGGTTTTCAGCTTCTGCATCATGTGTGAGGAGACTGCAAATATGTCCAATTCAACCTCCTATTTACTGCTATTTGATTTAATTATCCTGGGTGTTATTGCTCCTTTGGCCTCTAGAGACGTGCTCACTCCATCTTATATGAGCCTTACTCACTGTTAATCATCAAAAACTTGGCTCTTGCATATGTGTTCATCTTTGTTAATCTAAGAGAAATATGTCTCATGCTCATAACTTTATCTATTTGATTCCCTTTGTGCTTTGCAGTTATTTCTTGAAAAAAACATCCATGATCCCAGGCCAACATAGACTCCTCTTCATCTGCACACATTGCTGTTTTCCAGTATGTCCTGACTCTGTAACTCTGGTCAGATTCTGAGGTGGTTAGTCTAAATCATTTTCCGTTTATGGCCATCCTAACCACATTTATTATTCCTCTACAGCAAGCTTCTAGTTGTCTCATCTACCTTGCGTTGCTGCGTATTTGCACTTATTGATTCACAGTGAACTGTCTTCCATTTACATACATTATTACTTAATCATTTTGCACGTTTCTCCTGTCAATCCAGTTACTGCTTCATTTTTAAGTATGTTCATATCATTTCAGCATGTTTGCGCATATCGTATTCATGACATCACTCTGCCTTTGTCAGATGTACCTCACCGCTCCATGATGTCTAATGGTGAGTTCAGACCTCCATCCAATCTCTCAATGTGAGGGTACATTCGGTATGGTTGTCTGAGTGCATAACGTCTCTCATAAAGTCGATGCTGTATAGGGACAACACAAGGGAGCCCACGTGCAGCTCTTCTCCTGCTATTCCAATATGATGATGGCGAGGGAGCAGGAATTTAGGTATATTTGTTTACCTGCTCCTCTACACATGTTTTTCTATTTTTTGACATGAGGTCTAAAACATTGGTTAAAGTGCAGTTAAGTTAACCAGATTTAACGCAATAAAACCCTTGACGTGGGAAGTTATGACAAGCTTATCTCGGAACTCACCCGTTGATGTCCCCCATAATTCCATGTCCCCCATAATGCCATTAGTATGTCATAGTGAACCCCTTCTCTTATAATATGTACATGCTCATGGGCTTTTCAACGGGAACGCCCAGAGTTAAGCTGGTCGTGACTTCCCATATCCACTGAATTTCAAGGGTTATATCGTGTTAAATCTGGTCAACTTAATTGCACTTTAAAGTTTTGTCAGTGAATTTCAAGGGTTTTTCATACCATCATTTTTTTATGGGCCGCTAGTCATGGCCTTCGGTCGTGTCCACTGTATATGTTCACCCAATATGTTTCTTGTACACCGACTATGGCCACTATACATGTCATTAGCCAGGGCCTTGGTCTCTGGGCAGTGAGCACAGACTTTGGCTTGCCCTCTCTATATTTTGAAACACTACCAGACCACTAGCCTATTCACACCAATCTTAACAATGTTTTCATTTTTTGACAAATTGTTCCCAAAATACCCACTTTGGGGGTGGGCCTTGGCAGTTCCTTGGTTTAGAAATGCCATCCAAATCCATCCAGCAAGTCAAATGTTATTAGCCTCGCTCAGGCTCTCTGCTGTAAAAAGCACCAATTCTGATATAACGGTTTTAAGGCAGCAGGGGCACACCATTCTCTGTTGAAAATATTAAAAACTACTTGATGGATTTACCCCAAACCAGCCAAGTTAATTAAGTCAATGATTTCTACTCAAGTTGGTTATTATTTGGTGCAACTCTGCCTCACAGTTTTCAAGCTAGAGCTACAGCTACAGCTGTTCAAAAACGTCACTTTTTCTCTGTGGGAAAATTAATGGGTGAAAACTGTGGTGTTTTGTTTTCTTAATAATGTTTTCATTGTATAACGTATTGTTTGCAGTTCATGCGGCCCTTGACACACTTTTTGTTTTAAAAATTTCATCCAAATCCATCCAGCAAGCCAAAGGTTATTAGCAATAGAATTGTGGGAAAAAAGACCTCTTTTTCATTTCTGCAAAATACTGTCAGCCTCTGTGCTGCAATTCACCATGGCAGAAATAGCTATAATTTTGGGAGAAGGGGGCACCCCCTTTTCCTTCAAATATTTTAAAAACTACTGGATGCAATAACATTAGACCCTTCTGGAAATTGAATCAACGCTTCATGCCCAAATTCTATCATACCTGGTAGAATTCCATCCGGCCAAATCTGTCATATGAGTCAAAAGTTATTAGAAATTCATCTTTGGGTTTACAATGGAGCTCAATACTCAACTATAGTGCAACAACCGCAGCACTATTATACAAATATTCTAGGGTGGTGATAGCTGCCCTATAGTTAAGGTGAGTTGGACTCTCATAAAAATCTCGAAAAATTCTATTGTTAATAACTTTTGATTCGAGTAACAGATTTGGCAGAAATGTTCAAAGTGATTAGGGACTGGCGTCTCCCCCAGATCGCAATGTTTGGTCAAGATTTGTTATAAATAAAAAAGTTATTTAGAAGAGAAAAAGATTGTTTTCCAAAGTTGCAGTCTACTTCCCATTCATTTTCCCATAGACAATCAAGGTACATTTTTTCCAAACCACACAGCCCAAACTGCTAGACGAATTGGGACCAGGTCCAAAACAACATGGGCACAAATCATTTAAAAGAGGCCTATGTGTGCAGCAGTTTTTAAAATATTTGACAGAGCAGGGGGTGCCCCTTTCTCAAAAATAGCTCTATCTCGGGTAAACTTCCCAAACTGTGGTATTTTTATACATGCAGCAGCCGCCATCTTAGTTTTTGCTCAAAGCGAGAGATAGCCAGGGCTATAGCCGAGGATATCCGGAAATGAAAAGTAGTTAAAAAGCTGTTTGCAGGTCAAAAAACATGCAAATGACATCAGTCTAGAGGTGGGGGCGGAGGGGATTGGGTAGATGGCACCAAGTGAATTTTGGGATTTTGGGAGTCTAGGGACTATGTTTGCAACACAAAGCTTTTCTGTAAACTTGGCTACAATCTTGAACAGCCGGCATCTCCAAGCACACTGCACCACAGAAACAGTGTGCGTTGTGGGGAAAAGGGAGAGGGCAAGGGAGGTGAGACGGCTACATGGGGAGTCAGGGGAGCTGGCACAGATGATGGGGGCAATTGGTGAGGGCCTGAGAGGCAAGAAAGCATATTTTTCTGATGTTTTTCCAATATTCACAGCTATAATAAACTACAGATAAACAGGGCATACATAAACTAATGACAGATAGCTGAGGTTATCTGCAGTTCGTACCCACGGCTATAGTAAAAAAGGAAAACCATATATTGATATATTCTGACAGTTACAATGATGTTGGGCGTGAGAACTCACTGGTCATGTGGCTGTAACCAGAACTGACCCTGCTTAGCTTTAAAGCATGGTAGTGGCTGGCACCCACATGCCATGTTGCCTAATAAATAAGCACAAGTTAAAAGACAACTTAAAGCAATGTGGCCTGAGGGAGCAGGCACCTTCCTCACTTTGAAGCTAAGCAGTGTTAGTCCAGTCCCGGTTACTACATGGATGGGAGACAGTCCACAGTTCTCGATGCCCTGTGTGTTCTTAGTGTTAAATATCTCATAATACACTAAGAAAACACACAGCATCTGCATTCTTTTTTTTTAAACGTGCCAATGTCAGTCCTTGATAGTATTGAACTTAGACACCATTCTTTTGCCTTCTGCGGAATTGCATTATTGTATTTGTGGATTCCCAGTAAAGATACGGGGAATAATGCCATAATTGTACACTTTTTGCCTAACATAGTTTGATAATGATTTAGATATTTAAGTGACAATATGGAATGTGTAATTTGCAAATTATGTTTCTAAAGCACGTTATTGGTGAAAGCCATACATGTGGGAGAGGAAGGAAAATGAGAGGGTAATTAAGTCATGAGTATTTGCCCACAATGTGGCAAGAGAGTTTGCAATAATGGACACTGGCGCATAGCTGATTTTCAGGGCACAAGTAAAGGACACGTGGGTTGACAGCGTATCTTTCTTTTCAGAGGGCGGACTAAACCCCCTGTGTTTTTTAGGTTGGCAAGCTTGATCAAGTATTGGGCAACCAGGATTTTTATCAGGTTGTCATATTCCCAGTGTAGACACTTACCCACAGGCAATTGTTTCATATTGGGAGTTTGTTTTCCAGGGACAGTTTCACCACAGAATGCCGGGTTTAAAAGGTGAGAACCTTTATTACTTTGCCAGTATATTAATTGAAATGTTTCCTCTCTGCGTTCATTTTTCTGGTGTTTATTACTTTTCTAATAAAGGGGAAGGTCAATTGAACTGCATATGTATATTTCACTTTTAGACACAGATTCACTTCTTGAACCTATATTCATGGGTGCCAGCTTTTAATTTTTGCTATCAGGGCAAAAGTACCTGGGCATATTTTGTTCAAGCAGCCTGTCATGTATTTCCTTTTTCCATGCTGCTTAAATGCGGTTAGTTGGGGTTGTGCGATGTATCACAACATTTGCCAAGAGACCGGCCATAAAACAAGAGGCTTGTTGTACTCTGTTTAAGCAAAGTGTGTGATCCTTAGCAAATAATTTAATTGCACAGTGTATTAAGTAAAAACATTTTGAGTTCTCAAAGCCAGCAATCTTTTATACATAAAAACAAAATATATATTTTGACAGTGACATCAAGGATGAAAAATCACTGGTGACTCTGGTCTCCTATCCATGCAGTAACCAACACCAACCGTGCTTAGCTTCAAAGCGAGGAAAAGGACAGCCCTCTTGGGCCATGTGGTGTAATGCGTAAGCCCAAGTTACAATACCACTTAGAGCAAAATCCACCTCCAAGTCTCTGAGGGTCAGATGCTTCTCCAAGCAGAGTGTTGGGGGCAGATCTCTCTCCTCGGCTGGAGCCTCCCTCTGAAACATCCTCCCTGTCTCAATCCAACTTGAACATAACCAAATCCGGTTCTAGAAGCAACTCAAGACCTTCATTTTCACTTCCGCTTTCTCTCTTCCTCTCTTCCTCTCCCCTGCTGATGTACCTGACTGCTCCAAGCACTGGTCACCTGGTTACCCTCTGAACTTGGGACCAGGCTCCTGCATGTCCAGTTGCTCCTCACTGACTCCAGGCTCCCTAGCACGTAAGGGTTTGTATCTACAACCCTCCAGTCCCTTCTTTCTGCACTTATGAGCCACCTGCTGGCTGCACTCACTGTGTTACCTGCACTTTTCTCCTTCCTCCTTCCCCGCACTTGTGTATTCTGAATGATACAAGGCCTAGTAGGATTGTTGTTTTGTCCTCCCTTTGTTTCCTCCTCCTTGTTTTGTCACGTCTAGAAACACTTGTGTACAGACGCGTTATAATCCATATCATATCATATCATATCATATCGTATCATAGCATAGCCTGAGGGGGCTGCCCCTTCTTCATTTTCAAGCTAAGCAGAATTGGTCCTGGTTACTGGATGGATGGGAGAGAGTACATGGTCTGGTGCCATGTGTTTTCTTTGTTATAAATATCTCATAACAAACTAAGAAAAAAGACAGCATCCACATTATTATTTTGTAAACTGTGCAACTGTTAATCCTTCAATGTATTGCACTCAGAGACAATTTGTTTGCCTTTTTTTATTGCATTCTGTTATTTGTAGTTTCCCAGTCAAGATGGGTGAAATAATGCCACCATTGTATACTTTTTGACAAACATAGGGCCTCATTACGAGTCCGCCGACCTGGACTTAACGCCACCGGTAAAACCATATCGGCGTTGTTTCTGTGACCGTGCAATCACGACCCACAGACCCGGAAAAACCACCACCACAAACCGCGGCCGCGGAGTTAAGGGATCCGTAGAATGCGACGGCGGCGAAACCACCCAGTTACCAGCAACACAAAACACCATGGGCATCACGAGTACCACAGACATGGAAACACTGCCACAAAAATGGCAGAAAAACCGTGGGCACGGAGGCGGTATCAACGCCACCGTGAACATGATGTTAAACAGTACCAGGTGAGGTGAATCAGGCCACAGGTGCCCCAAATGAGGCCAGCCGGACCCAGTAGGTCATTGGGAGGCTACAAAAGGGCCACACCCCGGCCAACTCCAAACACAACAATGCAGGCAGAAGCAGCATTGGGACTGGGACTATTCAACCTACAGGCAGCAGTGCACATGGTGGCAGCAATGGTGCAGAGGAGGATGAGGCAGAGGCGGAGGAGGCGCAGGCGTCAGTTAGCAAACCCTGCACCCATGTCAAACCCAATTGTGCAGCTGGCACGACCCCCCAGGCAGACTGCAGTACCCCGCATCAGGACCTCACCCTGGAACCTGACCCCAGGACAGATCCACACATTATACCGGCTGGACCATCGAACAATCATGTACATTACTGCCATGATTGAAGACGACATCAGCTGCCACATTGACATCTCGACCGCAATCCCCCCCCTCCTGAAGGTGGTGTCAGTACTGCATTTCCTAGGCACCGTAACTTATCAGCACACAGTTGGTGAGATGCACAGGCTCTCACAACTCTGTTTTTCAAAAATATTGGGACAGGTACTGGATGCTCTGCTGCGCCATGTGTCGGATCACATCGCCCTACCCCGTAAACTTGCAGAGGTCATTGCAACCAAGTTGGCATTCCATGCCATTGCAGCCATGCCAAATTGCATAGGTGCATTAGACTGCACCCACATAGCTGACAGTACCACGTGCAATGGAGATGGTGTACCGCAATAGGAAACAGTACCACTCACTGAATGTACAGATGGTATGTGATGCCAGACTGCTGATTAACATTGTTGCACACGTTTTCCGGGATCAACACATGACTCAATGGTCCTGCGGAATTCCACATTGCCACGCTACATGGAACGCTAAGCTGGACAAAGCACATGGCTATTGGGTGAGTACAACTGTCAATGCATAGGCCCTGTGGAAGTGTGTTGAGTGCCCAGGCCAATGACCTGTCTGAGTGGGCTGCTACAACTGCACATGCATCACCCCCTGGCCGATGTAATGGGCGGTCAGCATAACCCACACATCACATATCTACACATGACAGGTTGCCACAGTACACACCCTGCCTAAGGAGACATACGACCAATGCTACCAGCAGGCCATACAAGTTGATCCACTCAATCCAGCCACCCACACTTAGGACCACTTCCCACCCAATGCACATGACGGCTGCACATGAGACATCCTGCAACAGCCAAATCATCACAGGCCATGGAATGACTCCCCCATGTGTGCTTGTCATTGCACAGTGCCTTACTTACCAACCACTATCGTGTATAAGTTCCACTTCATATGCACAATAAGTAATAGTGCAATGTCCAAATGTCACCATCTACAACAATTACCCATGGATGGCAATCACCCGCCCTTCCGACCACGCTAGGCCCATATGGATGAATGTATGATCACACAATATTTCATTGCATCAGATCGTGAGATGAACCACAAACACTGACATGTCCCACACATTTACATCCCATGTAGGTGATGCTGGATATGCACTCACGCCATGGCTGATGACACCTGTACGGAGGTCAAGGAACAGGCATGAGGAGGCGTACAACAGGGCACACGTCCGCACACATGGCATGATTGAGAGGACATTTGGCCTACTGAAGGCCAGGTTCCGCTGCTTGAGCAGATCTGGAGGATCACTGCTCTACAACCCAGTGGAGAGGGGTAAAATTGTGCTTGTGTGTGCCATGCTGCACAATCTGTGCTTGCGCAGGAACATTCCGCTGCCCCCAGACGCAGAAGATGAAGATGAGGATGGAAATGGGGATGGGGATGGGGTGGCACCACTACCTCCCAGGGGTGCGCAAGATGGCCAACAAGCACTCATTCGCATTTACTTTTGAGAGACTGCACATTGACAGCAAAGCATGGATATGACGATGCAGTGAATAAATGATTTTTGTCTACTAATGAAATGACAGCGGTCCACTCATTATGGTAGTTTTTAAAGGTTTTGTATTATCAATTAAACAGGGAAGAAAGTGCATTGGGTAGGGAAGCTGTACACCTATGCCCACCCACCACCCAAACCACCCAAACGTTCCTGCCCCTAACAACTAACCCCCTAATGGGCAACCCCCACCACTCAAACGTTCCCACCCCTCCAACACCCATGGTGTCCCCAAATGTCATCCCCACATGCCACTATTTGCGGGGGCACTTGTGCGCAGGTGTGTCCTTGCTGGCGGATCCAGTCAACCGACTTGAACGCCTCTGTAGGCTGCCAGTGGCAGAGCTGGATGTGGTGGTGCTGGCTGAGGTGACTGTCGGTGTAACTATGGGCAAGCGTCCTTGAAACGCCTGCTGGGCTACCAACATTGACTCGGCAATGCTGGACTGCACACTTTTCCCTTCCCTGACATGGCGTGCCAGGGTGAGAATTGTGGCCGCAAATCGTCCAATCGACCTGGTGAGCCGACGCACCAACGTGGCATGGCTCTCCCACTACAGCCTGGCCTCCTCCCACTGATGCATGGCCTCCTCACGCTGCAGCCTGGCCTCCTCCAGCTGTCTTTCCACCAGCTGCGTAAGGGTGGCCTATTGTTGCTCGATGTGCTGCAATCATGTACAGAGCTTGGCCATGGATGGTGTTGGGGAGAGCATGGGGCTGTGCATTTCTGGGGGGCTGAAATGTTGGCCATGGATGGGTGACAGGCCTTCCATGCTGTCCCCCTCACCCTGTTGTACTACTTCGGCCTGCATGCCGGGGCACTCCCATCACTTGATGCAGCCTCCTCAGCTGTGCAGATGGGTTGTGAATCATCACCCGGGGCCAGGGTGGTGGCTGCATGGGGATGGTGTCGTCTGCTGGTGTGCCTGCTGCAGCCGGTGTGCCTGATGTTGCTGTGTGCCTGGTTCTGCCGGTGTGCCTGATGTTGCCAGTGTGCCTGATGTTGCCGGTGTGCCTGGTTCTGCCGGTGCCTGTGTGCCAGAGCAGCTTGCATCATCCTCCTGGACATGAGTGCTGCATTGTGTGCCTGCAGGTGGCCGCTGCGTAGCCTCTTGTCCGTCATTGCTGTCACTTGTCACGACTGTGGGGATACAGAGGGCATGCGGTTAGTTGTGTGGTGTTACGTAATGTGTCCATCACATGCATCAAACATCACAATCCATGTCCACTTGCAATTCAACACTTTTGACTATTGATACACACAGGTGTGTGTCTCTGCTTCCAGTCAGGCAGGCACTGTGTGAATTTCGAGGGGTCATGCTTTGGGGATGTGATACTCATCGTTTGGCCAGTCAGTGGGTCCATTGGGTCACTCCTGCCATGTTTGGGGGGGGCATTGGGAGTTGTCCATTGGGTCACTCCTGCCATGTTTGGGTGGGGGGCATTGGGAGTGGGTCCATTGGGTCACTCCTGCCATGTTGGGGGGGGGGCATTGGGAGTGGTCCATTGGGTCAATTCTGCCATGTTTGGGTGGGGGGCATTGGGAGTGGGTCCATTGGGGCACTCCTGCCATGTTTGGGTGGGGGGCATTGGGAGTGGGTCCATTGGGTCACTCCTGCCCTGTTTGGGGGGGCATTGGGAGTGGGTCCATTGGGTCACTCCTGCCATATTTGGGGGGCATTGGGAGTGGGTCCAATGGGTCACTCCTTGCCATGTTTGGGGGGGGGCATTGGGAGTGGGTCCATTGGGTCACTCCTGCCATGTTTTGGGGGGGCATTCGGAGTGGGTCCATTGGGTTACTCCTTCCCTGTTTGGGGGGGCATTGGGAGTGGGTCCATTGGGTCCCTCCTGCCATGTTTGGGGGGGCATTGGGAGTGGGTCCATTTGGTCACTCCTGCCATGTTTGGGGGGCATTGGGAGTGGGTCCATTGGGTCACTCCTGCCATGTTTGGGGGGGGGGGCATTGGGAGTGGGTCCATTGGGTCACTCCTGCCATGTATGGGGGGCATTGGGAGTGGGTCCATTGGGTCACTCCTGTCATGTTTGGGGGGGGCATTGGGAGTGGGTCCATTGGATCACTCCTGCCCTGTTTGGGGGGGCGGGCATTGGGAGTGGGTCCATTGGGTCACTCCTGCCCTGTTTGGGGCGGCATTGGGAGTGGGTCCATTGGGTCACTCCTGCCCTGTTTGGGGGGGGCATTGGGAGTGGGTCCATTGGATCACTCCCAATCACACGTATGGCTTTGTACTCTGTGCACTTACCAGCATCTACAGGTGGGCTCACTCCTGCCTCTGCCTCTCCTATGCCGTGGATGCCTTCGAAGTTCATGACACTCCTGCAGCGCTCCTCCCACGATTGCAGCTTCAGAGGGGATGCAGGGCCTCCACCAGTACCAGTGCTGTTTTGGCGGTGTGCTGTGATGAGGTTGCACACCCAGAGCCTGAGGTCATCCCACCTCTTGTGGCACTCCTTCACTGAGCGTGTGTTCACGCCAACCGCTGTGCACTTGCGTGCTGCCTCTGCCCACACCTCCTTGCGGCGTTGCTGAGTAGCGCGCCTCTGATCTGCACTAAAGAGAATTTCAGCATGCTCAAAAATGTGCTCCACCAGTACTGTGAGCTCAGTCTCACTGAAGCGCTGCTTTCTCTGTCTGCATGCTGGTATCCTGGATGCCATGATGGTGTTGGATGGTTTGTCAGTCTCAGGAAGGTGATCTGACCTGTGGTGTCTGAGGATGGCAGTGGATTGTGCTTTATATAATGGCCGCCTTTCTGTTTCTGTTTTTTTCCAAGCGGTCATGGTATTTCCGCTTCCGGTGTTTCCGTGTCGGCAAGGGCGGACACGGTTCTAGCCCCGTTTTCTGTGGCGCTAAGTCCACGCGCGTAGGTGTTTACGTGACGGCGGTGACTCAGTTTCCGCCTCAGTGTATTGCGTGCGACCCACGTGCCGTAATCGGCCCTTCTTTCCGCAACCTTGCGGTCATGGAAGTGGAGTCACCGTCGACACGGAATCACTGCATTCCAGCACAGCGGATTCGTAATGAGGCTCATAGTTCAATAAGGCTTTATCTATTTCAGTGACACTATGGAATGTGTACTTTTTAAGTTATCTTTATAAAAAGCAGAGTATTGTTGAAAGCCAGACATGAGGGTGAAGAGGGGAAATGATGAGAGGGCAAATAAGTAATGAGAATTTGCCCATGATGTGGCAAGACAGTTTGTAATCCTGGTTACTTGTGCAATTATTCTCCCCTGATTGTGTCTGCTTTTCTGTGCACAAGTACAGGACACGTGGGTGAAGAGCGTAACTTTTTTTAACACAGGGCAGACACAACTCCTGTCTTGTTTTAAGTTGGCAAGCTTGCTCAAGTTTTTGGCTACCTGGATATTACTCAGGTTGTCATGACCACAGTGCAGATGCTTACCCACAAGACCACAAGCACGTGTTTCGTATTGGGATTTTAGTTACCACAGAACATTTCATGACTGATTGCTGGGTTTAAAAGGTGAGCAACTTTTATACTTTGTCAGAATATTTATTTGAACATTTCCTTTCTCAGGTTATTTTTCTTGTGTTCATTTCTTTTTTTGTCTTGCACACTTTCTTCTAAGGTCAAATTTGTATATTTCATTTTAAGATATATGTTCACTTACTGTGTGTACATTTCTGGTTGCCAGCTTTTTATTTTTGCTATGGTGGCAATTCTTGTCCATTTTCCGTGCTGCTTAAATGCAGTTAGATGAGGTTGTGTGATGTATCACAACAGTCACCAAGAGACTGGCTATACAACAACGGGCTTGTGCCATGCTGCTTAACCAAAGTGTGTGGTCCATGGCAAATAATTTAATCTCACTGCACAGTGCCTGCAAAATTTGTGAGTACTGAAAGCCTGCAATCTTTTATGCATAACAACGCCACTGTCAAAACAGGTCAAATCAGTTTGTGATTGATGAACGTCTTTGTGCGATGGTTTGAAAGTATTTTAAAATATAGACCATGGCTAGTGGTCTGGTAGTCATTTAAAATGGACAGTGGGCACAGCCAAAGGCTGTGCCCACTTACAATGGCCGAAGGCTATTGGCTAGTGGTCTGGTAGTGTTCCAAATATCTATGGAATAACAAAAAAATATTGTTGCAGGGCCGTTAAGGTCAGCAATATATTGTAACAAAACCTTTGTAATTCAAGGAAAAAACTTTAGTTGCAAGGACGTTAAGGTGAGAGCTTAACACAACTAAACCCCTGAAATTCAGCTAACAGCACCCTAACTTTGCACTCTGTGTTGAGCAGCCTATGACCACAAGGATGACATCACAGATGACATCACTGGTGACATCACTGATGGCATCACAAAATGCATCACTGATGACATCACTGGTGACATCACTTTTATTATACCATAGTATATTCAAGGAGCACTGGCCACTGGTTTCAGCCATGACCACTGTACCTGTTGCACAAATAGGTTTGTTTTGTTAGGTCCCACTAGCCATGGCTGAGGACCACAAGCCATGGCCTACAGCCCTGGCCAGTCGACATGGCCTTTGGCCTTGTCCACTGTATATTTTAATACACTAGTTTTCTTTCCAGCCCACACATCATGCCATTGGAACTACAGGTTTTCTTTGCGGCCCGCTGACCAGGGACACTGGAGCAAAGACCCATTTCCTCCTACCTAGTAGATGTGATCAGATCCCCCATTCCCTCCTTAGTTGCCATCCCCTGATAATCCCCTGATAATATTGCAGTAATCTTGCACAAATAACCGTGATAATTGAATTTTGCGGATTACCTATGGCTCATGCTACAAACCTTAACTATAAGGCAGAGATTGCCACCCTGTATATTTATATTATAGGGTGGTGGTTGCTGCCCTATACTTAAGGTGACAGCCTGAGTCATAGGAAATCCGAAATTCTATTGCTAATATCTTTTGACTTACATGACGGATTTGGATGACATTTTCCAAACAAGCAGTTTGTCACGGACTGCCCCCCCACCCCCTGCACCAGACTGGAAAGTTTGTGTCAGATTCATTAACATATGAAAAATGTATTAAGAACGCAAACAAAATGCACTTTTTAGCCTTCTGTCATTCATTTTCCCATACAGAAAAAGTCCACATTTTGTACAGCCGAATAGCAAAAACTGCTAGATGGATTTGGACCAAATAAGTAACAATGTGGGCACTAAGCGGTGACTCAATTTCCGGGATAGGATTGGGGTTATTCCATGCAGTGAATTTTAAAATATTTGATGGGGAAGGGCGTGCCCCCTACCCCCCACCCCCCAAAAAAGGTATATCTCCCAGGGTACATTGCATCAGAGGGGCTTTTTGAAATGACCTGGTTCTGATTCATTTCACAGTGGCATAGTATATAAATCATAAAGGTCACTGATTTACACATTTAAACACATGTATCTGGGTTCTAGCAGTATCACTTCCTAACATAATCTTCACATGTGATAATAAGACAAAGGAGATGACATCCATTTATTCAACAAGGAGTTGCAGAGGTCGATGAAAGGGCACGAGCATGCAGCAAGAACGATTACTGGCATATACGTGAAATACAAATATCACTTTTTTATATATATGTGTTCATTTCACAGGTTGGTCTGTTTCTAAACACTACTATTGCTATCAGTAAGGTTACTGAGTCAAAGTGATTTGCTGAAGATCTAACATTTTGGTCTAGGGAGTAGCTGGGAAGACGAGCCATGTTGCCACTTAATCACAAGACCACCTATTTTACTAGCGATGGAAAATGTGTAAATGCACCATGCATATGTGTTGTGAGTCAGTAAATTGGTGTGGCTCCTTTAAGAGAGAAGTATGCACCATGGCGGGAAGGGGAACGGAAGGGGAGGGACCAAGGGGGAGGAAAGAGGCAGTTATGTTGAGGACTCGAATAAAGAAGGTTGTCCGAGACCCCGCTCTCTGTCTCAGTCATTGAGAGAATGTGCGACGGTGTGTGAGCTACCCGTCAACAACTGGCGACGAAGCGCAGAAGATGAACCCATGTGCCACATCTGACGACTAGTGCTCAAATAAGGAGGTGGGCCGTGTGCCCGGCAGTTGTGGAGGGGCCCGTGTGCCCTGCAGCGGGCTAGTGTGCCCAGCGCCCCGGAGGGCCTGTGTGCCCAGCAGTTCGCACAACGCCTCGGAGGGCCCGTGTGCCCAGCAGATGTGAAGGGGGCCCGAGTGCCCCGCGACGGACCAGTAAGTCCGGCATTCTGGAGGGCCCGTGTGCCCAGCAATTGTGAAAGGGGCCCGTGTGCCCTACCGCGGACTAGTGTGCAGGGCTCGTGTGCCCAGCAGCTGCAGAAGGCCAGGACGCCCTGCAGTG
The DNA here is from genome assembly GCF_040938575.1 of Ambystoma mexicanum. Lineage (NCBI taxonomy): Eukaryota > Metazoa > Chordata > Amphibia > Caudata > Ambystomatidae > Ambystoma > Ambystoma mexicanum. Next base: position 833,585,842 of record NC_090924.1, on the reverse strand, counting down.
GATGAAGAGGGGCGCGCACGCCCAGCAGCAGCCAAAGAACGCGGAGTTCGGCAACTCGCGCTCCGGAAAAATAGGTCGAACTACAAGGCCCTGGATTGGGCCTACGCATCATACGCACCCATCTCCCTGAGAAGGCCCGTGTACCCGAACACTTCAACAGGTCCAGACGACTGAGCCTGCGCACACAGCAACTGTTACGTGCGAAAGCGCCAGAAGTGGGCCCGTGTGCCCGACCACATCAGCAGGCCCGTGTGCCTGACGGCGGCAGACCAGAGCGCCTGCGACAAGGCCGAGCGCTCAGAAAGACACTCGCCCGGAACACAGAAAGGGAAAAGAAAGGCCAAATAACAACGCGACGACAGACCGCAAGGAGAATACCACCACGTGACGGCCTGACACCGCGGTGCCGCAAACAACCCACGGGGGCAATCCGAAACCTGCACAGTGAGTAATAGCGGACAGGAACACTGCGCGACACACAAACCCGCACACACGAAAACAGCGCTACCTGGACCACCACAACCAACGCCTGGGTAACAAACCCCAACGCTGAACTACATTCACCCACGAAAGAACAGCCATGACTGACCAGGCACAAGCCACCACAGCGGCAGGGCCACCACCAACAGCCCTCTCCTCACATGCCAGTCTCATGAGGAGACCAAGCCCTTTTACGCTCAACCCACACCATGACCAGGGCCAGCGCTGGGAGGAATGGGTCGAAGAATTCGAGGACTTCGTAGGTGCCATTGGCACACAAGACCCTCCAAACAAAATAAGTATCTTCACCAACGTTGCCGGCGGTGAAATAAAAAACATCATAAGAACAATTCCGCCACAAGACCGGACAACATACCAACGTCTCCTCACACCCATCAATGACAAACTAGTAATTGCTCCCAACAGGGATTACGAAAGGTATACCTTCAACAGATGCACCCAACTAGCCCATGAATCCATTGGTGAATTTGTCATACGCCTCCAGAGGAAAATATTTAAATGCGACTTTGCCAATTTCAACGACGACGAAGCCATTAGATTACGAATAATAGAGGGCTGCATATCCTCCATGTTCAGGAAACACCTCCTAAAGAAACCTCTGACTCTGAGAGAAATACTGGACCTCGCACGTGTATATGAAAGGATAGATGTCCAAGCGGCTGCTATTGAGAACCCAAAAAAGGGAGACACCATCGCCGCCATGTCACCTCACGTGAGGTTACAAAGCCCACAGAACAGATCGTACCCCAGATACCCACCAGCGGGACCCCAAGGAGATCGGCAATGTTATCGATGTGGATTTGAATTCCCACACAGAGGACCTTGTCCCGCAATCGGTCAAAAATGCCTGAGGTGCGGCATGGAAAACCACTTCCAAGCCATGTGCAGGGAACAGCTTCCGGAGACGGGACCCACTCGCTCGATGGGCGTTCACAATCCCATTACCCAACCGGAATCACTGAGAGAACAACAGGACCGAAGACCATCCGACAGGAGTACGCCACACGCCACAATGACTTACCAGCGCCCGAACACCGTCAGAGCCCTCCAGGACCTACAGGTGGAACCCGATAGGCAGGTCCACGAACTATATGACCATCAATCATACGACCTACCGAGAACATATGCCCTAGGAGAACACATAACAGAACCAATACAAGGAAGGATGACCACTCCCAGGACGCTAGAATGCGACCCCTACAACAACCCGCAATCCAGAACACCACCGGCCGACGATCAACAGCCTACATACCTCCAAGACGGGTACGACAGGGAATACATCAGGCTTCTTGACACCACCACAGAGGACGCGTCGGCTCCCAAGGTGACAGTACAGCTGGGCAATGCCCAAAACTTATTCATCGTTGACACAGGCGCCACCGTCAACGCCATGAATGAGGAACTATATCACCTGCTAGATGCGGAGTACCCCCTGTACCAACCGAAAACTCACATCTTCCAATGGGGCGCTACTCTGCCACTGATATCGAGAGGACAGTTCCACTGCGACCTAACCCACAGAGGTCTCACAGTGCCGACAATTATACACGTCATCCAGAGTCCCTCCGTGGGTCGATGCCTCCTCAGTTACAGGACAGCCAAGGCATTGGCACTCATAGACCTACAGTATGAACATGGCGAGATCATCCAAGGACACCCATCAGACAGACAGGTAGTTAGAACAATGACATGCAAACCCATTGGCAAAGACACTCTGATGAACAAATTTCCCAAGCTATTTGAAGGAGTGGGAATGCTCAAACATTCTGTCATCCACCTACACATCGACCCCACAGTTGCCCCAGTCCCGCAACATCCCCGGAAAATAGGATTCCACCTTCAAGCACAGGTGTCCAAAGAGATACAACTGCTCCTACAAAATGACATCATCGAGAGGGCCACCGGACCAACACCGTGGGTGTCGCCCATTGTGATAGTACCTAAGGACAATGGACGCCTACGTATATGTGTCGACATGCGCATACCTAACAGGGCCATACAACGTGAGAGGCACCCAGGCCCGAGTTTGGAAGACATGCTGGTTAGATTGAACCGGGCCACCCACTTCTCAAAACTGGACCTCAACCAAGGGTACCATCAGCTAGTGATCGACCCCGCTTCTCGTCCAATAACCACATTCGCCACACACGAAGGATTGTTCAGATACAAACGCCTCAACTTCGGCATATCCTCTGCAGCCGAAATTTTCCAAGAAACTATCCGACAACTCATATCCACAGAAGTGAATGCGCTAAACTATAGCGATGATATCCTCATCTTCGGAACCACCCAAGAAACACATGACAAAGCTCTTCTGTCTGTGTGCGAGATCTTACATGAGGCAGGCCTCACCCTGAACGGCCCTAAGTGTGACATTAATAAGACTAGCCTCAGATTCTTTGGTCACATATTTTCCAACAAAGGCATCACGGCTGACCCGGAGAAGATAAAGGCTATCAACGACCTCCGGCCCCCAGAATCGGCAGTGGACCTAAGGTCCTTCTTAGGAATGGCGGGATACTGCGCTCGCTACCTGCGCAACTATGCCACCATCACAGACCCCCTACGAGCGCTCATCAAGAAAGATGTCCCGTTCTCCTGGAACACACAATGCCAAGCAGCCTTCCGGATCATAAAAGAGAACCTGGCAAACCACCACCAGTTAGCCTACTTCCACCCGGAATGGAATACCATTATCACAGTGGACGCCAGCCCGGTGGGCCTCGGGGCTATCCTGGCGCAAACGAACCCCTGCGACCATATACAACATGCAGTGGTAGCATATGCTAGCAGGGCCCTATCCCTTACAGAGAGAGCATATTCCCAAGCAGAATGGGAAAGTCTGGCAGCAGTCTGGGCCACAGAAAAGTTCCATCACTTCATAATAGGACGACGATTTACCCTTGTGACAGACCACCAAGCACTGCTATCACTATTCGGAAACCCAAAGACAAAAATGCCCCCACGGATCGAACGGTGGGGCCTCAGGCTGCAAGAATACGATTTCATCATCGTCCACAAGCCGGGAGGGGATGCCAACCCTGCTGACTATCTGTCAAGGCACCCGACGGAAGGAAAGGACAACTCACTGGCTCATGAAGCTGAGAACTACATCGCATACCTATCCACCAACGCCATGCCGCCCACGATCTACCTGGAAACATTCGCAACCAGAAGCAAGGCTGACCCCACCATTAGAGCGGCCCTACTCCTCACCCGCACCAACAGCTGGAGGAATGCCCACCACACAAGTCAGAGTGAAGAAGGGGCGGATAAGAGAGACCTAGACCGCATAGCGAAGATACACCCCGAACTGGTGGCAACACACCAAGGGATACTGCTGCGAGGAAACCGACTGGTGACGCCAAAAGACCTGAGGAAGACACTGGTGACCCTAGCCCATGAGGGGCACAGGGGAATAGAGAACACCAAGAAAATCCTAAGAAGCTACGCATGGTTCCCATACATGGACATAATCGTAGAGGACATCCTAGCACACTGCAGACCCTGCCAGCAAGCGGCGAGAGGGACAGACCCAACCCCGCTACGGTCGATACCACTCCCTGAGAAACCATGGCAAAGAGTCGCTATCGACTTCTATGGCCTGTTAGAAGAAGGAGGATACCTACTTGTAATGATTGATGAGTATTCCCGATTCCCAATTGTCAAACAAGCAAACGCTACGTCGTTTCAGGAAACAGCGCCAATCATCGATGAAACATTCAGCGAGTGGGGCATCCCGCTAATAGTGAAAACGGACAATGTATCCCCTTTTCAAGGACGAGAATTTGCGAGGTTAGCTGACCATCTAGGGTTCCACCACCAGAAGATCACGCCCCTCTGGCCCCAAGCCAATGGGATGGTCGAACGCTTCATGGCAACCATCAAAGCGACACGACAAAATGCCCTAGTCGACCAAATACCGCACAACCAAGCAATGTGCCAGATGCTTCGGAGCTACCGAAACACGACCCACAATGCAACAGGACACACACCTGCTGAACTTATGATGAACTACAAGCCTCGGACTCGCATTCCCCAATGGGATGACTATACCCCAGAGCAGGATGCTGTGATACGAGAGCGAGATGCACAAAAGAAGACACAAGCCAAGGAATGGGCCGATAAGAAAAGGAGAGCCAAGGAACCACAACTTGAGGTAGGACAAACAGTCCTGGTCTGCCAAAGACAGCTCAGGAAGACAGATACACGATATGGCGCAGAACCTCGAGTGATAACGGCAATAAAAGGGCCAATGGTGACCGCAGTGGGAGAACCGGGTGAGATCACGAGAAACGCATCATTCTTCAAGAGACTATATCTCGAGGAGACAGAAGATCCAAGAGCAATATAGACTGATCAAGATCCAGGAGAAGAAAGTGAACCAGATCCGCCAACATCGCCAGCCGGCGAGACGAGAGAATCTCCGGGCATGCCGCAGAGAACTGTGCGAAAACCCGCCAGACTCATTGAACAAATATAGGCCCCGACTTTAATGTTAAGCACGAGGGAGATGTTGTGAGTCAGTAAATTGGTGTGGCTCCTTTAAGAGAGAAGTATGCACCATGGCGGGAAGGGGAACGGAAGGGGAGGGACCAAGGGGGAGGAAAGAGGCAGTTATGTTGCCAATGCTCGCATTCTGAAGTGACGGCAGAACTGTCGGTCATCCATTTATAAAACACCTGCATACATATACGAATCCATAAGAAAATGATAAGAATTATGTTGTTCATAGGTCTGAATTACATGACTTGCAATTCCTTACTTCTCAACCAGAGTGATAAAAAATGGAATGGATGGGAACTATGGAGACCCATTTATCATTTTCGAATCTAACTCCACCTCTAACACTCAGTTGTAAGGAAAAGATGTTTCGGCGCAATGCCCACAGTCTTTCTGAAATAACCATTCTCTACGAGGCACCCATATCAGTCACCTACACCTCAGTATGGGCAAACACTTTGTGATGTATATTTTATTGCGAAGTGCCCCTGTCACTTTTGCCTTCTAGTGTAACATTCCCTGCACCGTTCCGTTCGCCATCATTGACAATGGTTTAACATGTTTAATTAAACTGTCCAAGAAAACCGGCCAGCTGTTCAGCGTCCACAACTGTGCTTGATGGATGGCAGCAAAAGCGACTCATTTTAATTAAAGAATTGTGTAGATAGAAGCGTAGCTGTGAATTAACTGGAGTGATGCCTCAGCGAACTTAAGTGGCTTTGCCTCATCCCAGTTTTAAGACTGTCATTTCAAATTCCAGAAATCAGCCAAAAATGAATCAGCGCCTAGTTATCCGCTTTCCAATCCAAGTTGGCGACTTCAACTGGGGTGGAACTCAAGGTGACACCCAGTGTAAAAAATGCGTACGCTTCTCTCTTGATGAGGTTATTTTGGCAATTGTTGAGGTGCATGTTTTATTTCTATTTAAACTATAAATATAAAGGAACAATACGCTGAAGAAGATGCGGCTAAGCAGGGCCGGTGCCAGGAATTTTGCCACCCTAGGCAAACTGTCAGATTGGCACCCGGACACCACGATCTTTCCGGGTCCTAACCGTTCTCCACCAACCATCACCATTTTGTTACTGATTGCTGCAACATGTTACATTACCTTCACCTTATGCATTGCTCTCATCTTCTGCTGTGTATGGATTCCAAAGCACTTTCTTCACATTAAACTGCAAGAGCACTTGCATGTCGCTGGTACACTGTATCCAGGCAGGCTGGCTGCCTTCTGAAGGCTCTCAGATGCAGTTGTGTGTCAGCTGCACACATGCTCGCAGTGGGTGACGGCAGGTTGAGAGATGGCCAGGAACAGCAACCGAGAGCTAATCGCTTGTACAGGGTTATTATTCAAAGGGACTCTTTCGCAGTGCATGGAGCGTTCATGTCAGTGTGACACTTATTGTACACAGGGATGCACTCAGCAGGCTTTGCTTGTATTGATGACTGACGCTGGCTGATAAAGTAAAGTAAACACAGATTGGCTTTCTTTTCTTTTGCTATCACTCAACTTACCCTCCACACTGAATCTGTTGGTTGTCTTTGTGACCATCAGTCTGGCTTTAGAGCATCCAGAGGCAGGGAAACCGCTCTTCTGAACACCTGTGAAGACCTGCTCTCAAATCTTGACTCTAACTCTCCCTCTGTCCTCATTCTTCTCGACTTCTCTTCTGCTTTCGATATGGTAAACCACAACATCCTGCTCACCCATCTCTGTGATACCCTGGGCATCACAGATCAGGCCCTGGTGTGACTCACCTCCTTTCTCTCTGACCGGCCCTCCCAGGTGGAACCTGGGTCCTTTATCTCCTCTATTACTCTCTGTACTTGTGGTGTCCCCCTGGGATCTAACCTATCCCCCTGGTTTTTCAATATCTACATGGCCCCCTTGGCCCATAGGATCTCTACCTTTAACTCTAACTTTGTGTTATGCGGATGACACGCAGCTCTCTTTCAGGCTTCCATCGGCCTCCTCCACCTCCTCGCTCATTCCTGACTGTCTATCTGCAGGTCAGTCTTGGTTTGCTGCTAACAATCTTTGCCAGAATGCCAGTAAGACAGAGATCATACTCATTGGGACCCCTGCTCACGCATTCCCACTCTCACACTGTCTACCTCCCCAGGCCGTGCACCCTCACCTACCAATGAAGCAAAACATTTAGGGGTCATCTCTCCTGCTCTCACATCTCGGACATCTCCAAAATGTCCCCCTACCAAGTGCACCTCCTGAGAGGTATTCTGCCTTTTCTCACTTTCCCCCAGAGACTCACCACCTCACAAGCCCTGGTTCTCTCTAGGCTGGACTATTGCAACAGTCTCTTTCTCAATCTTCCTACCTCTACTCTGTCCTCTACAACTCATCCAGAACAGAAACGCATGACTTATCCTTGGCCTCAAGCCCAGGGACTGAATCTCTCCGGTGCTGAAATCCCTCTGGCTGCGAGGATCAAGTTCATGTTTCTCTGCATCATACACAAGGCTTTCTGGGGTTGGGGCTTGCACTATTTACAACACTCTCTTCCTAAATACTCTCCCTCTAGAGTCCTCCACTTGTCCTCCTCCAACTCTCTGCAGGTGAGGCACTTTCACAAATGAGATTTGGGGGTAGATCTCTATCCTCTACAGGTGCCTCCCTCTGGAACAGCCTCATTGCCTCTCTCCGTCTTCAGCCGGAGCACCTTAAGTTCAGTAAACTCCTCAAGACCTCCTCTTCTCTTCCTCCTTCTATTTACCTCTCCCCTGCTAACCTCCATTCTTTTTCTCTTCACACCCCTTCTCCTCCCTAACTCTGTTCAATTTTTCTGACTGGTTCACCACAAGACCCTTACAGGTCCCAGGCTCCCCCGCCAGTCTTTTGCACTTGCCTCCGGGCCACTGCACTTTGTTCAGCATTACTGCACTTTCAGATCACGCTGCATGAGCGGGGTAACCTCTCTGCACTCAACCCAGGGCCCTGCTGGACTGGACTCATTTGTTCCCTCCTAGTCCCTCCTTCCTCGCACCTCCGTCTGTATGCATGCATGACCTAAATGTACCAGGACTAGTTAGTTTGTCTGTCATGTCGTTTACTTGTAATTATAACAAATCCAAAAGACTAATACCATAATAACGAATACCATAAAAAACGAATTGCCAAATAGCACATTCCTTTATTGTTGGTTTTGGATGGTCCTCCCCAAACCCCCCCATTTTTTTTGTTCTTTATACTTTTCACCCACCCCCAAAACCAATAGCCCCCCTCGAAACCCTTTTTTTAGTTTTTTTCAGAATTCAATATTTTGGAATTTGTTATTTTAGGTTTGTTATAATGTTAATAGTTATTTTGGTATTCATGATAATCATTGCATACCGTCCTGCCACACACCCCCCCTCTCCTTTTGTGTCCCTTCTCCCTAGCTTGGTCGCTACTATAACACTTCATGCACTTGCACTAGGTGAAATGCCATCAGGCCGAGTATGCTAGTTTTTCTGTCAATCACTCGGAAACTTCAAGGCAAAGAGTGATTACTGTATTTCCTTGTTCCCTTCCCGCCTTGAAGCGCTTTGAAGCACTCAACCTGTGTATAAGTGCTGTATAAATGAACAATAACATAAGTAAAAATAAATAAATTAGTGTCATGATGGTCACTTAAGTAGGTTACCTTGAACTCCAATACTAGAGGAAGTGTGATGAGCCTGCCCTCCTCACAGCCCCCAACTCCCCTTTTTTTTTAAGCAACAACTGTATTTCAAAGTGACCTACTAGAGCAGAGCTGTGACTGAGCAGTAATGAACTTCACTTACTCAAAACATATTTTGCCGTTGGTGCAGCCTGCCTGATGGGGTCAAGGGCTGACTCTGAGATGACGTTGGGCGATATGGGGCTATTGGCTTCAGTAAAGCGAGCTCAAAGACATCCCAGGAGTGGATGTGTTTGGCCAGAAACTGGGTAGGAATGACTGGCCATAGGGATTAGCATGGCCTTAGGTAGTCAATGGACCGCAAGCTCAAGTGGGCACAAGTGTCCCATGAAGGCAGATGGGGCAACTCGGCCCGCCCATGTTCCTCGCATTTGACGTAATCACTAAAACAATGTCTGAGAATCAGGAAGACTCCTCGACCTGCAAGGACACTGGGATTGCCTGCATTCCAGAGTCTCCGTAAAAACATCCCATATTTATTCCACGTCGGGCATTCCTTGAATTGCTTGCCTCCAGCTCCCCTGTATGCGTTGAAAAGCTATATTCCGAATCCCCAAATGGGTAGCGTGGTGGACTGGCTACATTATTCAAGGTCTTGGCTCTGTCAAGAACAAGTGTTGCCCCAAGAAAGGAAATGGCAGCAGTGGCGTAAAACAAAATGTGGGGGCCCCCCTGCGAGCCATGCTGAGGGGGCCCCCTCTAACTCGGCAACAAATCACTGGTCACGCCAAACTCTGGGCCGGCCAAGATTATTTATCACACTTGCCAAATACGCACAAACGTGCTGCTGAAGGGATATGCCACACACTGCACTAGGAGAAATATATAAATATGTGTTTTAATGCAGTATACAGCACACTTTCTGAGAAAAATTGCCTAAAAATCCAGAGTGTTTGCAATTATTTTGTAGGGTAACACCAATCCAATAGATGCAAATCACCAACAGTGCACAGGAACATTAATACTTTGCTATTAAAAATGCCATGCCACAATGAAAACATGTCCAACTGGCTACACAATGTAGACCAGTGTACACACGTAATATTGTTACAGTGAAGCATGCCAGGCCACATTTAGACATACCTAGACTGGTTGCGCCAAAATGCCAGTCGAACCATTAACACTCATCAAGAAGAGAGCACACATTCAAGCCTGTGGCCTCTAACAACACGGCCAAACTCTTTAAAATCTGCAAGGAATTGGTCAATCCTGTTGCGGTCTTTCCCTTTCCTGTTCCCTCCCACATCCTCTGTATGGCTCTGTCATCTCACTTCTCTGCTAAAACTCCTGTCCTTCATCTCCTATTCCTCTCCCTCTTCCTCTCCCTCTTCCTCTCTTGGCCCCTGTTTGGCCATCTCTACCTCTCTTCATCCTTTCTCCTCTTTCTCTCTGACAACACCTGACAAGGTTTCTAGACAAGTCCGATCTATGAAAGTGTCATCCAAACAGGTGCTCACCTGCTCCTCCAAAACCATCAAGGACCATATTGACAACCTCACTCCTGCCTTGGGCGATTTCTATAATCACTCTTTTACCACTGGAGGCACGGAAAATGCTCTCCTGAACACCTGTAAAAATCTGCTCTCTAACCTTGATCCCGGCATTCCTTCTGCCCTCATCCTCCCTGATCTTTCCTCTGCTTTCGACACGGTCAACCATGCCATCCTGATTAATCCTGATCAATGGACTCCATGAGAACCTGGGCATCACGGATCAGGCACTTGAGTGGCTGACCTCCTTCCTCTTGGACAGCCCCTCCCAGGACCAACTTGGTCCCTTTCACCATCCTCTCACCATGGGTTTTCAACCTCTACTTGGCCCCTCTGGCCCACCTGAACTCTACCTTCTCCTCTAACTTTCAGTGTTATGCGGCTGACACTCCACTTTCCTTCAGGCTCCCCTCAGACTTCTCTACTCTGTCGCTCATTCCTGACTGTCTATCCACGATTCAGGATTGGTGTGCCTCCAACGATCTCTTCCTTAATGTCATTAAGATGGCGATCCTTCTCATTTGGACTCCTGCCCCTGTTTTCCCTCTCTCACTCTGGCTGCTCGCCTTGGGCCCTTCCTGTCAGGCAAACACACTTTGTGTCATCTTTGAATCCACTCTCTCTTTCTCTTTCTCTCCTCACAACTCGGATGTCGCCAATAAGTCCCGCTACCAGCTGCTCCTCCTCAAAGGAACTCTTCCCTTTCTCACTTTCCCCCAGAAGCTCGCAGTCTCCAGAGCCCTGGTTCTCTCTAGGCTGGACTACTGCAACAGCCTCTTTCTGAATCGGCCTTTCTCTACTATCCACCATCTGCAACTAATCCAGAACAGGACTGCGAGACTTATGCTTGGCCTCAATCCCAGGGATCTTATCTCTCCAGCCCTGAAATCTATCCACTGGCTCCCAGTTGCTGCAAGGATCAAGTTCAACACCCTTTGCATTGTCCACAAGGCTTTCTGGGCCTGGGGCCCGCACTACATCCAACGCTCTCTTCCAAAATATCTTCCTTCTCAAGCCCTCCACTCAGCTACCTACAACTCTCTAAGGGTTAAACACTTCTCCAGGCAGAGAGTGGGGGTAGATCTCTCTCCTCGGTAGGTGCCTCCCTCTGGAATAACCTCCCTGCCCCTCTCAAACTTGAGCTGGACCACCTGAAGTTCCGGAAGCAGCTCAAAACTTTCCTCTTCTCCTCTGCTTTCCCTCTCTCCCTCCCCTGCTGACCTACCTGTCTGCTGTACCGACTGGTTGCTTGGCTACCCTCAGAGTCTCACTGAGTCCAGACTCTTTCGTGATCAGTCACCCTTGCACTGCCTCTGGGCCTAACAAGCATTTAGGGGCCTCTCTAGCCACTAACTACAGTCCCTTGTTTGCCTTGCAATACCCAGAGCCACGCTGCCCTGGCTGCACTTACTCCGAGCATTGCTGCCCTGTTTTTCCCACCCCTCTCCCTTGCACTTCCACCCTCCCTTTCCCCTTGCACTTCTCGTTCTCGCACTTGCACGATCTGAATGACACAAGGCTTAGTAAGATTGTTTGTCTTGTCCTCCCTCTATCTTTCCTCCCTTTTTTGTCGCGCCTAGAAACACTTGTTTACCGGCGCATTATAAATGACTTATATCATATCATTTGATCACAGATGCCCAGGAAAATATACAATGCCGCAGTAAGAAATGGCTAGACTGGCAGCACCCAAATGGGAGTCTAGCCAGGTAATTCACTTAGCAGGACTGCTTTATCAGAAATGCCCAGTTAAAAAAGTCCTACCAAACTGAGGAATGACTAGACTGGCTGCACCAAAATGCCTCTCTAGCCACTAATACCACATATCATGCCTGCTTAACCTGGACATGGACAGCATTATGATGTGTTGCACAATCCTGCCCCCCCACACATCCGCTCTCCCTACCACCCCTACCCCAACCTCCAAAATCATCTCCTTGGCCCAGAATTACCTCCATGTCACTCTTCCTTGTCCCAGAGTTTACATATGACATTCTTTGCCTCATAGGTAAGTACTGGGATGAGGAAGAGTGGGACTAGAAGTAATGAAGAGTACAGGTAGCTAAGTCAGGCACTACCTCCATTTACCTCTACCTCAACCAGTACTTGTGTATGAGGCAGAGTGCCTTAAACACAAGTACTTTCTCATAAACACTGGGACGAGGAAGAATAGGGCTAGGAGTAATCAAGACATTAAACCCAAGTATTGGTGCAACACCATTGAGTTGAGTGGGATTCAGCACTCCCGCTAAAACTTTGGGCTATGTTTGTTGATTCGACCTGGCTGACCTTTAGATCAGTTGCCAAGCAGAACAGGGTGCAGATGTTAAATGGCACCTGGGTTTCGCTATTAACAAGAGCCCAGCTAATACTAACATAAAGCATTTCACTGTTAGTACCTGCTTTCAAATGCCAAATGTTTTATGCAATTGAAATCGTGATGTGAGTTTAATACTTGCATGCCAGGGGAGTGATTGCAAGGGTAGAGAGGGAACAGGAGACCGCTCATTCTGACAGCAGTCCATAAGTGGGTGTTTACAACCTTAAAGGAGAGAGTTAACTGCTTGTAACATTGAAGCTGCACTAGAATAGTATCATTAAAATGAGTAAAGAAATTAGATGCCCCCAAACAAATAAGTTTGCCCCTCCCCCACCGCCCATGAAGTTAGCGCCTCTCCCAACATTTGAAGGGTTTGCCCCCCGAAATGTAGGTTTTGTTGCGCCCCTGAAAGCAAGCACACACACCAATCACCATATACACACACGCACACCGAGCCATCCATACATTTAAGTGTGCATTATTTCACCATACAGTCACACCTAGGCAGCCATCCATACATTTAAGTGTGCACCCTTTCACCATACAGGCCCACACCGAGGCACCCACCCATACATTTAAGTGTGCACCCATTCACCATACACTCACACACACACACACATCATGGGGTTAAGGGGAGCCCTAATACTTAAAAATGAAATTGGGCCTCATTACAAATATGCCAGTCTGGAAACAACGGTGCCGGTAAGCTTATCGGCACTGTTGTTTCCGAACCAGCATATTACAGCTCTGCGGGCAGTTGCCGTCCCACCCGGCAGGTCAGATCTGCCGGGCAGAATGGCCCCCACCCGCAGAGTTTTCAGTGCTTCCGTGGTCCCCATTCCCATAGAGTCCAATAGGACTCTATGGAAATTGGGACTTACCATTTGCCGGCACCTGACTTCCCGGACCGCCGGGGTTGTAATCCCCTGGTGTTACCGGGAAGTTGGGCACCAGTAAATCATTACGGGGCCGATGGCAACGGTTACCGCCAAACCCATAATGAGGCCCTCTGACTTCATAAAGAAATGATTTCCGTTAAGGACCAAACCATAACGGAAATAATTTCTTTGTGAAGGTAGAGTGACTTCAAAAATAAACTATTTGTTTTCAAAGTCATAGGGCTACTCCCACCCCATGACATGGAGGCCTCGAGCCTAGCATCTTCCATGCCATGGGGAGGGTGGAGGCCTCGGACTTCACAAAGAAACTTTCTTTTTGTATTCACTCTGCCTTCATAAAGAAATTATTTCTGTTACAGAAATCATTTCTTTATGAATGAAGACTGAATTCAAAAAGAAAAAAAATATATGTTTTTGAAGAAAAAAAAATATTTTTTCTCCATTGGGGCCCCCTGCTGGCGGCCCCCCCGCGCTGCGGGGAGTGTGGGGGCCCCTGTTACGCCAGTGAATGGCAGCCATGTTACTGATTGACCTTGGAAGGTGGCAAGGTGGAGTTGGTCCTGCTTGCATTAGTGCCATTGACCGGAACGGTTTGCACTGCACACAGGCGGGGCGTCTACAGCAGGCCTGTTAACAAAGTGAGCTAAGTTAATGCATGATTTATTGCACGCATGCACCTCTGCCTACACTCTGTGCTATTTTCCACTGTTATAGTCAGTGCATTTAGATTAAGGGTGGAAATGTGCGTGCAACCCAAACTATGTTTTAAAGGTGTTTTCAGAGGACGCACTGACTTTCGTGTAGTGGAGTGTGAAGGAGACACAGGGCACACACGAGCATGCAATCTGCACGGTATCAGTCTCCTAGTGTTGCATGCGCAATACAGCAGAGCACACATGTTAACGCAGGTACCAGTTCCTGCTAGGGGGATTTGAATAGGAGGAGGGAGTGTGCGAAGGAAGCATGGTTGATCCTATCAAGTCAAGGTAATATACAATTAGTGCTGAGTCCTCACCTGCGTGACGTCGGACTGTTCTCAGCACAGGCTCCATTACTTGCAGGGCCCAGCCACAGGGCCGCTCTCACAGCACAGCAGGGGCCGCCGCGTCCAGGATGGATGACCTACGTGACAGGTACTCATTGGGCTGGCGCACCGCACAGCAAAAGGCTGCTGCCACCCTCCAACCAGGGTGCGCAGGCCAACATATCTGTTGGATGGTCCAGACAGTCGACCAATTCAAGTTAACAGGCTCAGGGCAGGGGGCTCAGCCAGGCTGCACACAATGACCATCACAACGATCGGTTGAGACTCGAGGGGCCACCTATGGTGCTTCGTTCATAGCCTGCCAAGTGGATTGAAATGTGCAGGTGTCGGATCATGCCAGCTCTGCAATGCCCATGCCACTCATGACCCTGACCCGACCCCAACCTTTGCGGCATGGCGGCGCCACCTGGTCTGTTGCTGATGCAGCCAGCCTCAGCCTGCATACAGTCAGGGAAGGTGCTATCACAGGCAAGGACAATTAGTGTGGGGGTGTTAAAGCAGCATTTTTCCGCTCTGTCATTTCCACAAATAGGCAAGTGCCTAACCTTGCCTAGTGATAGCACCAGCCCTGCTGTTAAGCGCAAAACCGCTTGCAAATTCCTGGCCTCAACATGGTTTCCCGTGTCCCCAGGGTACAGGCCCTTTGAAGGTAAGGGGCCATAGCTTAATCGATCAGTGTACACAACAATACTTCATTACGTTGCATTGGGAGAGCCAGCATGGTTCATGCCAGTGAAATCCAGAAAACATAAAACAGTCGCCACTGGAACAGCATGAGAAAAAGCCATCCCAGTAGGAAACTGAGCCATTGTACATGTTGAGATATTTCTTGATAAATCACTGTTTTCACTAAGTGGTTATCCATGATTTAACACTCACTGGTATACAATCCTGAAAACCCAATTCTGATGAGAAGCAGGCTGTGTATGTAGTTAAGATTCAAATGTATTTCAATAAAAGATAATGTAACAATTTATTCAGAAGCCACCCTCAACACAGGGATAGCCTTATTTCCCCACTTAAGGTGTGATGCAACAAACTGTTTAACATATTCTTTTCTTCAGCCCTACTTCAGACACATTTCATACCCGTTGGATCCCTCCGCCTGAGCTAACAATGAGCCAAGAACCAGGCCGGTGTACGGGATATATAGTTGGTATTTATTTAAATTAAAAGTAATAGAAAATTGCACAAAAATGCCAAACGCCACTTTATCCGTGGTACAACACAATCCACTTCTCTCAACATAAATAAATCACAAAAGTGAGATGAAAAGAGCACAATCAAAATTCTTCACTTAAATGTGTTGTGCAAGTTTGATTATTCTGCAGGATTAAAAGGCCAGCAGTAGGATTTCAAGATTGGCATAAATACATATGGCAATTATGATTTTGCCCATACTTTTGGTGTAATATAAACACAGAGTTTTTTAAGGGTTTGTTTTTCAGCCCCCCGCCACAACTTTGTTCTATGTTGGGAATCAGACAGAAAAATGTGAATGATTTGGGGAATTTTGGATTTCAGGCCCCCTCCACTAAAATGCCTGTGTTGGGGAAGCTGGATAAAAAGGTTGGACTGATTTAAGAAAAAAGACACCCCTCTGCCTTAAAGAAGTCAGGGTCAGTAGGACAAAAAGGATTAGCCAATTAAAATATAGGCTATAGTTTTCCATGCACACCGGGAAGTGAGCTTTTTTAATTTTTAATTTTTACAAAATTCACCCCCTAGTGGTATAGCAAATGGGGAATTAATTACATTAACATTTTTTGTAAAGTAGGCTAAGGACCTATACAGTTTTTCCCCCTCCCACCCGCCCACTATAAGGGTAAAGTATTTAAGGTAAGCAGACTCCCCCACGTTCTGGTTTCCCAGGATGCAGTTCTACTTACACAGAAAGCATCTGTTTAAAGTTCAGGTAACCCAGCTGCATCTCAGGACACTCTGGAAAGATAGGGCAGGGGTCTAGTGACTCCACTCTGAAAGAATGCCTTCTGATCTCCACCATAGGGCCCAGTCTGCTTTGAGGCCTTCTTAGATATAAACAGTCCCACTCAGATGCACTCTCAGCAATCTCTTCTGGTGTTTCCTTACAGGAAGAGATGGTAAGTTTCAGCAGCCCTCCTGATGGTAAATTTCACCAGCTCTGTCTGTCTGTCCCCTCCTCCTAGTGCAGTCCCCCTTATATCTCAGCAATGACACCACCAAACCAAATTTGAAAATGTTCACATCTGCCAGATACCTAGTTTAACTGGCCATTACAGTTCCCTGATTTGTAAGTGGAGGAATTGTATATCACTAAAATCTCCTGGAAATTACATAAAAAATGGTACATAAATAAAATCAATACGACTTATGGTTGATGATAATAGTCCTTTTAAATTAATTGTAAATCTTCATGTAAGACAAATGGCCATTCTCCTGGGTTCAGGCCATTTGTTTTCACTGGGTCAGCTTGTAACCAGAGTTTTATCAGTCTCTTTGTGTTGGAAGCTTAAGTTATTGCCCCTATGTTCACACATATTGGGCATGCTCCAGCCAAGGGCAACTTGTCCTGCAGTCACTGCCTTCAGACCCAGCAAGTCTGGCGAACACTGGTTCACGACACCTTTAGCAGGACACTTGATTGCAGTTGGTAATTAGAAGAGAAATTTCCTTGTGAAGTTTGCCCACAGCCAGCAAAAAGGGTTTGACTTGGGCTGACATTTGTCCATGAAAACAAAGTGGTTTTTCAAATATCACTGTTATTTTGTATGTGAATCATAATCTACATTGCTTTTTGTCAATCCGCACATCATGTCTTTTCCCTGACATTCTTCTGTTAGCCGTGATACATTTTCACATTTAAATTGCTTTTACGTGCACAAACCTATGCAAGTCATTTTTGTGTCACAGTTTAAAAATACTGTTTTCCATGTGAAAGGGATATTTGATTCCTCCTTCTTTTGTGAATTAAATTGCTTCTTTTCTATTGGTAGTGACAGGTAGTCCCCTTTTGCAGATGGCTCTTCAATTTTACTTGATAAAAACACACAGGCCAGGCCGTGTTTCATTCAATGTTTAAAACCCTGCTGTTCATGTGAAATGGACTTTGATTTTGGACCTTTCAATGCACCCCACAATCACCCGCCACCTGTACTTCCATGACTCTTTTTTGGGGAAGGCCAAAATGAGAGAAGATATTTTTGGTCATTAGTGCAGCAACTGTCTCCGTCTTACAATTCAGGGCTGAAAGACATTCTACCCACTTTGTGAGCAAGCATGTCACCATCAACATGTACATGTTTCCTTTAGAGGAGCGAAGCACTGGCCTGATAAAATCGACTTGTAAATCTGACCAAAGCAGTGCCATTCTACTTTCTTGTGGGGGAGATCTGTGTGTGAGTGAACTGGTTTTAAACTGAGCACAGACATGACACCCATTTAGGTAAATGTTGATATCCTAGCCCATGTGTGGCCAATAGGCAACCTCTCACAAGATTTCCAATATTTTATGAAAACCCCTATGACCGGCAGTGGCCACATCATGTGTCATGCCTCCAGGAGTCCAGTCACAGGAGTGCACAAACCAACCTCATTCTCTAAGGTTTTGGCGCCTGCAAGCAAAAGCCTACACAGACATCCGCAACCCCAGCGGGGAAAGAGGGTTAGGGAACGTTGGTTGGATTGGTACGGGGAAGTAGGAACACCCTACTGTGACAGAGGTGACAGGCTACAGCATTGGATAGGACATGGGGTAGTTAGGAAAGACACATTTGTAAATGAGATTTTAACATGCACACATACACCCATTGTGGGTGACATTACAAACATATGAAACAAAGGTTCACGGCACTTAGCTTTGGGTTTGAGTGCTAGCCTCCTGCGTGCACACTCCAGGTCCAGGTCCTATTTGCCTAAGAAGCGATCAAACGCTGCAACAAGAGCGCAAGTTAGGGATGCTCTGCATTGTTCTGATTTACAACAGTTTGCATGCACACATTCATTGACAAACTCTAACAGTATGGTTGTTAGTTCTCAGAGCCATGTGTGCCCCCTGCCATGCGTTTCTCCCCCAGGATTCACACATCAGTATTTACATTCAGCGATAATGTTTTCGCCTTGGGCGTGCGTTTATAAGAACCGCACGTGGTTTCTGCACGCAGCTGCCCACAATGCTTGCTTGGGGCGGGCGCTTTTCATGGCCGCGCAAGGCTCTGGACTCCTAGGATTGCAGCTTCCCAAACCCTATGGGTTGGAGTATGCGGTAGCCGCACTCGGCTAATTAGTAGTCAACACATGCAGCGCTAGTTGAACATGCGCGGGTTTATACACGGCCAAAAAGTTAGGTGCAGCTTCTTAGATCATGTACAGTCTGTTAAACACTGTAAACGTTGAACTTAACTTTCCGGAGCGCAGGGGGGTTTAGAATCTGGGTCGTTGCCCCCTGCGCATGATTCCCCTGTGACTCCTTCCCCCACTAATATGCGTCCCTTGTCCCCTGCCAAGCATGCACCACTTATCTTAGAGTTGCGAGGGGCAGGATCGACTGGTCCTTGGGGCGTGGCCCCTCGCGTTATCCCCTCAGGCTGGAGCTCCGATGATTGCGACCGCTCGCGTTGGAGTTCTGAGCACACGCCCCATGCTCGGAACTTTGCACATGCGCGTTGCCTTGCCACTCCAAACGTGGCTTGTAGAATGTAGTTCTTGCCTCTAGGGCTGCTGGGTAGGGTAGTCCTGGAAGGCTTACTCCTGCAAGAAGGGTAAAGAAGCCTTCTGTAGAGCTTATTACCATTCAGAAGCCCTTTTTGTAGTCCCTTTTCCTGCCTAGACCTTCTTGTTACCCCACACACACTAGGTGGCACCCTTGGCACTCTGACATCATGAGTGTTGTTCACCATCAGGCTTCCCGAATGAGGTAGGTACCATCAACTGGTCACATCCAGATAGGGTTCTACTTACCAACAAACCGTATTGGATCCGGAACATCTTGGAAAACTTCATCAACACCCAGAGATCCTCTTTACTGGTATAATTCCCATTCTGTTTAAGGAAAGCTCACAGGGTCTTCAATGTGTTCCAATGATGTGTCCTCTTTCTTCCTCTGCAGTAATCAAATCTGCACCTGGGGTATCTTTACTCCACTGGACTGTTGAGAATTCACTGTTAGCACAGGTTTGTGACCTGGTGACAATGGAAACTTGGATTTCACCCAACAGGGATTCTGTTTCTATGAAATCCACCTGCAGAGCTCCACTTTTAGCCAGCTGGACAGTCATGTCATTCCAAGTCTTATCTAGCCCATCTATTTGGAGTGACCCCTTATTTTATTCAAATAGATGGTTATATCATTGGAGGTCACCAGATCCTCGGTTGACTGGATTAGTTTGGCATGCTTCAGGGGTTTGTTGTTAAAACAAAGCATGCCTTGATTCTTCCAGTTAAGCAGGTGCTCCACAAACCCATTGCTAACATAATCAGAATCAGTGATCATGACCAGTTCATTGATTTGGTCGTGCACTGCAGTGAGGATGGCTTGATAAACAGCCATCAACTCTGCAACCTGACTACTTTGGGGTCCTATTTTATAACCAGCATAGGGTTCAGGGGTATCATTCACCCAGGCATTCCCAATTCCAGCCACCAGTTATGTGTCCCTGTTGTTATCAACATGGTAGGAGCACCCATTCATATAAACTGTGGGTATCCCCTGACAAGTGTCTTCTTCATAGACCTTGTGCGGGGTAGTTAAGTATGCCTGCATGTGTTTGTTGGTCATTATAATTTCGTCCTCGAGACAGTTTTCTTGAGCAAAATCATACAAGTCTGCCAACCCTTGCACTAGGGGACACTTCTTGGTTTAGCCATACCTGACCTTTACAGGAAAGCCTTACATGGACAGAATCCAGAAAGTAATTTTGGAATTACTAACGTTCCCTGCCCGGATTGTGTCACTTTGTAGATATTGCAAGGGTTGGTGAGGAGTCTCGACAATTATGTGCTCCCCCTGTATGAATGGGTGGTAATTTGTCTGTACCCACACCATTGCCAGGAGTGCCTTTTCGCAGTCATTGAATTTTTCCTCCACAGAGGACAAAGAATTGCTCACATATGAGATGACTTTGTTGACCTTGCCATGCTTTTGGTACAATACCACTGTTAGCCAAGTATCTGAGAACCCAGTCTCCAAGAAGAACTCCTTGTTCTTTATGGGGTAAGCCAAACAATGACCAAGGGAAAGGCTTCTTTTCAGTTGGTTAACTGTCTCTGATTGTTCTGTACCCCACTCCCACTTGACTGTGGCCTTTAATAAATGGAACAAGGGTTGAGAGACCTCTGCATAGTTTTGAATGAACTTCTGACTATAATTAGTGACTCCAAGAATGCTTTTTAATTCTTGAAAAATGGTAGGGTTTTAATTTTCAATAAGGCTTGCACCTTCTTTGCCTGGGGATTAAGACCCTCAGGGGTGATCTCAAGCACTAAGAAGTTCACTCGGGTCTAACACCACTGTGCCTTCTGAAAGGACAGTTTTGCTCTAGCTTTCTGCAACTGGGTGAGAACGTAGCAAATTTCGGCTATATGTTCCTCCACAGTTCAGTTCTTGATCAAAACATCATCCACATTGGCCAGGTTTCCCCTTTCCTTTGGGCAACGAATATGGCTGCATGTTTCATTATGCCCAGAGGACATTTTTCTAATTTCCAATGTTACCCGGTGGCTCACAGAATCTCACGCTCTGCGCTCTGGTAAGCAACACTAGTGCAAGCTTGTATTTTCAAAAGATGCTTTTCCATATTTCATATGATGCGTTGTTATTATCAATTAATTACGATTGTCAGAAAGTCAGAGCTGTACATTTACACATACATTTTGAAGCGTAGTGTAAAGTCAATCAATATAGCGCAGTGGAACATCCATGCTTCCTTTTGAGCTCCTTTACCCTGTGAACCCAGATACACAACGCATCTTACTGTCTCCATAACTGCCGCAGTTTCTTTCTTTGACTGCTGCAGTTTCTTTCTTTAACTGCAGTCCTTTCCAGTTTTCCTCATGTTACCTTTGTTTTACTTGTTTCCTGTTTGTGTAATTTTCCTTTTTTTTCACACACTTCTTCTCAGGTCGCTCAAACCTTTTTTTTTTATCTTTCCTCGCATTAGCCTTGTTTCTGCTTGCTCCATGTTTCTTGTTTGTGTTTTTTTATTTCTTGTGTGACCTCCTCCTCAGGTCACTCAATCCCTTGTCCATTTCCTGATTTTCAGTCAGCCACCTCCTCAGGCTGTTTTCCTTTATTGTGTATGTCTCTTTTGGGACCTCCTTCATAGGTCTCTTTGGCCCCCTCCTTGAGCAATATTTCCTTTGGCCCCCTTCTTGGGCAATGTTTGCTTTCATTTTTTTTCCTTTTTCTGCCCACCTCCATAGGCCCATTAGTGTCTTTTTATCAACCTCCATAGGCTGATGCTTAGTTCCCTATTGTCCTTACAGCTACCTCCATAGGCTGATCATTAGTTTCTTTTTCCAGCTCCTTGTGCCATATTCTCTTTTCTTTTCTTCTCCTTTCCTTCATCAGATGCATGGGTCGGTCATCTCGTCATCTCCAATTGTTGTGACCCAAATTCAACACAACTCACCAATAATCTTAATGATGACTCTGAGACATAGAGTAGGTCTTACTTCTTTTAATGGCTCATCTTAACTGACTTCCAGGTGTCCTCAGCCCTACATTCCACATTCCATTCTCCAGGCTCCCTTACCTACATTCCACATTCCATTCTCCAGGCTCCCTTGCCTACATTCCACATTCCATTCTCCAGGCTCCCTTGCCTACATTCCACATTCCATTCTCCAGGCTCCCTTGCCTACATTCCACATTCTATTCAGCTACAACAGAAGGTTGATTTTCAAGAATGGAGATGGGTTTCCATTACTAGTTTGCTCTCCTACAGAGATGACAGTGATGTCTGGGACTTGGTTATTCTTGAAATGGAACTTTACATTCTCAGAGGGTCGATCAGTTACATGACAGGTACCATTCAGGCTTACAATTGGTAGTAATTTTATTTTGATAGGGCGGTTATTCTGAGTCCAGAGGGACTTGTTTACACAGTCTATCAGAGGTGATAAACTCCTCAGGAGATTGTTCCCCAGTAAACAAGGTGTGCCCTCGGGAGTTTCCTTAATACTTCTTTGCTGATCAAGCTCCTTCCAGCACCGGTTTCTGCCCCTCATTTAACTGAATTGGGAAGAACAACTGTTTATCCTTTTTCTCAATGTCCATCAGACTTTGAGCAGGTTTTTCCTTGTCTGGTTTCATGGGACTCAATGTTTCTTCTGATTTTGGACTGGTGTAAAACATTAGGGTGTTCCCTTCCAGTGTGTATTGCCACTTAAAAGTGGGAGCAAGGTTGATTTTCAAGAATGGAGATGGGTTCCCACCACCAATTTGCTCTCCTACAGAGATGACAGAGATGTCTGAGACTTGGTTATTTTTTAAATGAAACTCTACATTCTCAGAGTCTTGTTTACATATTCTATCAGAGCTGATAACCTCCCCAGGAGATCTTTCCCCAGGCTACTTTGCCTGAATATGTAGCAATACTGTAGAGAGTCATCTGTGCCATTGGAAATATACACAGCACTGCTTCTACATGCATCCATCAAACCCACTTGTGGTGGGAGGGTGGTCAGAAAGGGGTGCCAAGTAAAGTAGTTCAGACCACATGCCCAGCGATTCCTTGCTCTCTAAGACAACCAACTATGTACAGTGTCCTTGCATGCATGCGCATGCACGCAAACACATCTTTATTAGAACATGAAAGGCTTTTCCATCTCAAAAATGCCAAACTACTGCTTGCTGGGAGGCTCTTCCAAAACCTCAAGACATCAAGAACTTCAAACCATTAAATGCAATTTATATGCTTCTGTGATGAAAAGAAAATAAAGTATGAAATGTCCATGCGGCTGCAACTGCACTGCCTCTATTAAAAATGATTAAAACATGGGCAAATTAAGTAAAAATGCAGCTCTTTTCTAAGACAATATACATTTTACACAATACTGCATGTGTCCTAATGCAATATGAAAAATATTTGTCATGACTCAAAGGCCCTTATTCACAGAGCATTTTCCAATGAGGTTTTACCATTATGAAACGCTTCTGTGATTTAGGCCCAACATGCTTTAATAACACTGTAACCTACAAAATGCAAGCTGTTGAGGAAAGTGAACAAAAAACAAATTCCCTTCAACATTAATCAGAAAGTATTATCTTGATAGAATTATTAACAGAGGAGAGTGTTGAAAAATAAACACAACAGGACTCATCCAAGTTGCTTCTTTCAAGGAACTGTGCAAATTGCGAAAGTAAAGAGTGGATTTGCAAGCTGCTGCTGGCCAGACTATCACCAGTGAACTCCATGATTGATGGGGGTGCTGCCATAAATAGACTGTTTAAGCCTATAGACAAGGAAATATTAAAAGGGCCACATTTTCAAGATTTCTGTACATAAAAAAGCCTATATATTCACCTTATCTGGAGGGCTGGGTGCTTGTGTTAATATTGGAGGGCTGGGGTAATATGCTCAAGTGATTCGTTAGAAGTCTGGCCGTTGTGTTTTGGACCCTCTGCAACCTTGCAATCTGGTAGCCAGGGTGGCTTTGCTAAAATCAAGGCAAGAAGAAACCTGTGAGTTCATCACCAGGTGGGGAAAAGCTATGTAAGGTAAGAGTGTTTTTATTTTCCTTATCATACAATAACAGGACTTTATTACTGTGGATACTTGAAAATTCAAATTTAGTTTGTTGGCTAGGATTATATATAGATTCTTAATCTCGGGCATGAGGTGAGGCATTGCCCAAATGAGTTGGACCAGCTAATTGATAACTAGTATTTCCATTTTATCAGGATGTATCTTTAAACAATGTATTTCCATCCAGGAATGACATCAAGGAGACAGTTTTTGATCATGTCGGAAAGTGAGTTGTCACCCACCTTAAGATCCACCAAAAGTGGCGTGTCATTAGCATAGTTAAAAAATGTGACACCAGAATTATGCAGGACTTCTATAAGTGGATAGAGGTATAGATTCGAAAGCATTGGTAACAAAGCTGCTCCGTGTGGGGCACCGCATTCCAAGAGGTGGAGCAGGTAGAGAAATGATCCTCAATGAGTTTGCAAAGACAGACCCTCTAAAAATGATTTGATCCAGTGTAATACAGCTCCTTGATTGCCAAGGATGTACAGTCTCTCCAACAGAATTCGAGGAACAACAGTATTGAACGCTGCTGAGAGATCTAATTGTATCTGACTGCCCATTTTGTTTTTATCAGCTTTGAGTCTCAAATGGTTAAGAATGGATATCATGACAAGTTTGGTGCTCTACATTGGTCTAATCCTGAACAGTACATTGTCCAGCAACGTTTCAATAAAACCCTGTACCTTGGAATCAACAGTCTTTGTCAACTGTTTAAACAAATGGGGAAAACATGTGACAGGGTGATAGTTGGATAAGTTATCAGGATGCAATACAATGTTTGTAAAAGAGGTTTAATCACGGTGCTCTTCCAGGTTGAAGGTACACTGCCCGTAGTGGGTGAGGCATTACAAATAGATAAAATACTATTCACAAAAACTGGCCAATTCTAGGAGGTCTGATGTCCAGAGGGGACTCAGAACCCTTTGAGCAAATCAGAATGTGCTCAATATCATCTCTACCGAGCATGGTAAAATAATCCAGAGTGCCCTCGGGGAAAGGTGGCTGATGTATACATCTACCAGGAGATTGGGATGTGCTGTGTTCGTAAGTCTTAGTTCAGTTCTGATCTTTTCGATCTTACCTATAAAGTGAAGGGCCAATTGTTCTGTCAGGCATTGGGACGGTGTAATAGTAGTCGAGTTGGGCTCATTACAAAGCTTGTTTACTACAAAGAATACCTTCTTGGTTAGATTAGCAGCTGAACATATTTCATTGCCATAGAAGCCAGTTTTGCTTTTACAGGAAACAGTTTGTTTTGTCACTCTATTCCAAGGATAGTAAGGGGTTGTGGCATTTTAATAGTGTTCATGGTGTGGATCTTAAGGAAAGGAGTTAGGGAAAGGATGCCACAATGATCAGACCACGGAAGGTTGACTACGGTGGCCACTGATATGTGAGATGTCCAGGAAAATATCTGGTCTAATGCATATTCCACCTAATGAGTGGTGGATTGAATAAGTGTGGCTAGATTCAAGTCTAGTAAATAGTTGGTTAGTTGAGTTATGTTTCAATTTAGCTTAGATTCTGGCAAAAAAAATGTACATCACTTCATATGATCATGATCATGGGTTTTTCATAAAGAGGTCTGTAATTGTTTCCAAAAGTTCATAAAAAAAAATACTGCTGTGACCAGGCGGTTTGTACACCAGTAGAAAGTGAATGGCATCTGACTCTCCTATTTTGAGTTAAAGAGATAAAAGTTACATCCTCTGGCTCATAGGACAGGTCAGAGAGAAGAATAGGGTAATTGCCATGGATACCTTTTTTAGTGAGGAAGAGAATGTCAAGATCATGATCTATAATCATGTGCTCTGCACTTCACCAGCATATCATGTTTGTAGTTTCCAATAATATACATTGTTTCAGTGTTGAAAAGGCATGAGTTCATGAGTGCAGAGAGTTCCATTTTGGACCAAGGCTTTCCGCATTTACTGTTGTCAATTAATGTTGGTTAAAACCTACCTCAAGTCCCTGAGCCAGTTCAAAGGAATGTTCTTGGCGTGTTTAGGCTTCTGTCTATCAGGAAAACAGGTAATTTAGGTGCATTCTTTTCATGACAACTGCGGAGAAGCACAACCATGAGTAAAGCAATGCATTACTCCAGCACCTCTTCACTATAAATTTGAGGTGGTCTCATGTCTCTTAGTTTCTCCTACAGAATTCACAGCAGGAAACTGAACACTAGGACAATACAAACACTTCCCATCATGTACAGCAAGGCCCAAGGCCGTGAGTGGAATAAGCAGGAAGCTCGGTTGAGTACAGCCCCACCCATGAGTACTGTTCGCCTGGTGACTAACAGCATACCCAAACTTATTATATGTACAAGTGCTTTAGGGAAGATTAGTGGGGTGCAAGGGAGATTAACCAACCATGACACTAGGTGGTGTTAACAATGCAAAACAACAGAAATCATGTCATTTAGGTGCATTCTTTTCATGACAACTGGGGAGAAGCACAACCATGAGTGAAGCAAAGCATTACTCCATCACCTCTTCACTATAAATTTGAGGTGGTCTCATGTCTCTTAATTACTCCTACATAATTCACAGCAGGAAACTGAACACTTAGACAATACAAACACTTCCCATCAAGCACAGCATGGCCCAAGGGCGTGAGTGGAATAAGCAGGAAGCTCGTTTGAGTACAGCCTCACCCATGAGTACTGTTCGCCTGGTGACTAAGAGCATACCCAAACTTATTATATATACTAGTGCTTTAGGGAAGATTAGTGGGGTGCAAGGGAGATTAACCAACCCTGACACTAGGTGATGTTAACAATGCAAAACAACAGATATCCAGGGGAGGGTTTCACACATCTGTGGACAACTGTTGTTTTGTACAGCGCCCTCATGATCATTGTAGGCCATTATAGACTGCTGGTGGCCACTTATGTGCCCGATCTAGCACCTCCTGGTAATCAAACCCTTATTCTATGTTGTTTCTGTGTTTTAAAATAGCACTCATTTCATCCAATCAATAACTCACCATGGATTCTACCGTGTAGACAAAAAAGAAAATTATCAAAATATAGTCGACATGTGATGTCTATTTTCTCAAAGAAACGAGCTGGGGGTAGATCTCTGTCTTCAGCTGGGTCCTCCCTCTGGAACAGCCTCCCTGCCACTCTAAGACTTGAGGAGAACCATCTGCGGTTCTGGAAGCACCTCAAAACCTTCCTCTTTGCTTCTGCCTTCTCCTTCCCTCTCCCCTGTTGATTCTACTCTCATTTGGCACCAAGCACCTGGCCACCCTCTGTCCTGCGGGCCCAGGTACCTGCTCATCTTGCCACCCTCACGCACTGCCTCCGGGCCACCCCCTGCACTGGGGTCTGTATCTGTACCCATACAGCACTCCCCTTTTCTTCCTGCACTTTCAGACCTACATGGCCTGCTGCCATAAACCCAGCACTTGCCACTTGCTGGCTGCACTCCCATTGTTTGTTGCCTTTTTATTTATTATTTTATTATTTTTGTTTTTTCCTTCTCCCTCCGCACTCTCCTTTTGTTCCCCCTTCCATGCACTTCTCCCCCTTCTCCCTCTACCCTGCACTTGCACGTTCTCAATGTCACTGGGCCTAGTAAGATTGTTGTTTTTGTTCTCCCCTGTTCCCCTTCCCTTGCCTTGCCGCGCTCTGAAACACTTGTGTATGAGCGCGATAGAAATAAAATATCAATATCAATATCAATATTTTTAATCCAATTAAAAAATAATGTTGGTGTTGATGTACGAGCCCAGCTGCTTGCCAGCTTACTGTTTAGAGCTCTGATATCTAGTAGCTATGATATTCGTAGAAGCATACACTCTTCCCGGCACATCACCATATGGCACCATGGGTTCAGTTGCATCTTGGCTAATCACAAGCAAAACAATAACCTGGGATTTCATTTCTATGCCAAATGCATTATGGGCCATGTTGCCCTAAATTCATCAAATTAATATTTTTTTTAAATCATCAGTGGAAATAGCTGCACACATCTCAACAAACAGTGCATTTCATAATTATAGGTATTGGAAAGTGTGACACTGTGTCTAAACACAGACATGAATACCTCCCACACCCGCCCCCCACCCCAAGCAGTAGCACTAAAGGCTTCCCGAAAAAAAACAGAATGTTGGTATGGGCTTTTTGCCACCAATGTATTTGATGTCAAATCATATTTTACACTCATACCAATTAATGTATTTCCTGTTTAGAACACATATGGAGGCCTGGAGCCCATCAGACATGTACTGCTGCAGGCTATAATCATTGGGTACATTGTTCGGCAGTTTTTTTTTCTATTTTTTTCACAGCAACTGTGTGAATGTGAACATTTGACACGAAAAAAGCATAGCATTTATGCCTCTATCAATCTCAGCATGTCCTTTCCTCGCAGTTCCCTTAACAGCTGTGATAATCCTCCTGCGAAAGCAGCAGTTTTGAGATGATGTATTATTGGAAAGTGTCACTGTACTGCCTGGGCAGAAGACGCCGCTCAGAGGGTTCTGCCAGAGTGGAGGTCACTCTCATATGATTATTTCCAAGGTGTCCTCTGTAACTGTTTACAGACTCTTAGTGGGATAACTGACTACCCTATAGTAATCCCATGAATCGTTTTATTTTTCGGGCATGATTGATAGAGTGCATGGCAGAAACATGTGTCTGTATAATAATACGGTAAGTTTCTACAAACATGACAAACGCGCCGAGGTATACATAGGGCCTCATTACACGGAAGGCGGTAATGCTTAACGGTCACCGTTAATGGTAACGGTGACCGTTAACCATTACTGCCTTACTACGAGGTCCCTTAGCGGGTTGGTGCTTTAACGCCTGCTTTTTGCAGGCGTTAAAAACCAACCCGCTAAGGGACCATGGTGCTAATTACGGCACCAAAAATTGCGGTGCCGTAATTAGCACCTTCCCCATTCCCATTATGCCCTATGGGGCGAAAATGGGAATGGGAAAGGGCAGTGGTGGAAGGGGGAATTACCGCCCCACCAACCTTGGAATGGGGCGGTAATTTCCCTTTCCAACAAGGCGGCGCCGGTATTTTACCGGCATGGACCAAGGTGCTAATAGCACCTTGGTCCTCCGCCTTCCATGTAATGAGGCCCATAGAGTTCACATGATTAATCAGCATGACCGTCATCTTTTTCTTAGTAACGCTTGTGCCCCAGTGTTCGGAGGAATATCTGCCTGTCCTCTCTTCAAGGCATGCCTCTTGATGTGTGCGCCTGTGCCTTGGTAACAAATCTGCTGATGCAATATGGGACGATGCATGTGTGTATGGAAAACTAACTCCAAAGTCTTCTAAAGGTTCCTAAAGGACTAAAGACAGGAATGAAAAAGCTCCATTGGTGACCAGAACAGGACGTTGCCAAGACACTGATGCTCTTCTTTCCACACTGGACTGAGCACACAGGGACCACATACCTTTGCTGGATTAACACACGTCGGCTGTTTAATGCAAAGCAATGTTCAAGTCTGAAAGAATATCGCCCAGTCTGCACCATATAACTAAAAGCTCTGATAAAAAAGTATTGTGTCATTCATAAACAATAACTTAAACTCTAGGTGATAAGGCAGGATTACAGAGAGAAGAGCCGAATTAACAGGAGTCTTTGCATTGCCATTCAGGTCCAAGGTATACTGCAGTGGCTTTCAAGTATCTTGAGTAGTAGCACTATGGTATGGGAAAATAGTTCTCCGGAAAGAAATGCCAAATCTATTGGAAAACACCCATGAAGCTGGTCAGATAGCAAGCACAGCGACCTAAGCGCTTGCCCGTGATATCTGTGTGCAGCCTGCTGTGGCAGGCTGGAATCCCAACAGGGTCAAGTCAGCCTTTCATCCTTGCGAGGTTAATGAAATTAGCACCACTCTGTGGGATAATAATGTTTTCTGTAATTTGAGTGCTCTGAGACCTATGGGTGTGTAGCACTATATAAAAAATACATTATTATTATTATGAACCCCACACATGGTGAATATATGCGTTTGTGGGCTTCAATTGTACCGTGACACATTTGTTCATTTGATAAAGCCAGTGGCTGTCAAAATGACAAATTAATACATTTGAAGTTGCACAAGCTTTAAGTTGATAGTGAGACATATCGGCACAGCCACGTGTGATATTGCAAGTTTATTTATTTACTTATTTATTTCCATTTGTAAAGCGCAAAATCGGCCCGTGGGCATCACAGCGCTGTTGCAGAGAGCTTACTTAGTTACAGGAGCACAGCATTGTATACATACATTTGAATAGGGACAATAGTAGCAGGAGAGTGTTCCAGTTGGATAACAGGTTACTGTGTGTTCCTTGGTTACAGTGGAACAAGTAGAACATGTTAATTAAACAGTTTAGTTTTGAGAACTTTTCAGACGATTATGTCGGATGCTTCACTTCTGAGCTCTTTAGGTAGGGCGTTCCAGTGTTTGGGTGCTAGATGTTGGAAGCTAGCCCTGCCAGCTTTGGCTCCTTTGAAGGTGGGGACAAACATCATCTTTGCATGATGTGACCCAATAGGTCTGGATGAGGAGAGGGGAGTGATTATTGAGTCAGGTAGGGTGGTGCAGTGTGTGATATGCATTTATGTGTTATTGCCAAGGTTTTGAAGAGAATCTGTTCCTTGACTGGTAGCAGTGTGCTTCCCTCCTAGCTTGTGTGATATGTTCCCTTTTAAGATTGCTGAGGGCAGCCTTGAGAGCATTATTTTGGGTGACTTGTAGTCAGTGGATGTTTTTGTTGGAGGTGCCAAGGAGTAAGGTATTACAATAGTCTAATTTTGCACCAACTGTGTCTCTGGCTATTGAAAGTCAGTTAGTCTCGGACAAGTAGGGTTTTACCGCATTGATTATTTTGGTAGAGAACGTTGATGAGGATGCAATGGCACTCACATGGCATGTCATGGATAAGATAGAGTCAATGTAGACCCCAAGAGTTTTAACAGCAGGGGAGACCTTGATAGGTGTTTTGTCAATAGTGAAGGTCTGGTATAGGGGGTCCAGTTTGTTAAGCAGTTCTTTGGTGCCTACAATGAGAATCTCAGTTTTATCCCCATTTAAACATAGCTTGTTTGCTGACATCCAGGTCTGAATGCCAGTGTAGATGTTGTCAAGGGCTGCAGAGTCTTGTTGATATGAGCCGGTGAGAGGAAGGAGAACTTGAGTGTCGTCGGCATAGTTGGTGTAGGCTATGCCGCACTGATCCAAGCCCTTGAATAGAGGCAGGGTGAAGATGTTGTACAACGTGGGGGCTGTGCAAGAGCCTTGCGGGACACCGCTGAGCAGTGTGGTTGGAGCTGCTTGTGGTTGGTCTGAGAAGACCCTCATAAGTTGCTCTTTGAGAAAGGAGGAGATCCATGCTGCGGCATCAGTGGAAAATTGAGCAGCGTTGGTGAGGTGTTTCCATAGGTTATCATGGTCGATGAGGTCAAAGGCCACCGACAGGTCTAAAAGGGGTAGGAGTGCTGGTTGGCCTTTGTCCACTAGGTCGCTTAGTTGAATCTTTAGTTCCAATAGTGCAGATTCAGTGCCATGGCCTGAGTTTATTTATTGTATTCTATTGTTTATTTATTTATAGAGCGGACCGGGCCCTCAGGCATGTGGGCGCTTACAAATTTAAGTTACAGGAGAAGGGAACAGCGACAGAAGAGAAAATATACATAAGAGGAGACATTTACATGCTTATATGAATTTTACAGAATATATACAGTATTATACATACATACAGTTCTTAGATCAAAGACACATCACTGGTCACAAGAATGCAACCAACGCTTAACATTCATCTTGAAGGAGTGGAAAGAGGGTAGCACTCTTAAGGTGTCGGGAATTGAGTTCCAGAGTTGTGCTGCCATGACTGGGAAATTAGATCCTCCTGTTTTTTTAGTTTGAAATTGTGGACTCTGATTCTGTTGGATTGCGCTTTCTAATAGGTCATGCTGATGTGTGTATGGTGAATCTATCCGTCAAGTATACAGTTGCCTTGTTAGTGAGACATTTGTAGGTGAGGTTTAGTGATTTGAGCTTAATTCTGTCTTTTATGGCAAACCAGTTGATAGAGCGTCTCTCGTGGGAGATATGCTGTGCTTTTGGAATGCCTAAGGCAGATCTTAAGGCATTATTTTGGAGGGTCTTGAGTTTGCTAGTGGTATATTTACTGGTACCCAAGTATAGTGCATTGCAATAATCCAGCTTGGATAGGATTAGTGCACGTGCAATCGTAGTACAGCTTTCAGTGGTCAAAAATGGTTTGCAAGCGTAGATCAATTTACAAGTGTAGCTGGTTGTGGAAGCTGTGGCGTTTACTTGCTTATTGAGGTTGAGTGCAGAGTCCAAGTAGAAATCTAAGGTTTTTACTTCCTTAGCAACTTTGATCTTGATTCCATCAATAGTGATAGCGTTATATTGAGGTGAGAGTTTATTCAGTCTATTGGTTGACCCAATGATTAAGAGCTCAGTCGTTTTGTCATTGTGACATAATCCATTGGTGGCCATCCATGTTTGTATAATTAAGTAGATTTTGTTGATCAATTCTACATCTTTGTCATAGTCTCCTTGGAAAGGGATGAGGATTTGTGTGTCGTCAGCATAATGAGTGTATGAGAAACCCAGATTGTCAAGTATATTGAAGAGGGGCTTGGTAAATATATTATACAAAGTGGGGGAGACACAGGATCCCTGTGGTACACCACACGTGATAGGTACTGGGTCTGCTGCTGAGGATGGTGAGAAGACTCTTATAGATCTATTATCTAAAAAGGAATTTATCCAGGTAGTGGCATCCTTGGAAAAGTGAGCGGCTGATTTAAGGTGGTTGCATAGCACTTTATGGTCAACCAAGTCAAATGTGGCAGAAAGGTTCAAAGGAGAAGAATGAAAGCTTCTCCTTTGTCTTCCCGATCATCCAGTTGGTCCTTCAGGTCAAGAAGGGCCGTCTCAGTCCAGTGTCTTGACCTGAAGCCAGATTGGCAAGTATCTAATAAATTGTTGATCTCCAGATAAGATTGAATCTGGAGATAGACAGCTCTGTCTAAGATTTTGACGAGACACGGTACTATGATTGGCCTATAGTTAGTGGGGATGCTGGGGTCCAGATTGTTTTTTTTGTAAGGGTAGTACCCATGCATCTTTAAGATTGGTGGGAACAGAGCAGGATTTGAAAGAGCAGTAAATGAAGGTGGTGATGAAAGGAGCTAGAACCTTCACAGTTTCTTTAATGATTGGTGCTGGGCAAGTGTCCCCAAGACACCGGGAGGGTTTGCGGGATGTGATGATGTTTTCCGCCTCAATGGTTGAGATGGATTTGAATTTGAACTAGTTACATGGTTTGATTTGATTGTTGGTAAGTTCTTGCAAAATGGCTTCTTGTGTTGCTAGAGCAATCCTGTAGAGTATTTTCTGTTGGCTAAAATGTTATCTTGGAGCATAGAGATTTTGTTGCAGAGGGCATTTTGGATATCTGTACACCAGGTTTTGTTTTTAATGCATGAGTCATTGGGAGCGTCTGGGGATTCTAATTCTCTTAGTATGACGAAGATTTCCCTAGTACTTGAGTTGGCTTTTTTGATTCTTTCATTGAATGTTTCTTTTTTAGTTTTAATCATTTATTTTTTGTATCTATCTGCAAGGGAGGTGAGAAGAATTTTATTCTGATCAGACGGGTTCTTTTTCCAGCTGGTTTCAGCCTGTCTTTTATCTTTACGAAGGGCTTTTAGGCTGGGGTTGAATCACGAGTTTAGGTGAGCTAGAGGTTTTTCTTGGCTAAGTTTCACTGGTGCAATGACATCAATGGCTGAGTTGATTGTATTGTTGTATATATCAACTAAGTCTGTTGGGTCTGCAGGTAAGTAGATAGGATTAGTTATAGGTTGGATCAGAGGTAGAAGGTTAGCAACTGTTATGTTCTTTTTGCATCTAGTTAAGGCCGGTGGAACCATAGGCTTAGCTGAATTAGTTTGAAGGCTGTCTTGGATGGTGAACAAGATCAAGTAGTGGTCTGTCCATGAACAAGGTTCAGTCGCGGTAATACAGGAAATACAGTTGACATCTGTGATGCAATCCAGGGTACGACCTTTAATGTGAGTGGGTCTGTTATTCCTGATAGTGAGGCCTGCTTCAACAATAGTATTTGCTAGGATGGTAGCATTGTTGTCTTTAGGGTCATTAAGGCCCAAGTTGAAATCACCAAGTATGATAATTTGGGACCCAGGCTTAGCATTGGTATTCACAGGAGACGTTTGGCCTGATTCATGGAAGTGTTTTATAATGGTGCAATGCAATAGGAAAACGTTCTGTGAATCAGACACATCATCTTCTTAAATGTTCCTAGTGGGCCGGCTGGTCTGTAAAACATATGTACGGTGATGGTACGTGAGGGGGATAGGCCCAATTTAACTGAGAGTAGCTCAGCAGAGGGAAGTGGCATGAGTTCAGTCTCTTTTATGACTAAATTAGATTTTCAATTGAATGCTAAACCAGCACCTTTGGATGTTTCTTTGTCTCGTCTGATGATGGTGAAGTTTACTGGGACAGCTAAGGAGAGGGCAGGTCCGGCTGCTTTGTGAAGCCAAATCTCTGTGACAGCTAAGAAGTCTAGCTGGTTAGATGTTATGATGTTAGCGATTTTTGTGCCATTGGCAACAAGGGATCTAGTGTTAATAAGTGCTCCTTTAATTTTGTGATTTTCCTTGATTGTATTCTTAGTAGGGCCTGTGAGGAGAGAGAGGTATTACACTCTGAGTGCAGAGTGGATGTGGATTTGGATTTGAGAAGGTTGAATGAGCTCAGAATAGGTGATGTCAGAGTGTTCCCTTTTATGTGGGTAGATGAAGGATTGGTGAGTCTGGATCCTAGTCTATGGTTTCTCCTTCTAGTAGTACCTGGCTGGTTAGGTTTAGGCTTACTAGCGAAAAGTAAGATCCATTGGGTAGGTGTTAGCTCTGACGTTTGTTGCATGATTCCTTTTGTCACAGAACAAGAGGTGGCAGGAAGTAAGTTGGCTTGATTAGGTTGGGTGGGGATGACTATTTTCTTGTAGATGATGAGTTAGGGACCGTATGAACCACAGTAGTATTAGCTTCCAGCGCTAGGGATGGCATACTACAGGTGAATGCCAGGGAGGTTAAAAAAGGGAGGGAAGTTAATATAAGGATGAGCACAGTGTAGGTGACAATCTTAGTCATAACATGGATCATGGCACAATCATACAATATGGGCACAATAATAGGCAGGTCAATACAGGCAATTGATAAATGAAGGATGAGCACATGGGAATGCAGTTTCCAGTCTAGTGTAGATCACTACTCTAGGTAGATTAGTTATAGTATCTGCTAACGAAATGCTAGGGATAGTATGGTAACAGATTGCAGGGCAGATGCTATAGTTACATGGGATAGGTAAAATAATACAGGCATGTGTAATCACAAATGACTGGTTGGCAATGGCTAATTAGCATAGCATGGGATCAATAGTCATCTAATAGTACAAGTACAATCAGCATGCACATTTTCTATCCAGTTAGGCTGTGGTCCAAAAAAGAGTATAATAGTTATAAGGTACATTCTATGAATATATCATTCTCTAAGAATGCCTGTGCATTGGGGACTCGGCATGCTCACACAAAGACCCAGTCCTCTTCTTCTAAAATTCTACAGGAACAAGAAGGAAGACAGCCCTATGAGGCCAATAGAATGACACATGTTGCATCCTCTTCAGTCCGAAATGCAAATCCTTATGTTTACTGAATAAGTGTATATGGTTCATGATTACACACATTTTAAAGTTAGGGTGAGTGGTGTGAAAAAGTAAGTGAACACCACTCCCAGGGTGCATTGTGTGCTTAGTGATTCAGGCATACCGCCCCTTTATCACAGATATATTTGTCAGCTATACAGATCTGTGGTCATCCTTATTTTACCAAATTGATGTTTGTTTTCATGCAAATTTACCAATTCCCCTTTCTCGTAGCGGTCCATCTAAAGAGTATGATAGGAGTGTACACAGGTATCCACCAGGGAATGATAGGCTCCTAAAAACACACCATTTATATAGTTATTCTAGGTTTTGACAGTGTACTTTGACAAGTCTAACATTCTTAAGACTAGAGTACATATTGCAAGTGCTAATTAGAAATGGACATTGCACAATGTTAAAAGTTAGCCAGTTTACAATATTAAATATATTCCGTTTTTAATATGATATCTTCTTTGAAAGAAAGAAAAACATTGTGCCATCCATACCCCATTGAAGATATCTGTATTTCTTCTCTGGTTGTGATAATGACATCAATGGATCAATGGCTGCCATGTCTCTAATAAATGGGCACATGAAAACATGTATCTGACCCACCAAGAGAGAAAGGCAAACACAGATTAAGGGCCTGATTCTCAAAGATTTACACTGGGGCAAATCGGGAGGGGGGCAGGAAAACTGTCACATCTCTGAGATGCCCTTGAGCAAATATGTGTTATCACATTTGTACATGAACATCCCAGAAATGTTCTAGGCTTCTCCAGATTTGCTCCAGTTTTAGGATTTGCAATCGAATACAAGAAAGTAGGAACAAATCTGAGAGGCTGATAGGCATAGCCTTATTTGCTTCAGTGCAAAGCTGTGGAATCTAGCCCAAGGATAGAGAAAGCAATAGAGAGAAGGAGAGGGAGAGCGGGAGAGAAAAGTAGAATGGGGGAGAGCAAACGAGCACACAGAGCAAGAGAGAGAAAGAAAGAGGGAGAGAGAGATTTCTAGGTTAGAGTATGACACGCTTGGTACAGCTGGTTTAAAACCTTTTTTTGTTCATGCGAGCAAGGGCAGGCACACAATACATGAGGTGTTTTACACATTAATTGCAGCCTTTATTTGCTATGGATGTCTAGTACATTTAAGGACCTTTTGAGAGAGTCATTTGATGTAATACGTGTTTTTAAGCAATTAATGCATTTAATGTAGCTTAATATGTGAAGTTGTGCAGGCACATGTCATGTTATTGGATTAGTGCCATAATAATGAATACTTGCGCTTTCAGTATTCAAGTTGAACAACTCATCTTGAATACAACCATTCAATTGGTGGATGATGCTCTGCAAATCACCATCACAGGATACTCATTCTTCGTCATCCTCTTAGAGCTCTCAGTTGCCTTCAACAGTCGACCACCTAACACTCCTGACACTACTTGCTGATATGATGTCTTCTCCAGAACTGTCCTACAATTATTTGTGTCCTACTCATCTGGCAGATATCTGGCAGATTCCAGGACATAAGAATGGGCTCATTCAGATCCAACAGATTCCCACTTATGTGTGTGGTCCAAAAAAGCCCCTTTCTCTCCCCAAGTATCTATGCATGGAACCCTTCAGAAATCTCCTAAACGGACACAAGATAGCCATCCATGATTACATTAATTACAAGATCAGTGACCCTCAGGATGTTGATCACCTTCCCCATACATGGTTACCATTCGACTATAAATGTCAAACACCTACCACAAATTGAAGCCCACCAAGACCAAATTCGACATCATCAGTCCCTCGTCAAACAACACCTTGTGCAACAACAGGTGGAGGACATGCATCAGGAATGGTTCACCCTACACATATGAAGCTCAGCGAAAGCCGTAGACATTTTTGTGGACTGTAGCCTTTCCTTCCAAAAGCATGGAGCCAAAAAGTCACAATCTTCCTGGCTACAGATCTGAAAAATCAAACCCTTAATTCCCCCTATGACTTACGCATGTTGGTCCAAGCCTTCGTAATCCTACACACCAATTGATGAAGCAGCATTGTTACTGGGCTTTCAGCTGTGCACATTGAAGCCTCAAGGCAGCCGTTCATGCAGCAGCCTGCCTTATAACAAGCACCTGCAAATTCAAATGAAGCTCTCCCAACCATTGTGTACTTCACTGCCCCCCCCACCCCCCCCGGCAGGATCATATGCAAAACTACATGTATCACCCACAAATCAGTTTCAAATGGAACACCAACTTACTTGCCACACCTTTGGAGGTTCTTGCACCTCATGTAGCAAAACCACCAGAAGCTAAGAATGCTGAGAATTATTGCAAGGCCTCACCCTCGCAGTGGGTAATCACCATAGGGCACTCCACAAATCGCAAGATGACATTTTGTGATGATTCCAAATAGAAAAATGTGCCTTCTTAAACATCTTCTACCATCAACCATAAAGATGAAATGCAAGACTCAACACCGTGAGCACTCCCAAATATTTGAGAAGGTTGCAAGACTTGACCTCCTTATGTGATGCTCATGATAGGTCAACCCACACCAGAAGACTACAATATTCCGTGGAAGTGGAAGGCAGGACAAAATTGGGAAGTCCATGTGGGAGACCCAAACAGAGCCACAGTCAGGGAATTAACAGACCCCGGTGAGGTGTGTGTTGTATATGTTGACTGGGTGCCCCCTCTGGCAATAACAGGCAGGCTACCCAAGAAAGTGAGCACACAAAAGAAGGCACCAACGTCTTTGCTAAAATCAAGAAACAAATTTATTACAGACAGGGAAGTAGGCTCTTTGCCAGCAGAGTAAGTGAGGCACACTTTGCATGTATACCTGTCTGCACTGGCCTGCGGCACAAGGAGGGGCAGTGATGAGGAGAATACTGGCTAGGCCCCAACCCAGAAAGAGAGTGAGGGCTGGTGAGGGTGACAGTGAGGGCGACAGACAGAGGGTGCGGGGCACAGACAGAGGGTGCAGGGCACTGACAGAGGGTGAGGGGCACAGACAGAAGTTGAGGAACACAGACAGGGAGAGATGGATAGAAAGAGGGGCAGAGGCTGGGGTAGGTGTAGAGGCAGTGGTAGAGGCTGGGGCAAAGGAGAGCAGGTTGGGGAGGAGAGGGCACAGGGGAATGGAAAGGGAGTAAATTACCTGGTTGGGTCTCTGTAACTCCCCTGCCCACACTCATGCGCTCAGCACTGCAGCCAAGAAAAGGGGCCGAGCACTGGTTCTCTGTTCAGTTATAAAGCTTTTGCTCCATCCTTGCAGAGCCTGCCCACAGGGTCTAAGGAAGAAGAAGGCAGGGATTATGACAGGGTGCGGGATGACACATGTAGGCACAGGATCCCCCTCCACAGCTGTCGCTTCACCCCTCTAGGGGGGAGCAGACGAGTTTCTCAAGAGTAGATATAGGTGGAGAGTCACAGGGGGGTAGGTTGACACATATAGGCACAGCCCCCCTCCGCCACAGCTGTCCCAGGAAGGGGATTGAGGGACAGAGGAGGAATGGACAGGGACATAACAGGTGGGAAAACATCCAGAAACAACAGCAAAGGAAGAATATGGAAGGGCTCCCCACACGACCCCTGTGGTGACAACATCTGTTCTCATGAGTCCCAGGAGGAAGGGGTGGGAATCAAAGGGTGTAGCATGCCCCCTTGGGGGAGGAGGAGAACTGTTCCCAGGAATGCTGTAGTAGGTGGTCTGATGAGCACAGCTATCCAAGTGACAGAAAGGGGCAGAGGAGGTCACAGGATGGGGGCAGCTGGGTACACATGCAGGGACTATGGAGGACTTCAGAAGGAAAGAGTTTCTCAGGAAGAGATGATTCACTGGCTGTAAAACTGCCAGCAGTTAGCTGTGCCTGGGGTGGGAAGAAGTTACAAGATGAAAATTACAGAGGGGGAAATTAAATATCAAGCAATACATTGAAATGCACTAAGTGATATGCCATACATTAAAATACATTGAGTAACATATCAGAAACAGCATAGGCATCCACCCACAGAGACTGCTATTTCCAAAGCCCACATGTGGTCCTGATACTGAGCATATCAACTGTGCTTGGGACTAGCGTCACACCTCAATCTTTGTCAAAACTATAAAGTTCTTTGTTTAAGGAATCTGGATCCCAGGATGTGAGGGGGATATTAGTCTTGGAAGGTAGGGTCCTGGGGTCTGCCAACACTTTGATATGAGGTGAGAGAACAGTCTGAAGAGGATAATTAACAAAACCAACCCACCACCAGCATACAGGATAAACCACAACATTTTTCACCAGAAGGAGTTTAACCAGTCTTTTATTCTATCCCAAAAGTCTTTGTAGGTATCTTTGGGGGTGGCCACAAGGGAGGTAATGTGAGCGGCATGGTCAAAGATTTCTGGGGCAAACATACAACACTCGGATCCAATAAGTGCACCACTCCACCATGGGAAGCCATTATCATGTCAGTGGGCATGCAGTTTTGGAGAGCATGTTTTCTCAACTCCTTCTCCTCGTCTGCCAATGCTTTAAATAAGATAGCAGTCTCATTCACCACCACCTCAAGAATTCCCTGAAACTGATACAAAGCCCTTACTACTCTCATGACACCCACCTGGGGAATTAATGCAGTGCCATACAGCTGTGTGTCTCTCAGAGGAGGGTAAATGTACCATATGTCATGGGCTTGCTGTAAATCATGGGCATTTCAGATCTTGCCGGGGGTCTTTCTTTGGTTATCCTGATGGAAGGCACCATGTGGTCCAGGGTGCAACTGACACTCCAGAGTTTGGGCAGTTGTTTATAGGCCTTGCTGCTGCAGATTCAGAAGAGGTCTTCAGGTGCCAACCAGGTGTCTGTTGGCTGGCCAACAGGCAAGGGTAGCTACCATACCCGGCAGGC
Source organism: Ambystoma mexicanum (assembly GCF_040938575.1). Classification (NCBI taxonomy): domain Eukaryota; kingdom Metazoa; phylum Chordata; class Amphibia; order Caudata; family Ambystomatidae; genus Ambystoma; species Ambystoma mexicanum. The sequence goes on along the minus strand of NC_090924.1, from coordinate 833,545,061 downwards.
AATGTAAGGTAGGAGGCGGGCTGTATTGTTGAAAGGTTTATTGGGTCGTTTTCACATGGAGATGACGTCCTGTTTGCTGGGTCTTCAGGGCAGTCCACAGTTGATGTTGCCATTTTCTTTATAACCAGGGGGTGCACGATTGACCGGAGCACCATGGACTGGCATTTGGTGGTGGTGCCCACATTTTTTTCTGCCCCTTGTTTGCTTTCCCTGTCAAAGCAGACAGGGAAGGTTGCTTTGTACCGCATAGTTAAAGACACTCCTTCCAGGTGTGCACTGGGCTTCCCGGGATGGTGGAGGAATAGGTTGGAGACACTGGCAGGTACGGACTGGAACTGTAACTCTGCGCTCTGATGGGGGGGCATATGGGTACAGCCGCAGCAGTTGGTTTGCTTAAATTTGCAGGCCACAAAATGGCAGCTCTGGAGAAAAGAATTCTGTTGGTATTCTGTTAACGCAGAAGGTAGGAGCAGACGGAGTAGAGCAAGCATAATTAATTGGTTGATTAATTAATTAATTGGTTGATGGCCGACATTGCAGAACACCCAGTTGGAGTAGAGAATGTGCAGATGAGTGAGAGTCTCTTTGTCTTGCAAGCCTTTTGCAGAGCAGATGAAAAGTTCAATAGATCCTGGTGAAAGCAGGGATCTCACAAGTAAGCAGGCTGGAAAGAAATTAAAAAAAAGCTGGTATAGAAAGGCGGGACGATGGCATAAGGCAATAACTAAAGATGAAAGGCAAGGCTGGCATGCTGGAACAGAAAATTAAAAACAAATACACTTTAAAGCATAGCGATCTTGTTACACTGTGGCTGTAGGGTGGCCATGCTGAGAAACTAGGGTTCATTGTGTTGCACCCCAAACACAGGTTGAACTGATATCAAGCCAAAATAGCCAAAATGTAAAGTTAAAATTAAAATCCAAAAAGCAATAAATACAATCTCCAAAAGTAATGTATTGTGGTTCAAAATGAAGATCTAAAACATTCAAATTAAAATATTAAAATTCGAAATATAAAAAAATATTCAAATTGAAAAATGTCTGAATTAAAATCCAAAAGCATAAAACTTGAGTTTGCACATTATTCCAAAATACAATATGTCCACACTAATAGTCCAACAAAAATAACATTTCAAAGTAAAAAAAATCAAAAAAAAAATCTCACAGTTCATACTGTGCTGTCTTCTGGAAAAAAAAGCGTCACTTTCCCAGGTGAGGGAAGTTAGGCTGTTCCCATGCCGGCATCTTTTCTGAGTGGAGTTGGGGCATATTTTTGGGAAACATAGTGTCCATGTGCTGGAGTGCAGTGTCCTTTGTAGCATATGGTCCGGGCTAATTCCTGGGCCTCAGGTTATAACTGGGCTCCACTGGGCCGAGTCACTGACCCTTCAGGGGTGTGTAAGATGGAGGATAGTGTCCCAGGTTTGTGGTAGGCATCACTGGGGGTTTTATGTCAGGAGCAGGAGGGGCCATCACCTTCAATGGTATGCATGCCTGAACCCAGGACCTTATACCTTGCACCTTCAGTGCCGTGTTTGTGGACAGTAAATGGTCCTTTCCACCTGGGTTGTAAGCTATTTTCACAGGCAATGTCCTATTGTTCTCCCTCCTGTATTGAATGTAGTTTAATGCTGTGGTCTGACATGGGTTGTTCCTCGCTGACCTGGCGGTAAATATTTCTAATGTCAGAGGTAAGGTGTTTGAAATAAACCAAAACTGTATCATCAGTCAGTGCCAAAGGCAACCTGTTCACAGAGGGAGTAGCGGCAGCCAGCAGTTGAATTGATCTTGCCATCAGGATCTCAAATGGAGAGAGTCCAGCAAAGCGGCTGGGCATACCTCTCATGTATATGAGGGCAAGGGGCAACACATCCGGCCAGCTTAGTCCTGTCTTTGTGCACACTTTTGCCAGCTTGTTCCTGAGTTTCCCATTCCTCCATTCCGTTTACCTGAGCTTTGTGGTCTGTATGGTACATGAGACTTCTGGTTCATTCCTAGGGCCTCACACATGTAAGTCATCACCTGATTGGCAAACTGTGTCCCTCTGTCACTAGAAAGAACAGATGTCACTCCCCACCTTGGACACATTTCCCTAAGTAATCTTTGGGTCACTGTAATAGCATCATTCGGGATACATGGGAAGGCCTCCACATATCCACTGAACATGTCAACGAGGACAAGAACATACTGGTATTTACCCACTGGTGGCAGTGTTATGAAATCCATTTGGATCTCATACCAGGGCCCAAGAGGGGGGTGGTGGGCTGAACCAGTGGTGACCTTCACTGACTTCCCAATGTTATGAAGCTGACAGGTCTGACACTGCTGAACAAAGCATTTTTTCTCTCTCTCCCATTCCAGGGGTGAACCAGGTACTCCTTATATAGGTAGTGATGACATTGCTTCCAACATGTGGGGTGTTGTGTGCCAGACGAATCAGGTATTACTGGGCAAAAGCTGGTGGTACTGGATTCCCTTCCGGCAGTGAAACAGTCCTGATTCATCCTGGGTGCGCCCTATCCTTCTAAGTCCCACTAGATCTGCTGTCCCTAGGGTAGCCTGCAGTATGTGTAGCAATGTTGTTAGTACTGCGACAGGATCTTATACTGGCAAATCGGGGAGTATAAGAGCTGTGTCTTGTGTCCCCACAGGAGTGCTTTGGGCCGCCTGTTTATCTGTCTGTTCTGCCAAATGGTTACTTATTGCCTGCCAGGATGTTTGGGTCTGGTGTGCTTTACAGTGCATTATTGAAAGCTTGTGAGGTAGGAGCAAAGCATCTAATAGAGCAGCGACCTGGGAAGCATTCCTAAGTAAGGTTCCAGCCGATGTGAGATATCCCCTTTCCCGCCAGATGATGTCAAATCTAGGCACACTCCTAGTGCATACCTACTGTCAGTCAAGATATTAACCTGCTTTTCTGAAATCAGTCTGCAGGCTCTGGTGAGAGCCACAAGATCTGCTACTTGGGCAGAACAAAGAGGAGATATGTGCTCTGCTTCCAGGAAATTGAAGGTATGGTTTACTTCATCCCAGGACACAATGGCGTAACTGGATATGAGGGCCCCATCAGACATTCTCCGTTGGGCGGACCCATCCACAAATAGTGTATGGGCCCCAGGGATTGGAGTTGCGGACAGGTCAGGGCAGACGGTAACCTGCTGATGTACTACCTGGAGGAAGTCATGCTCCTCAAAGTACTCATCACATGCTGGCACTAGGGAGGTGATGTTGAAATCAGGAGCACTTTCTACTGTGATGTTGTTACTGTTGAAAAGGGACTTCTCATATCTCAGTTTGCGGGCTGGAGAACGATGCTCGGTTCTGCTATGTGTCAAGAGAGTATGCACTGAGTGGAGTACCCTAACAAGAAGCTCACTGTCCAGGACAATATTTTTCCTCTTTTGGAGCAGGGACACAGAGCTCGCAAAAGTACACAAACACGAGGGCAGGGCAGCAGCGACAGGCAGGGTCAAGTGGAGTACTATAGTAGGCCAGAGGATGGAGTGCAGCACAATGATCTTGAAGCAGTACCCCTGAAGCAATTTCTTTCCTTTCATGACAGTAAAATAAGAAGCATTTGTCGTAGTCGGCAGGCCCAATGCAGGTGCACTGTACAGGACTGCTTTTACTCGTTCAAAGGCTTCCTTCTTCTCAGAGGTTCAAGGCACGGGGTCTAGCTGGTCAGACAGGATGGCCTCCTGCAGTGGTCTTACTAAGATGGAATAATCACAGATCCACTGCCGGCAGTTTCCTACTATACGTAGGAAAGGGTGTAGGTCGCTCTGAGTCACTGGGGGAGGTAGGGCTAAGATCGTTTTCACTCTCTCCCGGTCCAGAGATCTGTCAGCCTTGCTGATGATATGCCCCAGGTACCTCCCCTCAGTTTTGCAGAGCGCCAGCTTCTCCTTTGATGCCTTGTGGCCCCAGCTACCCAGCTCAGTAAGTAGATGAACCGTGTCAAGAGTGCACAGTTCCTATGTCGTAGAGTAGATCAGCAGGTCATCAACGTAGATCAAAAACTCGCTGAGTCAGCAGAGAGATCTTGGTGGAGAATTTCAGAGAACACTGTAGGGCCATGGATATGCCCCATTGACATCCTTTCCCAGATCACCTGGATGCCCTTAAAGGAAAAGGCAAACAGATGCCAGGAGTCCGGAAGCAGAGGGGCACTGAAGAAGGCACTTCAAAGGTCGATGACACTGAAGTAGGAAGCAGTCACAGGGATGGCGGCTAAGAGTGTGGCAGGATTTGGGGAGATGGCTGTCAGGGGCTCCACTATTAGGTTAATGGGTCTGAGGTCCTGAACCAGACAATAGGTGTTAGAATTGGGCATCTGCACTGCCATGATGATGGTAAAACCGGGGACCATGCCACAGCCAGGATGTCCTGCCTTAACACGGCGTTAATGACAGGAAGCTGTCCCCTTTCAGTGTCTGGCTTCATAGAGTACTGTGGAATCCGGGGAAGGGAGAACCCGGGGTTCATCTGAACACGCAGGGGCTGAGCAGATTTGATCAGTCCAACTTCAGTGCTCTGGGTGGCCCACAGGGTATCTAGTACTGCTGCTATCTTCTCCTCATCCACCTCTATCACAACCATGACGGAGAAGGTAGGGCAGAGATTTCTGAATGCCTCTGTTTGGGCTCTGGTTTTGCAGATCTCCATGCAGAACTCATCAGGATTGTCTGGAATGTAGAGAGCACATTGACCCTTTTTGCAAAAGATCACTGCGCCCACCTTTCCCAGGAAATCCATCCCCAGCAGGTTTTCAGCCAGAGGATGCACTCAACATGAACGCCTGTGTGCCAGTCAGGGGACCCAGGTGAACCCTAGTGGGCAAAGTGACAGGCACCCTAGAAGGGATGCTATCTACTCCTACAGCTGTGACTGTCTAGCAAGATACTGGGGTATCTGGGAACCCCCCCTCACCTCAGTGTGTTAAAGGGTGCTCCTGTGCCTACCAGCATCCTGGCGTACGTGTTACCTACCTGGGCAGTTACGTAAGGGCCACTGGATGGGAAGGGGATGGTTAGGACAAGGAGTTGGGGTGCCATGGGTACTTTGTCTGAGTCCAGTTCCTGTCATGGTTGAGGGAACTGGAATGGACTCTGGCCTGGCTGCTGGGATCAGGGCTACAATGTGGTGCTAGAGGAGGCACCTTGGCTGTTCTGACTGTTGGCCTGGGGATGAGAGGAATTGGTCTGGGTTCCGGACTGGGGTTGTCCAGGCTGGTAATCTGGGCCAGAACCAGCATTCTGATCTGGGGGTCTAGGCTGAGCAGGGAGCTAAAAGGGACGAGGGGGCGTCTGGTGCAGGTAGTTGTGATTAGCCCTGAGCAGAGAGGGCTGCGGACTGATTCTGCTCATGTTGAATCTGCTGAGGACAGTTGTACTTCCAATGGCCCCATTCCTTACAATAGGCGCACTGGTCCTGATGCACAAGGAGGCCCAACTGGGATGGGTACCAGGCTGGGGGTGGATACTGGCCTGAGACAGGTTGAGGCATGTACTGGGGAATATGATAGCCCCCGTACTGGGGGCTCATAGGGGGCATCTTGGAGTGGTGAATATTGGGTCAACTGGTTTCGATGACCTCATTTTGGTAGTCATCTTTTTCAGAACCTGTTAATTTACTACGTATTATCAATCTCGTTGTCCATCCGATTTGGTGGAGTCATCCATTCCCAACCTCTTATCCCGGTTTATGTTCCTCCATGTGGGATAACATTTTCATATTGGTGGTGAAAGTAACGTGTGCAGCAAATAGACCAGTTGCAGACCAGTTGAAAAGTTTATCCCACATGGAGGAACATAAACTGGGATAATGTCAGTGCGTGTGACTGATGTGACAGTTCTTACCCTACTACTTCATCTGGCAGCCAGGTAGCCACCCACAGGTACAACAGGCAGCTCTCAGGGCTGGAACACCTTGTCTCTGGAATTGGTCCATAGATTGTGAAAGTGGGGAAAAGTTAGAATCCACATGGATAGAAATTGCTGTTGCTGAAGGCAGAAAATGGACACCTTGGCTGTAGGCTGCAGAACAGGGGTGAGGTTAGTCAGAGGAGGTGCAGATGTTAAAGTACTCTTGATGTGATCAGGGACCTAGGCCCAGTTCTGGATCCGAATCCCATACACCAGAAAACTGTGGAAGGGGAAGGCAGGCCAAAATAGAGAAGGCTGTGCGGGAGACCCCAGACAGAGCCACAGATTTGGGTCAGGGAATTAATAGACTCCAGTGAGGTGTGCATTGTGGATTCGAACTGGGCCCCCCCTCTGGAAATAACAGGCAGGCTATCCAGGAAAGCGAGCACACAAAAGACTGCACTAAAGTCTTTGCCGAAATCAGGAAACATATTTATTACAGACAGGGAAGTAGGTGCATTGCCAATAGAGTAGGTAAGGCACACTAGGCATGGATAATTGTCTGCACTGGCATGGGGCGCAAGGTGGGGCATTGATGAGAGGAATACTGACTAGGCCCACCCAGAAGAAGAGAGAGCCTGATGAGGACAACAGAGAGGGCGACAGACACAGGGTGGGGGGAAAAGACAGAGGGTGAGGGGCATAGAAGGTGAGGGGCAGAGACAGAGGGTGAGGGGCACAGGGAGGGAGAGATAGACAGAGGGGCAGAGGCCAGGGCAGGGCCAGAGGTGAGCAGGTTTGGGGAGCAGAGGGCACAGCGGAAAGGAAAGAGAGTAAGCCAGATTGGGAGAAGAGTACCTACTCTTGTAGCTCCCCTGCCCCCACCCACGCGTGCAGCACTCCAGCCAAGAAAAAGAGACCACGCCTTGGTTCTCTTTCCACTTATAAGGCTGTTGCTCCACCAATGCAGAGCCTGCCCACAGGGTCAAAGGAGGAAGTGGGTGGAGTATGACAGGGTGTGGATGACACATGTAGGCACAGGTCCCCCCTCACAGCTGTCACTTCCCACCTCTAGGGGGGCAGAAGAGTTTCTCAGGAGTAAAATGTTTCCCAAGGGACAGTAAAAGGGTGGAGATTCATGGGAGGGGTAGTTTGACACATATAGGAACATCCCCCCTCCTCCACAGCTGTCTCAGGAAGGGGATGAAGGAATTGAGAAGTAAGGGTCAGGGACATAGCAGGTGGGAAAACATCCAGGGACAACAGCAAAGGAAGGAGATGGAAGGGCTCCCCTCACCCACCTCTGTGGTGACCACAGCTGTTCTCATGAGTCCCAGGACGAAGGGGGGAATCAAAGGGAGTAGCAAGCATAACTGTTCCCAGGAGTGCTGGGTAAGGTGGCCTGATGGGCACAGCTGTCCAACTGACCAAAAAGGGGAGGAGGAGGTCACAGGATGGGGGCAGCTGGGTACACATGCAGGGACTGGGGAGGACTCCAGAGGGGAAGAGTTTCTCAGGAAGAGGAGATTCACTGGCTGTAAAACTGGCAGCAGTTAGCTGTGCCCGAGGTGGGAAGAAGTTACAAGATGAAATTTGCAGTGGGGGGAAATGAACAATCATGCAATACATTAAAATGCACCAAGTGATATACCAAATATTCAAAATACATTGAGGAACATATCAGAAACAGCATAGGTATCCACCTACATAGGTTTCCTGGAAACCTGCCGGTGAGTGTGTGTCTACCAGGGCCTCTAATCCAACTCCTTTTCCAGCTTAAAAGCCCCGCAAGGCCCGTGTGCAGCCCCATCAACCCCTTCCCCGATCGCTTCCCTTCCGTGTTTCCCTCCCCTAAGCCCGCCTTCCATCCCGCCCCGCTCCCTGATTGGTGCATCCCTCAGCAACATCCAGGTCTATCGACCGTAGCTGCACATTTCGGACCACTTTTCCTGGAAACCTGCCGGTGAATGTGTGTCTACCTGGGCCTCTAATCCAACTTCTTTTTCCAGCTCAAAAGCCCCGCAAGGCCCATGTGCAGCCCCATGAGCCCCTTCCCCGATCGCTTCCCTTCCGTGTTTCCCTCCCCTAAGCCCACCTTCCAGCCCGCCCCGCTCCCTGATTGGTGCATCCCTCAGCAGCATCCAGGTCTATCGACCGTAGCTGCACATTTCGGACCACTTTTCCTGGAAACCTGCCGGTGAGTGTGTGTCTACCTGGGCCTCTAATCCAACTTCTTTTTCCAGCTCAAAAGCCCTGCAAGGCCCGTGTGCAGCCCCATCAGCCCCTTCCCCGATCGCTTCCTTTTCGTGTTTCCCTCCCCTAAGCCCGCCTTCCAGCCCGCCCCGCTCCCTGATTGGTGCATCCCTCAGCAGCATCCAGGTCTATCGACCGTAGCTGCACATTTCGGACCACTTTTCCTGGAAACCTGCCGGTGAGTGTGTGTCTACCTGGGCCTCTAATCCAACTTCTTTTTCCAGCTCAAAAGCCCCGCAAGGCCCGTGTGCAGCCCCATCAGCCCCTTCCCCGATCGCTTCCCTTCCGTGTTTCCCTCCCCTAAGCCCGCCTTCCAGCCCGCCCCGCTCCCTGATTGGTGCATCCCTCAGCAGCATCCAGGTCTATCGACCGTAGCTGCACATTTCGGACCACTTTTCCTGGAAACCTGCCGGTGAGTGTGTGTCTACCTGGGCCTCTAATCCAACTTCTTTTTCCAGCTCAAAAGCCCTGCAAGGCCTGTGTGCAGCCCCATCAGCCCCTTCCCCGATCGCTTCCTTTTCGTGTTTCCCTCCCCTAAGCCCGCCTTCCAGCCCGCCCCGCTCCCTGATTGGTGCATCCCTCAGCAGCATCCAGGTCTATCGACCGTAGCTGCACATTTCGGACCACTTTTCCTGGAAACCTGCCGGTGAGTGTGTGTCTACCTGGGCCTCTAATCCAACTTCTTTTTCCAGCTCAAAAGCCCCGCAAGGCCCGTGTGCAGCCCCATCAGCCCCTTCCCCGATCGCTTCCCTTCCGTGTTTCCCTCCCCTAAGCCCGCCTTCCAGCCCACCCTGCTCCCTGATTGGTGCATCCCTCAGCAGCATCCAGGTCTATCGACCGTAGCTGCACATTTCGGACCACTTTTCCTGGAAACCTGCCGGTGAGTGTGTGTCTACCTGGGCCTCTAATCCAACTTCTTTTTCCAGCTCAAAAGCCTTGCAAGGCCCGTGTGCAGCCCCATCAGCCCCTTCCCCGATTGCTTCCCTTCTGTGTTTCCCTCCCCTAAGCCCGCCTTCCAGCCCGCTCCGCTGCCTGATTGGGCCCCATCTAGGTCATAACTGACTCTACCAGGGCAGCCCTTCTGCCCGTGCAGCCCTGCGGCTAAGGGCCCTAAGGCCAAGGGCGGCTCCAACAGAGGCGGCGCCAAGAAGTGTCAGCAGGTGTCCGCAGGGGAAGCAGTGGCCGGCTGTCAACCATCATCTACGGGGACCAGTAAGGTAGGAGTGGCCTGGATCAGGAGCAGAGCAACTACTTTTCCCCAGATTCCGAGCCACTTACCAAACCCAAAGCAAAGAAGCTGACTGCATGGTATGATATTTAGACTGCATTGATAGGCCTCTATCCCACTATACAGGTCTCTCAAATTTAGCAGGGGCTCAGTCTCCTAATTGCATTGTATGATATTTAGACTGCATTGATAGGCCTCTCTCCCACTATGCAGGTCTTTCAAATTTAGCAGGGGCTCAGTCTCCTAATTGCATTGTATGATATTTAGACTGCATTGATAGGCCTCTCTCCCACTATAGCAGGGGTTCTGTCCCATAATTGCATCGCATGAGGTTGAGGTTGCACTGATAGGCCTCTCTCCCACTATACAGGTCTTTCAAACTTAAAAGGGGTTCTGTCTCCTAATTGCATTGTATGATATTTAGACCGCATTGATAGGCCTCTCTCCCACTATACAGGCCTCTCAAATTTAGCAGGGGTTTGGTCTCCTAATTGCATTGTATGATATTTAGACTGCATTGATAGACCTCTCTCCCACTATAGCAGGGGTTCTGTCCCATAATTGCATCGCATGAGGTTGAGGTTGCACTGATCGGCCTCTCTCCCACTATACAGGTCTTTCAAACTTAGAAGGGGTTCTGTCTCCTAATTGCATTGTATGATATTTAGACCACATTGATAGGCCTCTCTCCCACTATACAGGTCTTTCAAACTTAGAAGGGGTTCTGTCTCCTAATTGCATTGTATGATATTTAGACCACATTGATAGGCCTCTCTCCCACTATACAGATCTCTCAAATTTAGCAGGGGTTCTGTCTCCTAATTGCATTGTATTATATTTAGACCGCATTGATGGGCCTCTCTCCCACTATACAGGTCTCTCAAATTTAGCAGGGGTTCTGTCTCCTAATTGCATTGTATGATATTTAGACCACATTGATAGGCCTCTCTCCCACTATACAGGTCTCTCAAATTTAGCAGGGGCTCAGTCTCCTAATTGCATTGTATGATATTTAGACCGCATTGATAGGCCTCTCTCCCACTATACAGGTCTCTCAAATTTAGCAGGGGCTCAGTCTCCTAATTGCATTGTATGATATTTAGACTGCATTGATAGGCCTCTACCCCACTATAGCAGGGGCTCTGTCTCCTAATTGCATTGTATGATGTGTAGGTTGCACTGATAGGCCTCTCTCCCAAATTTAGCAGGGGCTCTGTACCCAAACTGCTGTGTAGGATGTTTAGATTGCACTGATAGGACTCTCACCCACTATACAGGTCTCTCAAATAATCTAACTGGGCTTAGTTCAGTACCCTACCAATCCCACACCTGGACCGATCTCTGAACACTGGCCTGCGCCGCGGCTAGATACAAGTGTGAATGTTGGCATGATCACACCTGTATGGAGCCCTAATCATTGGCCTGCGCCGCGTCTAGATGGGAATGTGAGCGCCGACAAGTGCCACACTCCCCAGAACTGCAAGTGGTAGCATTGGTAAAGGTCAGATAACCCACTAACCAATAAGCTCAAACTCTGCATACTTATCTCACTCAAAAACTCACACAACCATCTCTCGCACAGCAAACCGCACGCACTTCACAACACTGCAACAACACATAAACCGGATCAACAGCACACGCGGACTGACTCCGATCCGATACCTGCACCAAAGCTCAGCACCCGGTGTATACTGAATTGAAGCTGCCAACAGCACACCACTCCTCTCACTATCCTACTCCCTTCTTCAACCTACTAACCCATCCCACCTTTATCGTTTGCAGATCCGCCTGAGCGCCTGGGACCAATTCCGTTGGTGACGGTGCGTGGTACAAATATCTTTACCATTTAACATTTAACATAGACTGCTATTTCCACATTTCCACACTTCTATCCGGCACCCATCAGCAACAAGGAGTCATTGAAATTGAAGATGTTTCACTGCACAAATGCTGTGTAACAAAACAAAACATAGTGAGCTGTAGACTGTTTGTTCAAATGTGGGTATTCATTTTTAATCAATGTGCAGACTTGAGTGTCCCAGGTGGTGGCATCCTATGCCCAGGACAAACCAGTCTAGACGGTGCACTACCCCACCAAAAGCACGGCTCTATATCTATGAGTGCTTTCTTAAAACACATTTCATTCTGCATCCAGCTTTCAACACACATGGCATCAGTACTTGCCACTACACAGACTACTTTGCAATGGCTCCCTACTCCTTTTTCTCCAAAGCTATATAATGGTCAGACTTCTAAGGTCCCACAGTTGTGTCAATGTCAGATCCTAATGTCCACACTGTGCAATTAATAAGGAACTCTTCAGCTTGATTGTTGTTGCAGAGATAACTAGTAACTCTTTCTCCAGTAAGGGGAGTGTACACACACCAACATAACGTCTTGGACCGAGCCAAATATGGGCTTTTGTATTTGATAGTCCTATGTGGGACTGGTAGGCATTCCAAATTCTTGCCAAAACACTACAAGAGTTTAGCTGTGTAAGACATGCATTGGCAAGCCAATCAGTACCACTGAACATCCTGCAGATCTTAGGTAGACCAATGAAAGCCCTCAATTATCTGGGGAGTTTGTGTTGCCTGATAAAAAGCCCAGCTAATTACCTGGTTTTCTGTGGGTTGTACTTGGCTGTTGCAAGGGGTTGATCCACACATGGGGCCTCATTACGACCCAGGCGGTAAGTTACCGCCTGGGTCGAACCTTTACCATCATGGCGTAAACTACGTTTACGCCATGGTGGTTGGCGGTCTTACCTCCCCATTCCGAGGTTGGCGGGGCGGTAAGTCCCCATTAACCCATTTACCCTTCCCCATTCCCATTTTTGCCCCATAGGGCATAATGGGAGTGGGGAAGGCGTTAATTACGCCACCGTAAATTACGGTGGCGTAATTAACAACAAGGTCCCTTAGCGCCATGGATTTTAACACCTGCTAAAAGCAGGTGTTAAATCCTCCATGGCGCTAAGGGACCTCGGAATGAGGCGGTAAGGGTCGGCGCTGTTTACGCCGCCTTAAACCCCTTACCGCCTGGGTCCTAATGATGCCCCATGGAGAGAACAAGGCAAATTCCCTTTTTTGTGACATTGGGCCTCATTCCGAGTCGGGCGGTAAGGGTTAACGGCCACCGGTAACGAGACCGGTGCCGTTAAACCCTTACCGCCCTATTCCGAGTTCCCTTTGCGGGTTGGAACTTAACACCTGCTTTTTGCAGGCGTTAAAAAACCAACCCGCAAAGGGACCTTGGAGCTAATTACGGCACCGTAATTTACGGTGCCGTAATTAGCAACTTCCCCATTCCCATTGAGCCCTATGGGGCAAAAATGGGAATGGGGAAGGGCCCATGGTGAATGGGGAATTACTGACCCCGCCAACCTTGGAATGGGGCGGTACTTCCGCCATTCACCATGGTGGAGTCGGAATGATAACGGCGTCAACCAAGGCGCTAATAGCGCCTTGGTTAACGCCAGGGTCGGAATGAGGCCCATTGTGTTGCATGCTATGCTAGTTTGGGGAATTCCTTTGTTTTAATTGTCTGCCTTCCAATCCATAAAAGGAAAACAAGAACACGTGCATTCTTTGTGAAGCCCCATTTTAAGCTCCATTTGCAGTAACAATTTCTTTTTTATCTTTTTCATTACATCGTCCCAAAAATACAAAAAGAGAACCCCTTTTATTTGAAACGATTTGTGAAAACATTTCGTTTATTATTCACCAACCCTACAAGTGTTCTACAACAAGTGGATCTTTTTGAGAGCAACTCACCTTCAGGGGAAGAGGGCAGTAAAATGCAGGTGGTGTAAGAGGAGGTGGCAGAGAAGGAAGGGCAGCAGGAGGTTGAAAACGCTGTGGCGGAACCTGACAGTCAGTCGGAAGTGGAACATAAAGAGGCAATGGAGTGGCAGAAGGAGAAAGTGAATGCAAGGTAGTGTCAAGGGTAGAAGGGGCATCGAGAGGGAAAACAGGAGGCAGATGCAGGACAGCAGGAGGAAGTGGTTATAGGACATGGCAAATGGGGGCCGGATGAGGACAGGGTGCCGGCACAGGAAGCAGGGGGAGAGGGAGACCCAGCTGTTACAGGGTGTTCACATCCTATGAATGGGGCAATGCAGACCAGAGGAGGGGACAAATAAAAGGGCAATAAAAGGGCAGTGCTCAAACGCGTTCTAGACTGGTCCCCACTTGGGTGTAGCAGTCCAACCCCTTTCCTGTGGAGAAGGTTCAGGCAGAGACATGTGCCACTGTGTACACGCTCTGGAATAAAGAAGTCTGAAAAGAAGATGAGTTGGCATTAGGTATTGGGAAGAACTGTGATGTGTGAACACATTTTACGGGAGCATACATAGAGGTTTAATATGTATGTGCCATCCACCACCATTGTAATCTCCTTGAGTGGTGTGGACAAAGCACCTACCAGCTTTTCTCATGATGCAGGTCTTTCCCAAACATGATATAAAGCACTTCGGAATGAAAAGGTTAGCACTAGACCAACGATGCAACCTGTGTTGCCTCAGTTGACATGCCACACCCCATGTTGGGTATGGGTTGGCTGTGCCTGCATACGGAAGCAGAGACATTAATAATCCATTTAAGCATGTAGGCACACATTGCCTTTATTGTGGGGTGGTGGACAGCTGGATGGTGGGTGTAGCAGATCTGTTAGGCTCTGGAGGCTCACCTGAGTGCCCATCACACTAACATCCCAATAAAATGGGAAATGTTGAAAAGACTCACAAGCGTTCTATACCTTAATATGGACTAGTCTTCTCCCCCACCTACCTGCACCCATCGCTCATTATTCTTGTAATGGAACACTGCTATATAGCACCCTTCTTAATCTTTTCAGCCCTCACCCACTATGTGCCCCCTATTGCTTCTGCTGCTTCTCTTTTTCCCCCTGCCTCTACATTTTAAATCCTTACCCCCTGACCTCAAAAACACCAACAAAATGTGTGAATTGAATTCCGTCTTCCAACTCCATCTCCTGTACTTGGGAGTGGATCCTGCACTTTCTCAGCACATTCTTGCACCCCTTGATCACCTCTCGTCGATCCCCATTGTCTATATGTGTGCTGACAACTCTGTGTTAATAGTCCTATTTTGCCTCCTTTTCGTCTGTTCTCTGACACCATTTCTGATCCTACCCTTCACCCACCATCACCAGTGAGGCTGTGATAAACATATATTGGTCTTTTCCATGTAGCTTGGAGGAACCTGATATTTTGGATCCAGATGTTTAGATATATTGGTTTGTCTCAGGTAAAAGGGAGAATTTGAAAATGTTTCTTGTAGGTGGCTCTCAAGTAGAAGGGCGGACCTGAAAAATGTGTATTGGCTATCTCTATGGTAGTGAGAGAAACTGATACAATTCTCATGTTGATGGGTCTCAGGTAGATGGCGAACCCCAAAAATTCTAAAGAAAGTGTCTGTCAATTAACTGAGAGAGCATGACAAAATATAATGTAGGTGACTCTCATGTAGAGGGATGGAACTGAGAAATTCTCATGTAGGCAGCTCTCCGGTAGCATAATGAGCCTGACCAATGTGCAGGTTGGTAGCTCACATGTGCGGGTAGAGCCCAACATATTCTCATATTGAATCTTTAATGTAGCTGCGAAAACCCAACGCATTCCCATCTAGCAAGCTCACAGGTAGTGGCCGGAAGATGGAAAAGTCTCATATCGGCAGCACAAAGGTAAAAGGGAGAAGCCAAACTATTGTAAGGTTGGTTGGTGGATCTCATGGCAGTGGGGAAACCCCCAGAAAATGCTCACATTGGACGCTCTCATCCCTGTTGAAAGGAAGCTATCACATCCACTGCAGAGTTTTGAAAATACAAGAAGCAGGGGGTAGGACATAGGAGCAAGAGTATTAGCTTAAATGCTAATGGAATCTATTGATGATATAAAAATCACAACTCACCTTACCCTCATCGTCCGTCAATCACTAGAGGTCACTATGTTCCCTGCTGGCCTGACCCGCTCCCCATAAACCCCATCACCACACCACCTCCCACACACAATACAAACCCCCAAACACATGCACCGCCTGTTTAAGGGAACTTTCAGTGCAGTGCACTGAAAGTGCAAGATTCAACTTCTTCCAGCACTTTTATTTTAAAACAAACCATTCCGAAACTGACATAATTTAAAAAAAGAAGAGGAGCCCCTCTCCTAACCGCTCCTGCCCACTTTGACCACTGCTAGAGGTACTTGTTTCACAACTACAAGCCCCACTAAACAATCGCTTTCCAATTTTTGGACACCAAGTAGTCATCATTGGAGTAAAGAGATTGGAAATGGCTTTTTGTCATGCCACAGTCTTCCACAGTGTTGGACTGCTCAGAAAGACCACTTACTGCACTAGTACTACAGTGGATCATCAACACTACTCGTGAAATGCTACAAGTAGATAAGCATCCATCATCTGAGCTGCAGAAGGTCAGCTGCATATTCGTCTGAACCCATCTACACTGAGGAATCCCAAGTGCCTGAGGACTGTTTCCGATAGGCTCCCTGTGTCCTGCCTATCTTTATGAGTAGTGTTCACAGAAGATGGGCTAGCAAGTGTAAAGCAATGTGCTGACTGACGATGAAGAATACAAGTTGATGACATGTGTGGTTATGTTGTTATGTTACATGTATTTGTAAAGCCCAAACCATCACCAGCCATGACATGATGGCGCTAAAGAGGCACAGAAGGGATTTAGGCAGAGAACAAAAAAGATTGTAACCACCTGCTGACCAAAAAAGAGTGGCCTCCGATGCGGGCGTGCTTGAAGACAGAAAATAGAGGAGGAGTCCCAACGGCCAGTCTGGCCGCAGTGTTTTGTAAAATGTGAAGACGTTGAAGAAGATAGGCCGGTTAGGCAAGATAGTGGGAGTTACAATAGTCCAAAGAGCCTGAGAAGAGACAACTAAAGGACGAAGTTGAGATGGAAGATAGGGGAGGGCATTGTGTAGAATGCAAAGGTTAAGCTAAACCGATTGACAGACTGCGATCACCAGGGCCAGCACAGACAGGGATGCTGATAATATAATGCCTAGGTCTTTCTCTACAGCCAGCTCCTTGCGCCAAAATGCAGTAGACCACAGCGAGGGGTCAGGTGGAGCAACCACCACCAGGACCTCCACCTTTTCGCCATTAAGACAGAGTCAATGCTTCTCATCCAAGCATGAATAGCAGAGAGACAGGAGTGACAGCACTGAGCGGTGGAGGGAAGAGCCAGATCAAGGTGAACCAAGATTTGCGTGTCACCAGCATACATGTAGCACCAAAACCTAAAAAAAAGTGAATACGTTTAACAAGAATAGGGTATAGCGCAAAACCGTGAGGTACACCACAAGTGAGGGGCAAAGGAGGTGAGGTGAAAGTGGGGAGGGAGAGAGATTGGGGATGGATCGAGAGAAAAGAAAGAAACCAGTCCAGGACCCGGCCTGAGACACCCGCTGCAACAAGCCTGTTGGTCAGGGTGGTATGATCAATGTTCTGAAATGCGGCAGAGAGGTCTTACAGAATCAGAGCACCAATGCCCTGGTCTACAATTTGGATCAGGTCATCAATCGCAGACACAAGAACAGATTCTGTGCCCCAGCCAGGCCTAAACCCAGACTGGAAAGGGTCAAAAGTACATGGATTCTCCAAAAAAGAGTGCAGTTGAGGGGTGACCAGAGCTTCAAGTAGCTTCATGGGGAAGGAAATCAGGGATATGGGATGGAAATTAGATTTGTGTGAGGGGTCCAGGTGTGGGAGTTTTGAGGACAGGGGTTGTGGCATTGTCTTCTTCTCTCTTGTCTTCATGCAATTTCATGACTACCTGCTGCATCCGCACATCTTTGTCTACCTGAACTGTGTGTCTATCTACTCTGCTGTCAGAGTCCTCTTGCAGTGCTGGCCAAGAAATTAGGATTGGAGATATTTGGTATTATATTTCATTGAGGATTAGCATGGACATGCACACAGGGCTAAGACGAGCTAATCCTATACTGCCATGCTCTAGTCACTTCAAGGGCCCTTATCTTGTTGGGCAGGTTAAGTTCTAGCATGGACACCGGTTACAGTACCTTACCGAGTAATGCACTGTAGCAGCCTAAATTCTGAGTGGCCTCCGCAAAAGGCTGCAGCCCACAAAAAACATCGAATTGCAGCTGCTATAGTGTTGCCATAAAGACTGCCTCAGCTAAAGCTCAGATGTGATTTTTGCAATAAACAGATCAAAATGTGCACTTAACAAGTAGAATGTCAGTGATCGACAGTTGCTGTCTGCAAGGGATTCTGGGCAACTTGCGGCACACCTGAAATTGGTGCATCAAACTTCTTCTTACACTGTAGCCCTAGCTGAAGGATGAAATAATCTACTGGGCCAACGGAAATGTGTTGCCACAAGGTGCAGGACATGGGCAAAGCAAGGACAATGCCGAATATTGCTAATTCACAGGGCAGCAACTGTATTCGGACTATTCCCCTAGCGTGCACAAAGTGTTCTGGTGTACTTTCAGATTACTGAGGGATATGGATGGCAGATTGGGAAGGTAGCTCACTGTTCATTCACATCCATGTAGTACATGCTCTATCCACATGACCATGGTGAGTAGCCTTCCTTTCGATGGTCCACAGCATCATCACTCAACCCCACAATTATGTTCTCCCATACATCCCAACCACTTTTTCACGGGCCATTATCCAAGATTGTGCTGTGCTTGGATACCAGAGGAGATAGAAGCATACACAGTGTGGGAGAGGACGCATTCAGCACTCACCATCACTACACATCAAAGAATATTGTCTCTCTCAAAACTTTATTAAGACGGAAATCAGTGAAGGCGGGACAAGGTTTGGGCAGCCATCTTATTTTTCACTATCTGAACTTCACACGAGTGAAATCAAGCGTTCGCTGATGCTGATGCAAGGTTTGCACGCATTGGCTAGAACTCATTGTCCTGCTGCTTCCTGTCTCCAGGGCCCGTATCCTGGTAATCACTCCTTGCCTTTCTTCTTTGTTTTCACACACACACACAAATATTACTTTTTGTATGATTCATTGACATTCCAATCAAAGCGAAATCTTCAGAAACCCCAAGGAAAAGTCGAAAGCATTTATCAAAGCAGATCACTGAAGAAACTGCGGGCGGAAGGAAAGCGCGCCATAACTTTTGTGTCAGGCTCAGCAGTTCTCGCTGTACACAGGCTTCCTGAAGCGTAGACACGATGCAGCCACCCTTGCAGGCGAGTGGGAGCGCGGAACGTTCATATATTACTCGCATTTCCTCAGGGTGATGCCCATTGCGTGAGCTTTTTACTTTCGACAAACATCATCGGTCATGATACAATGCTACCCTTTTTAATAGATTGTATTGAATTATAACATTTATATTGCAGAACTCCGCTGTGTCACAGGAGCGAGACAAATCGCGCCTTGCTTCCTGCTGTGCAGAGGCTGCAAGGGAAACTTAATGTGAGATATTTTACAACAGTAAAATAACACAAGTGCCTTTCATTTACCACGACTAAGGTAACTGCCTGACCCGGAATGATTGGGGGTTTAGTAAGAATTTCTCTGCTTTTACACATGTTGAGTAAATGTTTTTTTTTTCAGTTGTACATGTTTAACTAATTCCAAGTCAAACATAGGCAATACAAATCATCAATACAGGCCACACTTCATTGCACTTTGTCACATGACACTAGCTTCAATCAAACACATCCCTTTTAAATCTGTGATCTATGATGGCAAAAATGCTTTCTTGCTTGCGCCCACCGGCTCTCTCTAAAATCTGCAAGGAGCTGGCCAACCCTCCTGCACCCACCCCCCCCCTCTCGCCACCCAGGCTCTTTGCATGCCCTTGCCTCTCACTTTCATTCCAAAACCCAAGACATCTTGTCCACCCTCTCCTCCACCTCCCCTCCTCTCCCAACTCCCTCCCGGCTTGCTTTCCTCTTTTTCTCCCCAGATGAGGTTGCTAGACAAGTCCGATCTATGAAAGGCTCATCAGCGCCTCAATGCCCCTGGGCTGCTTGCACGCTATATAAATGTAAATAAATAAATAAAACAGGTCCGCCCCTGTTCCTCTAAAACCATTAAGGACCACATCGATACCCTCGCTCTGGCCCTTGCCGATTTCTGCAATCACTCTTTTGCCTCTGAATCTTTCCCTTCCCCCCTGAAGCACTCTCTTGAGCATCCCCTCCTCAAGAAACCCACAGGTGATCCCTCTTGTCTGGCTAACTACTGCCCAATTTCCATTACTAACTTTTTGGGGAAGCTCCTGGAAAAGCTGGCCATCTCCCAGCTTAACCTTCGTTCTGACTCTGTTGGCTCTCCCCATGACCACCAATCTGGAGTCAGAGCCGCCAGAAGCACGGAAACTGCTCTCCTGAACATCTGTGAAGTCCACAAACCCAGTAGTAATCCATGTCCGCTGTCGTACCTTTCATCATATCAGAGATCACAAGAGTGTGTTTGCACTGTATGTTTGCGCCACCAGGAACTGTTCCTTCATTGAGTCTATGGCTCTATGTACTTGAACTGGCTTCTTCATTGTTGCAATCCACATCAACCTTGTGATGTGTTGGGACCATATTTGCTCACACATAGTCTCTATTTGGGATTTTTCTTCTCCACTGTACTCGATGAGTTCATCTGCCAGACACATCACTGTGGTGCCCTACGATTGTTCATTGTCATTTGAGTAACCTCCCAAGGAAAAATATGGTACTTGTAGGCACTGGCGGTATTTTGTGCTGCCATTCCATAATGCTGGGTCTAGATCAATGCTCCTCAACTGCACCCAACTGCATGCTGTGAGCCTAGAATGTGCCCTTTTTGCCCTATAGTGCAAGATGTACCAGGCATTGTGAGTCTGTAATTGGGACTGGATATGGAACTAAAACCTTAGGAGTCCCTGATGTGTGCGGGATAAGTGCACACAAGTAACAGTTTTCATTGATTATATTCCTTCCTGCAATGCGCATATCAGAGTACCAACTATTCAATGTTTCTAAATGCTGAATGTCAGAAATAATGTCAAAGCCCAACCTCTTAAATAAATAATGCGTCATTCACATTTCCTGTTTCATTCATCTAAGAAAACTTGTAGGGGTGCCCGGCAAAAAGTGAGCCATTTTGTGTTTCCTTTTTTATAGACATTAATTTTAGCATTTTCTCCCCAACTTTCCATCCCCCCTTTTATATGGCCACCCCATATAACAGATATCCTTTCATCCACTTCAACAACAATGACCAGTGTTACACAAAACAACATAGTACTTTGTATAATACAAAGTTCCTAGAACAAATAACGTTTTTTTTAATCTTATCCCTACATAACAAAGAGGTCGGGTAGCCATCTTTGCATATTCCTGGAGAGGAGAAAAAAGGTTATCAAGAAAGAGAAAGAGAGAGAGAGAGGGAGAGAGAAAGAGAGGGAGAGAAAGAAAGAGAGGGAGAGCGGTAGAGACAAAGAGAGGGAGAGAAAGAGAGAGAGTGAGCAGGAGAGAGAAAGAGAGAGAAAGAAGGAGAGAAAAAGAAAGAGAAAGAGAAAGAGAAAGAAAGAGAGGGATGAGAAGTAGGAGAGGGAGGAGAGGGTGGAGAAGGGAGAGAAAGGAGTCAGGGGAGAGAAGGGAGCAAATGGAGAGGGGACGGGAGAGACAGAGGGAGGGAGAGTACCCCTTTTTCCACCAGGGCCAATAAGGTTCTGGACCTTCACAAAATTAAAAAGAGGAGTACAGAACATCACCTCATATGGACCTTTAAACCTTGTGTTGATCAGTTCCCCAGATAATATTGGTCCAGTTGTGATATGGACAATAGTGTGTATGGAACTGCGGTCTCACTTTCTCCACGGGTGGTCACTATTTCTTCAACCCTTTACCGTGCCCATTACCACCCCTGTGTTCCTCCGTCACGTCCCCAGGTCAATTATTTATGACCCATCAACATATAGTATATCTCCTTCCATAAATGCATGAGCCGTTCATCAGAGTGGGAAAATAAATAAAACTCCTGTATATAATCTGGAGTTGCTAAAACAGTGGCCGTGCAAATAGCTTAAGTCACCATATTGTATAGTCATTTTGTCAGTCCATTCAACTGTACTTTTAAGTCCTCTGTCCTTCCCTGAGACTTTGTAACAGTGGCCTTGTATAGACTACATAGTCTAGGATCCATACCCCACAATAATAACATGAGCTCAAAAAACCGAAAGTGTGCTTTTGTAAATTTGGGGGAAATCCGTCCAATAGTTTTTTAGAAAATTACCAAAAGTAGGTCCCAAAGTATTAGTGATATCTGGGTTCGGTCCGTAGACCCATTTACATGTTCGGTCTGGGACAAGACTCTGATTGGTCTAGGGGGTGATGTGATGTCTGCAGACATTGGACGCGCTCACTGATTGGATGGTGTCGGGGGGAAATTCTGCCGGGGTCGGCCGGGCCGTCCGTAGACCTCCGGGCAGGGAGGCCCCAACTCCTCCCGTATATCCCAAAAGAGATAGAGTATGAGACACACGCAAGAAGCAAGGTGACTCTGCTGTTTATTAGACAAAACGGCAGGGATGGGTCAAGGATCGTACGCGTCCGTCCTGACACACACACAATCGTGGGGCTCGCAGGCCCTTTTTACCTTAGTATAACGCGCTACTTGCGTCACCTTAGAAAGTTTAGCAAAAAACCTATTTCCACTCTGGATTGGTTACTCGAGTGGTAGAGTTAGTATAACATACATATAGAGAATGGTGTTAGTGGTTGAGGGTTAGTCAGGTGATATACTTGGGCTGTCCCTTCAATTTGATACATGAAAATTGTTACATGAAGACCTCTGAGGATTGGTCAATGTTAATGACGTCAGTGATAAGAGCCCCATATTCTGATTGGTCCGCTCGCGAGCCTCCCAGTCTGGCACTATCGCTGTTCCCAGCTCGCGGTGCACCTGTCATTTGCAACAATGTTTTACTATGGGTAGGTGTAAACAATGTGAGGATTTATTCATATGTTGGGAGGTCGACTACTCCCACTGCTGCAGATGTCCAATGAGTCTTTTAATTGTATCTGCCTGTGTCTTGAAACATGGGATTCAGGCGTCTCCTTCCTCCTGGGCTTGGCATCCTGTCAGGTTTGGCTTTGTCACGTGAGGTGGGACCGTGTTTGAGGCAGAATTCAGCACAATTAATATTGTTTTTCCCACTGTGTGTCTGGTTTATCTTGCAGGTGCGAACTTGGCGTCCGCTTGCGGCGTGCAAAATTGCAACATCGTGCCCTTGGCTGTGTGCTTTCGCCGGGCTCATTCTGCAGGGTCAGCAACCGAGCTCTTGCTCATTAAATGTTCATGGAAGCTTTTGCTTGCGGCCTACTTGGGCGTGGTGCATAGGTGGAACCGTTTGATGCAGAGCGCTTTAGGTTACGGTATCATATTGCTCTATCCCCAGTATCGTGTCTCCGTTATATTCTTCATTATAGTTCATGGTTCTTAGAAGAAGCGTGAGCAAGCCTTTTTAGATAAGTTCATTATGCGTCTTGCGTTTCTGCATTTTGAGAGCCTATGTGAAAAATAATAAAGATGCACGTCCGTGGGTATGTCTGTCGCCTATGTCATAGCACTGAGTATTTTCTTCGTGTGGATTGGTGTGGGAGTGTCCAGTGTGCATGTTTGCACAGGTGTGCTGACCGTTGGCTAGGTCGTCATGGCATCTCTAACGACGTGTAGGTTTAGTCAAGTTGATCCATGCCGCAGGTGTCGGCATGGGCAGGGCGGGCTGCTGGGCAGGTAGATGGGCACATCCGTATGTTACTGTACCAGGGTATTTGGTCATCTGGTAGATGGGCAAACTCCTCTCGTGGCGGGTGTCTAGGCCGTGATCCTCTAGGGCCAAGCGCGAGAGGGGAAGGGCGGGAGCCTGTTCTTCCATTCTCCCACTTCAGTCCCCCCTCTGGTTGACTTGTCGACCACAAACATATCCTTTTCTTTATCTCCTCTCACTCTCCATATTTTAGTTATTCCTCCCAAATGTCCATAGTGGTTAACATGGTCTTCAAATGACCAATACATATATGCACAGGTTCCTCCAGGAGTGCAGTATACCCATTTCCCTATGTAGCTCCTTGGGTTTCTTGGGTTTTCGAGCTTCACAGATGGTGGGTCCAGGTGGTTGGTGATGATCTGGTTGCGCAACTTCTCTCTCTCTTTAATGATTGTGCCTGTGTGTTGGCCGTCATCTGTTGGTATCAAGAGGTGTATACCAACCATTTTGATCATCTCGTCTGTGGTGCGTGCCTTCCGGGCCTTCCAAAATCTTATTATGATCAGTGTAGCTCCAGCCAAAATAGTACATCCAACTATAATCTTCAGTCCATCTGACAGCCAAGATGGCATCCATGACCATAATATTGAAAACCAGCTCTCATCCTTTTTCACACCTTTACTTTCATCCATCATTTTTGAGTGCATCTGGGCCAATTGTAAAACTGCTTCTGTCAGTGTACCATTGTCAGCATCGTTAGCAGGGAGGAATGTGCAGCATGATTGTCCTATCTTAGCGCAAACTCCTCCTCCCAGTGCTGTGAGGAGGTCCAGTACATATCTGTTCTGAAGTGCTACCATCCTCACAGCTCGCAGTTCCTCTTTTATTGCGTTGAATCCATTTACCGTAGAATTAATAGTCATCATTAGTTCACATCGAGTTATCTGGAGCCATTTTGCGTTTGCGTAAGCCTGTAGTCCTGGATGTATTATTGAGGAGAAGAACATTGCTGCTCTGCTGAATAGTCTGTGGTCTGGTGGAATTGAAGTGAGTGCTGTTTCCGACCTTCCTCATAGGTAATTTCCTGTCAGAGGTTCTCCTTGTCTTTTCTTTCTATTCAGGACAGTATTATTGCCGTTGGTTTTGCTCTCTGGCCCCTTCTGAGGTTGTACAGATCTCTTCTTCCTCTTGTTCCCTTCATCCATTTTGGGGAAGTTCGCCAGATTGGCATGTTTCTGGGGTACCACTAGTGATGGTACATTAACGTGCACCATTGTGCATATACCATTCCACAGAGGGGGCCGTGTGTGGTATGCTTTTTCTCCACAGGCCCAGTAATGGTCCATTACTACTTCTGTTCCTGCTCCCCCCTCAGGTAACTCCATCACGCTTGCACAGTTGGTGTTGTATCCTACATCCACCTTCCCTTTATGTTGGTAGCATACCTTAGGCGCAATTAGCGGCAGTATTGTTATTGGGTCTTCATCCTTCTCCATCCACGTGAGCATGGGTACGTACTTGACCCAAGTCATCCAACATCTATGGTTGTGTCCATCAATAGTTGAAATATTTTCTCTTGTTACCATGTTGCTGCCAACCACTCCTATGTCCCATTTGTTGTTCATGTACACCTTCCCTGTTATTATCACCAGTGGTCTTTCCCAACATCCGTTTTTACCAGGGACTTCAGTGGCGTACCAATCACATGGTAGGTACTGTAGTGTTACTTTCTTATTTTCTCCTTTTTCAGGACCACTTGTTATGTATCTGAATCCTTCAGCATGTAAACTGCTCTTGTGGTAACTCACATAAGTCTTGAGGAAGTTGTTTTCATATGGATATGTATCTCGTGTTTTCCACACCAGTTGCACCACTGTCCCTTGAAATCTTCCTTTCGTCTGGAACAGTGCCAGGTATATTATACATCGTGCTATTTTTTCATCTATCTCCGTGGCAACAAATGTTCGAGAAGCGCTCATGGCGTATGGGATTAATGAGCAAACGTAGCAGCTGTCTTCTGTTGTCTGCTTACCTATGTGGGTCATGTGTTGGTACCATATGTTGTTTGAGATGTGTGCTGAATCTTGTATGTAGTTGTCAATACCTTTATTATCTGAGTATGTGCTGCGTTTAACTCTATTTTCCTTGTGTGGGATTTTACTAGTACCACCTGACGTAACACCTGTTGCAGCTAGGGGTGGGAGTGTATTAGGTTTGGGTACAGCAATAATATTGATAGCATAGCTGTACTGCCATACAGAGGCAGCCAAGAACCCGGTGGTCATTAAAATCCCTATCAATTTTATTACAGATGCTAATTTCACCGGCATTTTGCTCTTACCTTGCTGCAGTCCGGCAGCTTATTCTTGCGACGTTACAGTTGCCCGCCTGAAAATTCTTAATATGCTTGTTATTAGTGTTAGTTGTCGTTTTTAAGCTCTCCCTGTCAAGTAGTCATTCAGTGCCCAGGCGAAGAGCTGTTCCCACGCCAATCTAAGCGATCTATCTTTTAGGGCAGGCAAGTATGGTTGGAGGTGGGGCATTGAATGTTCTATGGCCAAGAGGAATGCTGTGTAGTAGACACGTACCCTCCTTCTTTTCAGGTACGTTGGCCTTTTTATTTCATATACAAATTGGTGTGACAATTCTTCCGGGTAATTATCGTCTGAGGGTACCATCTACTCTTGGGTAGTGAATTTGTTAGTTATCTACTTTCTTAGTAGTACAATAATACGCTGTACCTGCATGTGCGAGAGAAAAGAAAGAGAACATTCAGGTGTTTACATGTGTATATGTGCAAGACAATGTCCTTCAGTTCAGTTATTACTGCAGTGGGTAGGGGGTCAATGGGCAGAGGGTTTGAGGCTCAACTGGCGGAAGTCTCTTTACTCTTTAATCGTGTAACTATGGGGTGGGCGGTATGGGGATCACCCCTTTCTTTTCTAGTAGTTGTCTCTGGGGAATCTGAGGGGTGGCAGGGTATGGGGACACTTAGGCCGTTAGTTGTGGTAGAAGTCTCTTCCTCCGTTGGTGACGCTGTTGTTGTTCTTCCAGTGGCCCTGTCGGTGGCGCTGGGGCGGGTCTGGAGTTTGTAGATCTTTACGTCGTGTAGGTGGTTCCAGGCACGTTTGTCCTGTAGCTTTACTGCTCTCGTTGATACCTCCTCTACCAGATGGGGGCCAGTGAAGCGTGGGCTGTTCCACTTTCTGTTGAAATTGCGAAGTAGTACGTGGTCAACTTTAGCAACTTTGCACAGTCTTTCCTTTTCCAATTCTTTATCCGCGTC
The DNA here is from genome assembly GCF_040938575.1 of Ambystoma mexicanum. NCBI lineage: Eukaryota > Metazoa > Chordata > Amphibia > Caudata > Ambystomatidae > Ambystoma > Ambystoma mexicanum. The sequence continues at coordinate 833,518,687 of NC_090924.1, read as the reverse complement.
TTCTTGTTGATCGCTGTTAGACCCGCCCCGCGTGCGCTCGAGCTGTTGAGACACAAACACTACACTAGTAATCAAAGAAGACACATATTGGTACATTTCATCACCAAGGACATTTGCAGTACTCTCGTGGTCGGTAAATGCTCTTGATGTTGGCGTTAGGGGAAGGCGCATTTGACGTCCGGTAACTACCTTGTGAGGGGTGAGGTGGTGGTCGGAACCTGGTCTATTCCTTAGCTCAAATAGGGCTTGTGGAAGGCAATACAACCAACTCTTCTTTGTTGTTTGCTGTATTTTTGCAATTGCCTCCTTTAATAGGCCATTCAGGCGTTCACATACACCGTTGGCCTGTGGGTGGTATGCACATGCAAATTTATGCTTGATGTTCAGTAAGGATGTGATGTGCTGGAACATTTCGTTTGCGGAATGTGGGCCATTATCTGACCGTAGTACCTCGCACACTCCCCACCTGGGGAAGACCTCCCTCACTAGGAATTTAGCTGCTCTGAATGCATCTGGGTGTGAACAGGGCCCTGCTTCAATCCACCTCGAGAATGGGCATACTACTACAATCATATACCTATTTCCTTGACATACGTTGATCATATCAACATAGTCAATATGGAGATGTCGGAAGGGTCCCTCTGGCCGGGGTATAGTACCTCTTATCACCTTCAGAGTGTGACCGGCCGTAAACTGTTGACATGTGAGACAATTGCTGATAAAATTTGACACATGAGAATTTAACTCGGGCCGAACCAGTCTTCCCTAATTCGTGCTGCAATTACTTCCTTGCCTGTGTGGGCTGGGTGGTGTAGTTGGCTCAGGGCGGTGTTCAATAGTGCCAGTGGTATTACAATCTTTCCAGTGTCACCCTGGCGCCATAGTGCGTCAGTTGGTGACATTGTGCATCCTCTTTTTACCCATATTTCTTTTTCTGCCATTGGTGCAGCCGCTTGTAGCTCCATTATCTGTGTGGCTGGGAAATGGGTGTACCCTTCTCTTATCAACATCTCCTTAGCCATTCCCCTCCCTCTCCCTCTCTTTGACTCTGGGGGTTCCATATCTCACCAAAATATGCAGCATACTTCGCATGTGCGTCTGCTGCTGCATTCCCTTTTGAAATGTGGTCTTCACCATTGGTGTGTGCGGTGCATTTGATCAAAGCTAATTCTTGGGGGTCATTTATTGCTTCAATTAGTTCAGCCAATAGGAGTGCATGTTGCACTGGAGTGCCATCAGCTCTCCTAAACCCTCTTATTCTCCATTTCGACAGCCCTGAGTGGACAGTGGACGTAACATATGCGCTGTCGGAATATATGGTCACTCGTTTGTCAAAGCTTTCCTTCAACGCCAAGATTAGTGCAATTAATTCTGCTGCTTGAGCGGAATAATGCTGTGGTAGTTGTACACATTTCATTGCCACACACACCGGTACCTCCATCATTTTTACCACTGCTGCCCCAGTCCTCCTTATACCATCCCTTTGGTCGATAGATGATGACCCATCAATGAACAGGAGCTCACCTCCCTCTAGTGCGTTCTCTTCAATCTTTCTAGTACATGAGTACATTTCAGTGATTTGCGTACAATCGTGTGCATAATCTCCTTCCTCAATTACTTCTGCTAGGAACCTTGCAGGGTTGACCGTGCTACATCTAACAATTGATAGTTCAGCTCTGGATAAGATGATCTCATAACCTGATGCCCTTTGCGTGGTTGGGGTGGACTTAGGTTTATTCAATATTGCAAATAGTGCATGTTCCACAAACAGTGTAGTTGGGCACCCCATGGTGATTGCTGATGCTTTCTCTACCGCAAAAGCAGCTGCGGCGAGACCTTGTTCGCAAGGGAAATGACCTAACATCACAGGATCTAAGTGGCCGCTGTAAAATGCTACTGGTTTGTAGCCCATGCTTGTTTTTTGAGCAAACACTGCTTTCATTACTGCTGAGTCGCAATGTGAAAATATAAAGAATTGTCGCTCATAGTCTGGGGTTGCCAGTACCGGAGCAGTTGATATCGCAGCTTTCAGTTCATCAAAAGCCTCTTTCATTTCCATTGTCCACCCCAACTTGTTCTCCCCTTTATTAGCTTCCTTTAACGCCTCAAGCAGGGGTCCTATGTATGAGCTGTAATCAAATACCCATGCTCTACAGTAGTTGCACAGACCCAGGAACTGCTGCAGTTCCCTCACTGTTTGTGGCACTGGCGTTTTTGAAATGGCCTGTGCTCTTTGTGGTGCAATCTTTCTTCCATGTTGAGATATGAGCTGACCAATGTAAAGTACCTGTTCTTGACAGTACTGTAACTTTTCCATGTCTACCTTGTAACCTTTTTCAGCCAATATTGTCAGCATCTTTAATGAGTCCTCTCTGCATGTTCTTTCGTTTGTACTGCAAATTATTATGTCGTCGACATACTGCAACACTGTGCTTTCCACTTCAATGTTACCCAAATCCATCTGTGTTACTCTGTTGAAGATTGAGGGTGATTCGCAGTACCCTTGTAGCAATCTGGTGTGTTTCCACTTTGTGTTTCTGTAAGTAAAGCTTGTCAGATCTTGTGAGTCTGGGTGCAATGGTATTGAGAAAAAAGCATTTTTAAGGTTGATCACTGTAAATCGTGATGTTTCTGCTGGAATGCCACACAATATTGTGGCCGGGTTTGCGGCTATGGGGTATTCTGCTTCTACTATGTTGTTCAAGGGCCTGAGATCCTGTATGAAGCGCCAAGACCCCCCTCTAGCCTTGCGCACTGGGTATACAGCCGTGTTACATGGTGATTCTGAGGGGACCAATATGCCATTATTTATAAGGGCCATTATGGTTTCATATATGCCCTTGTCTGCCTCTTTTGATAGTGGGTACTGTTTCACTCTGGGGAGTATTGCACCTTTTTTCAATTTTATCCTTACTCCCCCTATACTTTTTATGCACCCCACGTCATAGGGGCTAGTAGTCCATAATGATGTGGGTACTTTTGTCATATCCTCCTCAAAGAAGGGAACTGGGGTGGATGTGGGTGTCTCAAGTGCCATTGCAATTTTCTGTGCCACTTGTTTGTACGCCACTCTTAGCCATATTTCCACACTCATCATAAACACCATTTCACCTTCCTCCTTTTCTACTGAGAACAGCTCCTCATCTGACACCTGGGTGAGTCTACATCCTTCTGCTAGTGCTATCACTGCCCTCCATGCTCTTCCTTCTCTGTCTTGGGCATGTACCGCAATGTAATCAGCTGTTGCTATAATGCTCTCAATGTCCACTGGAACCACCTTCCCTTCTGGTTCATTGGCTGGTGTTTCTGGTCTGAACAAATAGGCTGCTGGCCTCCTCCAGATCTTTCCCTCTATCCCTGGCATCCATGCAAATGCCATGTCTGTCCCGTACTGGAATAGTTCGCCATCTACTGGTTCAGCCCTAATCGCTGTCTGTCCGCAGTATGCTTGCATAATCTGTCGTGCTGTAAGCATGTTAATTCCTGGAGTAGAGCAAATTATGCCGTCCTCCGTAAAGGAGATCGTCATATTCAACCTGTTCATGATGTCTCTCCCCAGTATATTTACTGGTGAGGCACTATAATATAAAAGTGGGACTGACATGTCATAATCTCCTATAGATAAGGGAATGTTATCAGTAAAGGGAACCAACCCTCTAGCCCCAGAGAATCCTTGGGTGTTCATGGCTTCGCCCGACATCTTAAATTTACCTTCCCTTATGCAAGACCGGGTCGCCCCGGTGTCAACAAGGAATGATAATTTTTTGTCACCTATCGTTACCTCTATGCGTGGTTCCTCCGCACTATTAGGTGTTACTGACAGGATGGGACACACCAAGGCCGTCTGTGGGCTGTCCTATTGAGGGTACAACGATTGACCATTTCCTGTGTAAGGGTTGTGTCCCAGGACCGTCACCCTACCCAGTTGTGTTTGTTGTGCTTGGGGTTGTTGTGTTATCGCTACCTGTTGTTGTGGCAGTGAATATGTCTGTGGCTGTTGTTGTGTTGTTAGTTGTTGCTGTTCATTTCCCTGTTGCAACGTCTGCTGTTGCTGTATGCCCTGCTGTTCCTGTGTGGGCCTTGGTTGTCCCTGTTCGCTCCATGATGGTGTTCCTGGTCTTACTCTACACGTGCGTGACATGTGCCCTACTAATCCACAACTCCAACACACCGGTGGTTCCCTACTCTGCCACGGAAAGCTTCCTGTGTTGTCCTGGTATACTGGTTGCCCGGTGGGGTAGGAATTTCTAAGTCCTCCCACCTGCTGTTGTGTGTCATATCCGTATCCTCTCCATCTCATAATTCCTCCTCTTCCCCTGTTGTAATTATAATACCCAGCTACTGGCATTGAGTATCCTCCTCCCATGTTGGTCGTGTATGGTTGGAGTGGCGGCACCTGTTGTGTTATAGTCTGTGAGGGTGGTATTTGGGAGGGATCTTGTGCAGCCACTACTTGTGTGGGGCTTTGGGTCATTGTTGTAGGTGTAGTTATTAGTGCCCCTTTCATTGTGTATTTAGTACGTTTTTTCTGTACTAGTTTAGCCTCTTCCGTTTTCCTGTCCTCTTCCTTTTGATTCATTTTTCCTTGCCATGTCCTGCAATGATGCACTATTGTCAGTTGTATTTCTGGCCATGCTTTTGCTTCCATTCCCACTACTTTCTTCAGTTGTTTCTGAACTCCTTCTGGGAGCCCTTGTACTAGTATATGATAGAATATTGCTGGTGTTTTGTCCCATTGTTCTCTAGTTTCCATGCGCCACTTCTCTTGGATTTCCTGGATATAATCAATAGGATCTTCGTTCTCACGCATTTTGCGTGAGGTAATTGCTCCTATGTCTGATGTGTCTGGGTACTGTACCCTCAGTGCCTGCCATAGTGCATGTCTGCAGTTTGCGAATGGTGCCCCATCGTGCGATGTGTTTGCTATTGTTACCCCAGTGAATCCCGCTCTCTTCCAAATGTCATCCGCTGCATCCCCTAATATCGATATTAGAAGGCCCTTTACATCTCCCACTGCCAGTTTCTGTCCTGCGGTGTGTTTTTCCATTTCATATATCCATTTACCCGCACCTCCACTTAATGATGGGAGCCTGCACTTTATATTTTCTTTGTCTATATGCTTCCAAGGGACGTATTGTGGTCTAACCCCTCCCCTCTCCAGAAGTGGCATTAAGTTGTGTCTTGTTTTACCCCTTGGGTTCCATAAAATCGAGTCCTCTCACCCCTCCTCTTCTTCCCTCTCTCCTACATTGTCAATTTCGTCCGTATTTCCCCTGCTCGTAACTATTTCTTCTCCATCTTTTCCCCTTCTTCCATCATTTACTGTATTTAATGTGGGCATGTGTATTCGTCCTTCCTGCCTGCGTCTAGGGAGGTCTCTAAGCCGACCTGCATAGGGTGTCAGTTCGTTTGTGAAGGGCGCAAGTTTGATTGTACGTAATGAGCGTGAGGTGGTTGAGCATGTAGGGTGGGATGGGAGAGGGTGTGATGGTGACGGTGTGGCTTCATGTGTCTGTCTTTCCGCTATTCCTTGCTCTTCCTCCTGACTTCTCTCCAGTTCATCCTTTCTCCTACAGATCCATGGTGAGTCTGTATTGGTCCGGGTGGTGTATAGTTTATCTAGGCTTTCCCTTTCACTGTTTCTTCCTTCCTTCTCCATTCCTTCTTCTTCCTCACTACAAAAGTCATTCGTAAATGGCAGCCCCCACTATGTCTTTTTCCCCTTGATTGTTACTGTTTTTAAGTCTATTAGGTCCGGTTCTCCCTTTTCTCCTTTACCAACCGCTCTCCTTTGCGCTGATGTTGTTGCTACTTCTGTGTCTCTATATACATACCCCCTTACTTCACTCTCCCCTCTCCTATCTTCTCTTTCCCCTTCATTTCTCTCCTCCATCTCTCTACCAATTTCCTCCCTTTTCCTTTTTAATTCCTCCATTACTTCACTACTCATCTTTTCCAATATCCTTTCATCCTCTTTCTTCCTTTCCCATCTCACCCTCTCCCTTTCTAATATACTCTCTATCACCCTCCCTTCTTCGTATTTCCTAGTCGTTTCTGATAGTAATCTCTTCTTCCACATTGCCATTTCTTTTTCTTTCTCTTCTTCTTCCTTTTTCCTCTCTCGTAGTACTGCTCTTGATACCCTTTCTGCTGCTGCTTTTACCCTTTCAGCTTCTCTCCTTTGCTCCTCAGTTCGTTCCCTTATTTTTTCCAATTCCTCCTTACCTTCTTTCCTTTCCCTCGTTCTCTCTCTTTCCTCCCTCTCGAGCTGTTTGATCAGTTCATTCTGCTCATCCCTTAACTCTGCTAGTCGTTCCTCCAAAATCTCTTCCTTTTGTCGTAACAGCTCTTCCCCTCTCATTCCACTCTCCCTGGTATTATCCTTGTCTATTTTCCTTACTACCTCCTTCTCGTCTCCTGTTAATGAACCTCGTAATTTTAATAGTATCTGCGCAGCTACCCACTCATCATGTCCTATTTCCACAGTTTGTTCTTCTCCAGTCCCCCCCCCCCCTGCTGGCATCTTCCTATGAGCCACATATGGTGGCGGGCTGTATGCCGGGTTCGAGTACCCCTCAGCCGCCCTTAACTGTCCTCTTTCTATTTCTCCTAATTCTCTTAAAGGGTACAACCCCCCTCCCTCTGTTTTCACTACCTTTGCTAGGGGTATATCGTTGCTCTGTTCCTTTTTTATTTCATTTTCTTTTGAGTTATTATTCTTTTCTCCTCCCTCTTGTCCGTTCCCCGTGTTCTTTGGGTCTTCACTCCCCTTTTCCTCATTCTCTCCTTCCTCCTTAATCTCTTTTTCTTCCGGTATTTCCCCCACAGTGAACATTCCATTTGGTCATGGTCGGGACCCTTGGAACATCCTCCATAAGTTAAACACCTCCACGTGGTGTGTCAACTTCTTCCCTTTGTATGTATTATGCAGATGGTTTAATAGTGAATGTTGGGTATATGGATCGAAGCTACCATTAGGCGGCCATGGTGTTATCATTTTGTTGTCCGTCCCCTGTGTCCATTCTATGCTATACTTGATCAGTTTCTCCCTATGGGGTGACAGTGTTGTACATATGTGTTGTAGTGGGGTAGTGAGGGTGTTCCCCCACCCTCCCGATCCTGTCCCGTATGACATAGTAGCGCTTCACTTATTATCCTTCCCCTATTTGGTAGCTATTATCTTACTAACACTTACAATACACAGCCTTATACCTTTACCTGGCCCCGTAAATTTGGGGACTTGCGATAGTCCGCTAAGGAAAATTATTAAAATATAGTATTTACATTTGTATATTTTCTTCTTTCTTTCTTCCTTTACACAACACCCTTACGGCCCCCTGCGGCCGAGGCGCACGTAGCCCCCTGCGGCTGCGTACCCCTTGTGACGTTCTTATACAGTCGTCCTATTTTCATTTGCTCCTCCTCCTTCTTCTACACTTACCGTGGCCGGCGTTCTCCGTGCGCAGCCACGTCCCCCGTTTCGCCTTTCGCCGATCAACTCATTACCGTTTATCTCCGTTTCCACTCCCTTACCACAGTTCTCTTCCCCACCACTCTCAGAAAGAAAGATGCCTTGTGCTCGGGATATCCTATGAAAGCCCTACTGGTGATGTCACCGAACTCTTCGAACTACTGGTCAGTTCTTCATATATTCTTTAAGTCCAAAATACACTTGCAATCTACCCCCGTTAACTTCACAGCTGTCTTCCTGACACTCCTGGAACAAGGTAATCAATAATATAATCGGACTGCGCACGCTGCGTCGCCTCGCGTGTGATACGCCCCTCGACAGGAGGGCTTAACCAGCCAATTATCTTCTGTATTGGGCAACTAACTAGCTACCGCCTACAGGGAAACGTCATCTACCTATCGAGTTTCTTGCTCGAACAATAGGGATCCTCATCTACTCATTGATCAATAAATGCCAAATCGTAGGAAACCACACACACACACCCTTACACGTAGTCGCGACCTAGGCCAATCAGTGTCTACGAGCAGCCGCACGTGATGTTTTCGTGCTCCACCTCCCTCTCTTGCGTAACGTAGCCGACTGCTCTCGCACTCGTTCGGCTACCATTCATTTCATTGCCAACACTAAATTGTCAAACCTTCGCCGCGCACCTGTGCAACACCTCCCACCTCCCGTATTTAATTCCTCCCCCCTCCCTCACAATTTCACATTGCTTGTTGTGCGTGGCATGCTCACCAAGTTCCTTTGATGCGGGGCCGCTCGATTGCGTGCACCCCTCCAAGCGGCTCGCCACCTCCCCTCGTCTGGACCACGTCTGGACACTCGCCAACCGCGGGCGGGATACTTCTCAACCGGCTCCCGAAGGCCAACATCCGGATTGCGCTGTCCGGTCGTCTCGCAGTTCCGCGATGGTCCTGTAGTCCTCAGAAGGGGCCAACGGCAGAGGGGGCTGCGCCGCCGGGCCTCCTCGCAACGGGAGTACCTGGAAAAATAAAAATAAAAAGCAGATCTTAAACAGATCTCAGCAGTGCCTCCAACTTGTAGGGGGGAAATTCTGCTGGGGTCGGCCGGGCCGTCTGTAGACCTCCGGGCAGGGAGGCCCAAACTCCTCCCGTATATCCCAAAAGAGATAGAGTATGAGACACACGCAAGAAGCAAGGTGACTCTGCTGTTTATTAGACAAAATGGCAGGGATGGGTCAAGGATCGTACGCGTCCGTCCTGACACACACACAATCGTGGGGCTCGCAGGCCCTTTTTACCTTAGTATGACGTGCTACTTGCGTCACCTTAGAAAGTTTAGCAAAAAACCTATTTCCACTCTGCATTGGTTACTCGAGTGGTAGGGTTAGTATAGCATACATATAGAGAACGGTGTTAGTGGTTGAGGGTTAGTCAGGTGATATACTTGGGCTGTCCCTTCAATTTGATACATGAAAATTGTTACATGAAGACCTCTGAGGATTGGTCAATGTTAATGACGTCAGTGATAAGAGCCCCATGTTCTGATTGGTCCGCTCGCGAGCCTCCCAGTCTGGGACTATCGCTGTTCCCATCTCGCGGTGCACCTGTCATTTGCAACAATGTTTTACTATGGGTAGGTGTAAACAATGTGAGGATTTATTCATATGTTGGGAGGTCGACTACTCCCACTGCTGCAGATGTCCAATGAGTCTTTTAATTGTATCTGCCTGTGTCTTGAAACGTGGGATTCAGGCGTCTCCTTCCTCCTGGGCTTGGCATCCTGTCAGGTTTGGCTTTGTCACGTGAGGTGGGACCGTGTTTGAGGCAGAATTCAGCACAATTAATATTGTTTTTCCCACTGTGTGCCTGGTTTATCTTGCAGGTGCGACCTTGGCGTCGGCTTGCGGCGTGCGAGATTGCAACATCGTGCCCTTGGCTGTGTGCTTTCGCCGGGCTCATTCTGCAGGGTCAGCAACCGAGCTCTTGCTCATTCAATGTTCATGGAAGCTTTTGCTTGTGGCCTACTTGGGCCTGGTGCATAGGTGGAACCGTTTGATGCAGAGCGGTTTAGGTTACGGTATCATATTGCTCTATCCCCAGTATCGTGTCTCCGTTATATTCTTCATTATAGTACATGGTTCTTAGAAGAAGCGTGAGCAAGCCTTTTTAGATAAGTTCATTATGCGCCTTGCGTTTCTGCATTTTGAGAGCCTATGTGAAAAATAATAAAGATGCACGTCCGTGGGTATGTCTGTCGCCTACGTCAAAGCACTGAGTATGTTCTTCGTGTGGATTGGTGTGGGAGTGTCCAGTGTGCATGTTTGCACAGGTGTGCTGACCGTTGGCTAGGTCGTCATGGCATCTCTAACGACGTGTAGGTTTATTCGAGTTGATCCATGCCGCAGGTGTCGGCATGGGCAGGGCGGGCTGCTGGGCAGGTAGGTGGGCACATCCGTATGTTCCTGTACCAGGGTATTTGGTCGTCTGGTAGATGGGCAAACTCCTCTCGTGGCGGGTGTCTAGGCCGTGATCCTCTAGGCCAAGCGCGAGAGGGGAAGGGCGGGAGCCTGTTCTTCCATTCTCCCACTTCAATGGTAAAAAGTGTGACTTGTGTCAGATTTTTGGAAACGCCCCCCATGTTGGGTTTGCGGACATCGGCCGGTGTCAGCAGACATTGCAGTAAAAACATATTAAAAAACACAACATTGCACTTGTCAAACTTATTAAAAACAATCTCTGGGGAGGTGATGGGTGATGAGGATGGGATGGGATATGGCCATAAGAATCAAAAAAACATGTGTTTTTTCACTGAAAAAGACTGTGAACGGTCCGGATGTTCGCGGACAGTCCCGTGAAGTTTGCAGGCACTGACAAGGTTGGTGAAAAGCAATTCTAGGATGACTTATAACTCTAGCACCACTCAATGAAGAACTGGTTCTGAAAGGTTCTGCAAAGTTTGGTGGTATTATGTAAAGAGGGGGCAAAATTAGAGGGAGGTCCCAAAATAATGTAAAGGCTTATAAATGTGGTGCCTTTTGACGAATCTGCACACAAGTTTGCAAAATGTTTTTATATCTGGATATACAATTTTTTAAAGTTAGATGGGATTTTGTCAAGAGGTGGCAAAATTAGAGGGGGGCCCCAAAATGTTGTAAAGCCTTATGAGTGTGATGCCATTTGATGAATTTTCACAAAAGTTTGCCAAATGTTTTTAAATCTAGCTGTAAATGTTTTTTTTTTAAGTTTAGTGAGATTTTCTCAAGGGTGGGCTAAATTAGAGGGGGGTCTCAACATTTTTAGATGGCTTATAACTTTGTTGCAATTTGATGAATGTAGACAAATGTTTTCAGAAAGCTTATAGACCCAACCTCGAATGTTTGTGTAATGTCTGAGCGGATTTTGTCAAGTGAGGGCTAAATTATATTACTATTGTATGTACCTACATTTTGACACTTTTGAAAAAATAAAACATGGGCGGATTTCAAGCAAACTCGTGTAAGCAGCATTGGCAAGGACCTGAAAGCATGGTTTTGCAAATGTGCCAGTGTTTAATTTTTTGACAAGTGTCATAACGTAGGTACACAAAATAGTGATATACCTTTGGTGACTGAGGTATAGCCTGTGGCCATGGGCAGTGGCCAGATTGTCCCGGTCATGGTATAAGGTCATGAACCGGACAATCTGGCTACTGGCCATGACTGTGAGGGACGTAAAATGGGGTTAAAGTGGCCATGTCCGCCACCGGCTAGTTATTCAAAAGTGAGATAGGTTTGAAAGGGAGAAAAAATGTGCTTTTGGTAATATGGTCATAGGGATCTGTCTTCGCCTTCTGCAGGCTGCCATGGAAAGGGAAGAGGGGTTCTGTACGCCCACACTTTCCTTTCCAAGGTGGGCATCTTGGCAAAGGATTTTCCTTCCCACTGTAGGAAGAACAATCTATTTTTTAGCACCCCGGGTTCCCGCTTTGTGAACCAGGGTTACTAATGGCTTTTATCCCCCATTGCAAGGCCTGGAATGGAGGATAATGGTCCGGAGCCTTCACTATTTATTTATTTATTTATTTATTTATTTATTTATTTATTTATTTGTGATTCTCATGCTCTTCCATTACAGCTTCAAAAGCACTTCGAAATTGCTTCCCCCTGCAGAATAGTATGTTGCAGTATATATAGCGGACTGTTGTTTTATGGATCAACAGCCTCTTTTATTGCTTGCAAGGAAGGTGGTGGGATTTTGTGTCCCACAGAAGTAGGCTGTGGGGTTACAGTATTGGTTGATGAAGATGATGTGGCAGAATACAGCCTACTACTGGCTAAGAAAGGAACAATCGTTCTTAGAGCATTGCAGTGGTTGGATTTGGTGTGGCGGCGCATGTAGGTGGTCCTGTGGGAGTAATGTCCATGTAGTCCGCGACTGAGTACAAAGCTGCATTCAGTGCATTTCACTGAGTGGTGGTGTATCTTGGGGAGGAGGGATGGCAATAGCTGATGCCATTTTTAAGATAAATAGCTATTTTGCTACTATTCTTCCAAGTATGTGCTTTGTACTAGATTGTTAATGGATAATGAGTAAGAATAGGTGTAGGAGCTGTGCAAGGGTACATTTTGTGCTTGAAAGTTCCTAGATCAGTAGAAAATGCAGTTCCGAACTGTCCTTGAAGCAAGGACCCAAACGCGAAGTGCAAACACGTTCATGGACACGTCATTATGCGGCACGCAAGCGCATGGTCACGTGGCACTGTCTGGAAGGGCCGCAATGAAGTCAGACGTTCACGGATGTTGACAGAAGCAAAAACAATGGAAAAGGTATAGAAGTGTTAAAAATTATGCTAGAATGTGGGAAATGGCAAAGTTTTAAGGTGACATTTTGTAAATTGGACAAGAATAGTGCTATATTAGTTAAGTATATTATCAAGCACTGGTAAAAACCCATGAAATTATCTGAAAAAAGCTTTGTTATGCAGATGTTATGGTTAAGTTGCACCAATAAAAACCATAAAATTCATTGACAAAACTTTGTTAAAGGGACAGTTGCACTAATAAAAACCTATGCAATTCAAGGAAAAACTTTGCTAAAGCGACGTTATGGTTAAGTTGCACTAATAAATACCTTTGGAATTCAATGAAAAAACTTTGTTAAAGGGACATTATGGTTACAAGTAAAACCGAAAAACCTCAGAAATTCACCAGTTATGGTAAGCTAAGCAACCATAACTTGTGCCACCCCTGTGCACTGCTAAGACTAACACCCAGGACATCAAAGATGACATCACCAATGTCATTGATGACATCACTGATGACATCACATGTGACATTTACTTTGATGAAAGTCCCTATAAGGGGTTTGTTTGTTTGTTTGTTTGTTTGTTTATTTACGTATATAGCGCACCAGACCCAGGGGTATTCGGGCGCAAAGGCAGCAAGAGGATTGTTCAACTTAAGTTACAGGTTACAAATTTAAACATAAAAAGTACAGCTAAGATTTCATTGCTGTGAGATGCCAAGTCCGGAGATACAGAGTATATACAGTAAATTACAATGAGACAGGAGTGGCATATTGTTAACACGGAATAGGTATAAGGGGTATGCCTGATATCCCAGATGTAAGTGGATCGAGGTTAGGTATCATGTTCTTTTAACCGTTGCATCAGGTTAGATCTGAATTGCCGGTATGGGAGGTCTTCCCTTAAGGCAGAGGGAAGGGAGTTTCAGTATTGTGCTGCTTTGACAGCGAAGCTACTCCCCCCAGATTTGGTGAGTTTGAATCTGGGTACTAGTAGGAGGTTGAAATTGGCTTTTCTTAAGGGGCGAGAGGCTGTATGTCTAGTGAATCTGTCTATGAGGTATTGCGGGGCTGCTTGGTTAAGGCATTTGTGTGTAAGGGAGGCTGTTTTCAGGAGGATTTTATCTTTTGTGGAAAGCCAGTTGGTAGATCTCCTGAGGTCAGATATGTGGGCGATTTTAGGGAAGTTTAGGGCGGCTCTCAGGGCGTTATTTTGAAGTGTCTGTATTTTGTCGCTGATGTATTTGTTGCTGCCTAAGTAGAGGGCATTGCAGTAATCGAGTTTTGACAGGATTAGTGCTCTTGCAAGGCCTGGAATGGAGGATAATGGTCCGGAGCCTTCACTATTTATTTATTTATTTATTTATTTATTTATTTATTTATTTATTTATGTATTTATTTATTTATTTATAAGTGATTCTCATGCTCTTCCATTACAGCTTCAAAAGCACTTCGAAATTGCTTCCCCCTGCAGAATAGTGTGTTGCAGTATATATAGCGGACTGTTGTTTTATGGATCAACAGCCTCTTTTATTGCTTGCAAGGAAGGTGGTGGGATTTTGTGTCCCACAGAAGTAGGCTGTGGGGTTACAGTATTGGTTGATGAAGATGATGTGGCAGAATACAGCCTACTACTGGCTAAGAAAGGAACAATCTTTCTTAGAGCATTGCGGTGGTTGGATTTGGTGTGGCGGCGCATGTAGGTGGTCCTGTGGGAGTAATGTCCATGTAGTCCGCGACTGAGTACAAAGCTGCATTCAGTGCATTTCACTGAGTGGTGGTGTATCTTGGGGAGGAGGGATGGCAATAGCTGATGGCATTTTTAAGATAAATAGCTATTTTGCTACTATTCTTCCAAGTATGTGCTTTGTACTAGATTGTTAATGGATAATGAGTAAGAATAGGTGTAGGAGCTGTGCAAGGGTACATTTTGTGCTTGAAAGTTCCTAGATCAGTAGAAAATGCAGTTCCGAACTGTCCTTGAAGCAAGGACCCAAACGCGAAGTGCAAACACGTTCATGGACACGTCATTATGCGGCACGCAAGCGCATGGTCACGTGGCACTGTCTGGAAGGTCCGCAATGAAGTCAGACGTTCACGGATGTTGACAGAAGCAAAAACAATGGAAAAGGTATAGAAGTGTTAAAAATTATGCTAGAATGTGGGAAATGGCAAAGTTTTAAGGTGACATTTTGTAAATTGGACAAGAATAGTGCTATATTAGTTAAGTATATTATCAAGCACTGGTAAAAACCCATGAAATTCTCTGAAAAAAGCTTTGTTAAGCAGACGTTATGGTTAAGTTGCACCAATAAAAACCATAACATTCATTGACAAAACTTTGTTAAAGGGACAGTTGCACTAATAAAAACCTATGCAATTCAAGGAAAAACTTTGCTAAAGCGACGTTATGGTTAAGTTGCACTAATAAATACCTTTGGAATTCAATGAAAAAACTTTGTTAAAGGGACATTATGGTTACAAGTAAAACCGAAAAACCTCAGAAATTCACCAGTTATGGTAAGCTAAGCAACCATAACTTGTGCCACCCCTGTGCACTGCTAAGACTAACACCCAGGACATCAAAGATGATATCACCAATGTCATTGATGACATCACTGATGACATCACATGTGACATTTATTTTGATGAAAGTCCCTATAAGGGGTTTGATTGTTTGTTTGTTTGTTTATTTACGTATATAGCGCACCAGACCCAGGGGTATTCGGGCGCAAAAGCAGCAAGAGGATTGTTCAACTTAAGTTACAGGTTACAAATTTAAACATAAAAAGTACAGCTATGATTTCATTGCTGTGAGATGTCAAGTCCGGAGATACAGAGTATATACAGTAAATTACAATGAGACAGGAGTGGCATATAGTTAACACGGAATAGGTATAAGGGGTATGCCTGATATCCCAGATGTAAGTGGATCGAGGTTAGGTATCATGTTCTTTTAACCGTTGCATCAGGTTAGATCTGAATTGCCGGTATGGGAGGTCTTCCCTTACGGCAGAGGGAAGGGAGTTTCAGTATTGTGCTGCTTTGACAGCGAAGCTACTCCCCCCAGATTTGGTGAGTTTGAATCTGGGTACTAGTAGGAGGTTGGAATTGGCTTTTCTTAAGGGGCGAGAGGCTGTATGTCTTGTGAATCTGTCTATGAGGTATTGCGGGGCTGCTTGGTTAAGGCATTTGTGTGTAAGGGAGGCTGTTTTCAGGAGGATTTTATCTTTTGTGGAAAGCCAGTTGGTAGATCTCCTGAGGTCAGATATGTGGGCGATTTTAGGGAAGTTTAGGGCGGCTCTCAGGGCGTTATTTTGAAGTGTCTGTATTTTGTCGCTGATGTATTTGTTGCTGCCTAAGTAGAGGGCGTTGCAGTAATCGAGTTTTGACAGGATTAGTGTTCTTGCTAGAGTGACGCAGTTGTTAGGAGAATGGAAGGGCTTGGCTGCTCTGATTAATTTGCAAGTGTAGGACGTGGCTGAGGCCATGGCACTCACTTGTTTACCAAAGGTAAGTGTGGGGTCTATATAGAAGCCAAGGGTTTGTTAAAGGGAATAAAACATTGTCTTTATAATGTTGGCTACAAGATGTCAGGTGTGATTGTGTAATGTTAAACAGGTAATAACTGGCTAACTATTCAAGACTTACTATACACTTGTGCTAGTACAAACAATGCATATGAAGACCCACAATGCAAACACATCATAGGCACATACAGGGAAACTAAAGTAAGGAAGAAAGAAACAGCATCATCAGAAAATGTTAATAGCATTAAGGTTTATCTCCATGTATACAAATGAATTGTGTGTTTGAGGCCTGCCTATTGCCCCATCTATGTGCACCATGAGCTGAGACCAAACCCTAAGGAAAGGTGAAAGTCTAGAAATACACCTTTTGAATTTTAATATTCGGACTGTCAGTGAATAAAACCAACTGGGCCAGATATGTCAGTGAACAGTGAACAAAAACAAGTGGGTCAGATATGTGATGTCATCAGTGATGTAATCAATGACATTTGTAATGTCATCTTTGTTGTACTGGGTGTTAGTCTTAGCAGTGCACGGTGGTGGCAAGAGTTATGGTTGCTTAGCTTTCCATAAATGGCAGATTTCTGAGGTATTTCAGTTTTACTTGTAACCATAATGTCCCTTTAACGACGTTTTTTAATTGAATTTCATAGGTTTTTATTAGGGCAACTTAACAATAATGTCCCTTTAACAAAGTTTTTTCATTATATATGTGTGTGTATATATTATATATTATATTATTACATTGTATAAGCTTTTGGAGTATTCTAACACAAATTTACTTAAAGGTTTAAATACAGTTTATTTATCAAATTTTGGTTTTAAGAACATCAAATAAGCGTTTGTAAAATTTGCTGGTAATCTCTGCTTTAGAGTAATGGTACTATCATTACATTCAAACCATCCACATTTCTTTTTTATATATACAGTGTAGTGCCCTGAATTGGTTGTGGCTCCTGCGTGGTAGATTATACCTATTGTTGTGAAGGTTTTCTTACCAAGTGATATTTGACCATGTGTGAATCCAGTCAGCTTGCAGTTGTTTTTGGTACCATCTGCATTGTAACGTAGAAGCATTAGTATTACGTATTTACTATGTATTTGTATTACTAACGTGGAGCGATTATCTGAATTGCAGGTAGAGCATAGTCTACCATGGTTTGCATTTTGTACAAGTTGCTGAAATGGAATGGATTCACAATTTGGTATTGATATATATATGAAGCGTTCATTGGGGATTTCTTCTTGTGTCACATTGTTGCAGAGAGTGCATGTATGTTTCCACATGCATGAAATCTGAAAGATTTCATTTATAGGTATGTTTTTGTTTTCCAGTACTTGTAGTAAGTACATTAGAAATTCTTGTGGATCTTCCTGTGAGTTTATAGTGAATTTCACCATTCCAGCACAGTAGTCCAATTGTCGTCCTATTCCAAAAACACTATATGTGTTGACAGGATTGTTTGCTGCATTTCTGTGAAGTACTAACATTTGCAAACACAATGGGTCTGTACTGTGTAAGTAAATGTTGTCAACAATTGGTGGTAATTGAAATAGAATATTCATTGCTACATTTGCATAGCAACTTACACCAACTATATTTGAGAATTTAAATGGTCCAGGTAGTTTTGTATCTAACTGCTTTTTTTGGAGTTTGTCTTCCTTCTTTAAAGAAGTACCTGGTTTACTTTCTCTAATTGATTCTTTTTTGTTTGTGGTACTTGATGAAGTATTAGTTTCTTTTACTCTCTTTGGAGGATTTGCAGTGATGTCCTGTTGCATTTCTGATTGATTTAGTTTTCTTTTACAACGTTTTAGTTTTTGTGGAACAGAATATGTGTTTAGATGGGGAGTGTATAGTGAGCAAAGTATTTTATTCTAAAATGCAAGGAATATCAGCGTTTACTTTACTTGCATCAAAGTTGATTAGAAATAGACCGTCAAGTGTACGTAAGCGTGATAGTGCTGCGTAGCTCATGCCTTTTTTAAAGACTGTGTTACCAATATCTATCATTGCTTTGTCTAGGGTAAGACCTTGTGATTTATGAATCATGACTGCGTATGCAAGTGTTAGAGAAAATTGTTCTCTGCGTACATACATATCTTTGAAGAGAAGGAATCTAGCTGTTGAGCGTCCTATCCGTTTTACTTCTGAAAGTTTGTCAAAGAGTATATTGAAAAACTGAATTTTGTTGTCACGTGGGTATGTTTGAAAGCCAACAACTGTACCCAGTGCTCCATTAACTAGTCCTTGGTCCACCTCAATGTTACGTTTAAGCATTACTCTGCAATTTAAGGATAATTTTAACATCTTTTCTAAGCCTGCTGTGTTTGAGATTGATTTTTCTAAATTATTTAGTCTTGTTGTGGCTTGGTCACACATGGGTAGTGTCATACCATGTACATCTAGTTTGTCTGTGGCGCTAATTTCCATTATTGGTTGCATTTCTTTACTCAACATTATTTCATTGAATTTGAGACAGCTTGCAAGAGTTGGCATTAAGGCCATACAATTGATATTTTTGTGGGCTAATTGTTCCATAACATCTGTAGCACATGCATTATCGCCATAAAGTGCATTAATGTGCCGGGTTTTCAATGTTGCTTCTGCTTCTTTAGAAAGTATACCAACTCTCAAACTTTTTAAAATGTTGGCATAAGTTAGATCTGCAGATTGGCGCATGTTTTCTGTTAATTCTCTGTATTGGAAATGTTGCCAAAGGTTGACATTTCCAATGCTGCCAACAGTTTTACGGCAGAGTTTGTGCCCTAATGTTTTAAAAATAGGTTCACCTTTTACTGGTGTTAATTGAAGCAGATCTCCAAAAACAATAATGTGTTTTCCTGCAAAGAGCTCTTCATAGTCTGTTTTGAGTACTTCTTGTAATCTGAGGTGAATCAAAGCTAACATCAGGTTGGAGACCATGCTCACTTCATCTATTAGTAGCATTTTCATTTTGTTTCAATACTCTGCGTAATTCCATTGCAGCTTCTGCAGAAAGTTTGTAATAGTCTAATTTGTTCTGGTGTTCTACTGGTAATAGTAGTAATCGGTGTAATGTAACACCACGTATGTTGTAGGCAGCTAAACCTGTGGGGGCAGTGACAACAGCTGACAGTTTGTTGTTTGTCAATTGTTGAAGAAACTTACTAATGATTTTGATTAGGAATGTTTTGCCAGAACCAGCTTCACCACTGACGTACAGTAGTATAGGTTTATAATTATGGCAGGAACATTCTTTATTTTCATGTTTTACACCATGTGCAATTTGTTTTGTTACTTCTTGAAAAATGCTACTTTGCTCATTGTTTAGTTTTGATTGTAGTATAGTTAAGTCTTCCTTATCTTCATACTGACACATGGTGTTTTCTACTTCTATCATAGCTAATTCTGCCTCATTTGTTATTAGTGGTTCTCCCAGTGGTTCTTGGCTTCCTGTTACAGAAGGTTGACTACTGTCATGAGTATCCTTATCTAGTTGGGCTTGGAGTTCTTCTTCATGTTGCTGTTCATTGTGCAACATTGTTTTGTACTGTGTAAAGTTTACATCAGTTATAGTGCTTTCATTTGCTTTGAAAGCATCCTCATATGAGTCATAGTTATCTAGTAATTGTTCTTCTTTTCTCCATGGTTTGAAGAGTTGTAGCAGGGACATGTAATATACTTCTTTATGTTGAGGAGTCTTCAATGACAATTTGATACGATTAATTAAATTTGGTTTAGTGAGTTTAACTAAGCTGCCTTCACAGTCTGTCACTCTATATTTACCTTTTTTTTCATCAGGTTTCATATTACTTTTGTATGTGTAGTTTTGGGCTATTTGGTATAGACACATGTTTTCCAAAGTATTACTTCTGTTTGGGTAGTATGTGTCCAATAAATTAGCCATACTATATTTTCAGATTTACCATGCAATGAAGTACCAGTTAAACGATCAGCTGCTTCATAAGATCCACGTTCTCTATGGGTGAGCATTTTTATGCCCAAGCTGTATAATTTCTGAGATACTGTTTTATCTGATGACAGGTCATTCCAGAGGTTTTGGAGCTCTGTCTTTTCTGCTTTAGTTAAGTATGCTGTGACATATCGTGCAACTGCAGTAGAATTGTCTGCAATGTACTGCACATCTATGTTTGCATTCCATAAGTGGGCAATGATTGCATTATAATCATTGATATATTTTTCTTCTTCTTTTCTTTTTATGTAATATGTATTTTTAGGTGACTTACCTTTAACACTATGTCTAACTGAAGACATGAGGTTGTTTACTTGACCTGTATTTGTAACTGGTCTAGGGAAACCAAATCGGCATTTGGTGTAGTATTTGCCTTTGTTTTTGTATTTGCAACGACAATATTTTCCACATTTGTGTCTTTGAAATTGTAAAATTTGTGCATGAAGATCACTATTTGTGGCTTCTGATGGAATTTCACAAGTGACATATTTTTCAATAAACTGTAAACAGTGGCATCACTGTCTTGACCAAATTTAGGAGCATCTTTAATCCATAAAAGCATGTGGATATGTGGTGCTCCTCTGGCTTGGTATTCTTTTCTCCAAAAGAAGTGTTGCACTTCTCCAAGGGGAGGAACAGTTTTATTACAAATAAAATGTAGCATAGCAATGAAGTGATAGTGAAAATATCTTGAAACATTAACAGGATCCAAAGAACAAAGTTCTCCAGGTGTTAGAATATCTATGTTTGTTTTGTTTTTATTTGATATGCGTAGGAAATCATGTAAATCTTCCCATGCATATTCAGCACAACTTAATGTAACAAACCAAGTGGGTGGGCCAAGGTTTCTGATCATACAACGTACATCTCCATGACGTCGAAACCAGTACTCTTTAGTACCACGCATATTTGCTAATAGATTTGTAATATTTGATTGTAAAACCTCATCCTTTTGTTGCACTTTCTCTAATAATTGTGTAGCTGTCATATTTTGAAAGTGTGATCCTGATTTTAAAACCTGTGCAACTCCGTAACATAAAGTTGCTAGTTCACTTTCAAAGAGTAGGTGGAATATGTATTCCACATTTTGTCTAAATCTGGGATCTTCAGAATACATCCGTAATGAGCAGTATTCTGAAGCTGATATTTGAATAGGTCTATCATCATACCTTCCTCCTTTGTCAGTAGGAAAGAGTAGAGGAAAAGCATGTGCTTCTATACTTTTTTCCCATATACTGATTGGCGATCCTTTTGTTTGACGCATTTGGTAAGTTTCCAGTACATCTTGTACGGTGTCATTACAGTGCAAAGGATGAATTGTATAATGGTCTAAAGTATTTGATATTGTAACAGGATCTAGTAACTCAAATTGACCAGCTTCTTGTGTTTCTTGAATTATTTCAGTTGTACCTTTCAAGTTGTTTTCAATATTAATTTCTTTGTAATATTCATTATTCTCTTTAAGATATTGGAAGGCTTGTCTAACTTTATATAAATCTACCAGCTGTTGCCATATTCTTTTGTCTTTTGTAGGTACTCCATTTACTAATATAATTAAAGATTGCTGCATTGGACGTTGCACTCCTAGAGTATGCACATTTTCTTTTAGATTTAATGGTAAATAAACTACTTTTCCACGAATGTCTTTTACCAATTCAGAGGGAGGTAATTTTGCTGTTTTTGGTTGAAGGCGTATTATTGCTTGAAATGGGTTTACTGTTTGAATTATGATGCTCTCATATAAATTAAGTTGTTGTAGAGGTTTTGGTACTGGGTATAATTCCAAATTATTTGTGATAGAACGTGAAGGAGTTTGGTTGTTGTCAAGTTTTGTAGTGCAATAACTGCAAAGTATTAAGGGCTCAGTTATTTCATATTTGTTTTCTGCTACAAGGTAGAGAGCTAATTCAAACCATTTATAATCTTCATTGTCTCCTATTTTGTATGATAGG